>NC_082706.1:17861778-18187041 GCF_030144855.1 Hypanus sabinus
CAAGTAATAGCAAAAGCCCCCCCCCCCCCCACAACAAAGAGACCTTGATCTGGAGTCCATCAGAAGCTACAGTCCCTAACCCAGCACTTCAGTAGTTCAGACAGGCTCTCTCTCACCAGCGAGGGAGAGAGAGAGAGATCACGGCAACAAGAAGCGCCAAGAGCAGCAGATCGCTGCTCCGCTGTTTCCGAAGTTTGTACATTCTCTCCATGACCATGTGCATTTCCCTCCAGGTTCTCCAGTTCCATCTGACATTCCAAAGATGTACAATTAGGATTAGTGAGGTCTGGGCACCCAAAGCCTTGCAGATTGCCCAGCACAATCTCCACTGATTTAATTTGATGCAAACGACACACTTCACTGTATGTTTTGATATTCTGATGTGCATTCAAAGTTCAAATTAAATTTATTACCAAAGTATGTACAAGATTCATTATCTTGCAGGCATTCACAGTAGAATAAAGAAATACAATTTCTGGCAAATAAAGCTAATTTAATCTATGCTACTTCATTAAACCACTCTATAACAAGGACTTGACATTGGAACACATAGGCAAAAGGTTCTAAATTTGAAGTCTTCTTTGTAACCAGATCAGTGGTTCCCAACCTTATTGGCCATGGGCCAATGCCACTAAGCAAGGGGTCTGTGGAGCCCTGGTTGGGAACCTCTGTCTACTTTCTTGGAAAATAAAATGTTTAAATCCGTGACTTGTTTCTCCATTCAAAAATACGGTTCTTTACATGGACACTATTGCATTGAAAGTCCCCAGGCATGGTGCTAAACAGTCTACATAATAGCATCAGAGTGCTGTACTCAGCCTTCAAAATTTAATTCTGTAATTCCACATACTGCATCTATCTTATACTTCTTCATTTGCCACAGTTTGTCCCCTGACTAACTGAGCTGAGATAAACAAAAGGAGTTTTAGGTTGTAGCCCATTGCCCACTGTGAATGAGCTTTTTACTGCTAAATTAATTTCACTGAGGACCAAAGGAGAAATGTTTTGTTGATTTAATTTTGTGGTGAAGTGGAATGGAGTGAAGGGAAGTTTTAATGGAACAGTATAGGACAGGAACAAGTCCTTTCGCCCACAATGCTGTGCTGAGCTACTTAAGGTAATGTTGCTTAATTACATGAATCCCTTCTGCCTGCACATGATCCATACCCTTCCATTCTCAACATGTTCAAAGATTAAAGATCAGCATTATTTGTCAGATGTACATTGAAACATCAAAACATCCAGTGAAACGTACTGTTTCCATCAAATCAAATCAGCGAGGATTGTTCAAAGTTCAAAGCAAATGTTATTATCAAATACATATATGTCATCATAAATAATCCTGAGATTCATTCTCTTCTAGGCATACACAGCAAATCTATAGAATAGTAATTATAACAGGATCAATGAAAGATCAACCAGAGTGCAGAAGACTCCTCTTTTTTTCTGGTCCTTATAAAGGGTGTCAGCCCAAAATGTTGACTGTTTACTCATTTCCATGGACGTTGCCTGGCCTGCTGATTTCCTCCAGCATTTGTGTGCATTGCTTGGGTTTCCAGCATCTGCAAATTTCTGATGTTTATAAATAAGTAGTGTTGGAAGTCCCTGTTTTTTTTAACATAGTACTTTTTATAAGATTCATGCTTTTCAACAAAGTCATGTATTTTACGCACTCACTGGCAAAAAGCGGTATAGCAGCTAAACTCGCAAACACAAGGAAATCTGCGGATGCTGGAAATTCAAGTCAACACACACAAAATGCTGGTGGAACACAGCAGGCCAGGCAGCATCAATAGGAAGAAGCACTGTCGACGTTTCGGGCCACGACCCTTCATCAGGACGATTTATCAACATTCACATTTTTCATTGACTAAGTATTAGCAAATTACCCAGGTGATGTAATTCTTTTAATTATGCAGCCAATCAATGCATTCATCACTATCCAAGGAATTTTCTTTATCCTATCTATAAAAGTGACAGATTTTTCAGAACCACCATCTTTTACTCCTTTGTCTTATACTCCTTAGCATTAATTCCCTACTTAGTGCTATTTTTCAGCTCTTTGTTTAGTTTGCATAGTATTTGTATGTTTACTTGTATGCTAAAATAAACTGAAATCTTGGAATTAAGACTGCTCACCATTTTGACTCCAAGAAGAACTCTAAGGGTTGGAAATTAAATAGAGATCCAACAACAGCAATATATATAACAAGAACATGAGATAAATAAAGAGTCTTTTAAAGTGAGATCACTGGTTGTAGGAACACACCAATGATGGGGCAAGTGAACTTGAATGTAGTGCTCAGAATGGTCATGCCTTCTTGCGGTGTATTCTTCGCATTTCCGTGCTGGGTCCAAGACTGGTCCCCTGGAATAGCTGCCCCATTTCTGGTGCCAACATAACATGCCCACAACTCACTAACCTTACCCATAGGTCTTCAGACTGTGAGAGGAAACTTGAGCACCCAGGGAGAAACCCACGCGGTCACAGGAAGGAAGTACGAACTCCTTACAAGCAGCAGTGGAAACAGAAGCCTATTCAGTGAAGGTCAGTGCAGTAAAGTGATTGTGTTAACCATTGTGTTACCCTGCTGTATTATCATTGCCTACCCGAGAGACTCTTTATCATATCCGCCTCCACTATGGCAGTGTATTCCAGGCACTCACCTAACAACAAATTGCCCTGCAAATCTCTTTTGGAATTTCCTCCTTTCATCTGAAAAGTATACCCCCTACTATTAGATGTTTTGACCCAGACAGAGATAAACATGACTAAGATGCAAAGCTATGTAATCTGTTCAAAATTTTCCAGCTAACCGCTATCCATGTGGAGATATGTTGAGAAATTCCTTTGAGGCTGTTAGTGACAGAGGTGAACCAGTCCTTGACCTGATGAGATTTGTTTCCTGGTCAATTTAATTTCTTTTAGAATAGTTGGGGTGGTATGGTAGCATAGTGGTTAACACAATACTTTATGATACAGGTGACCCGGGTTCAATTCCCACCACTGCCTAAAAGGAGTTTGTACGTTTTCCCCAGGACCGCATGGGGTTCCAGCAGTTTCCTCCCCCTATCCAAAGGTCATTGTAAAATGTCCTGTGATTAGACTAGGGTTAAATCAGGGGTTGCTGAGCAGTGTGGCTTGATAGACAGATAGGGCCATAAATCATGCCATTACACTGATGCCAAGCACCAGTTAGCACTAGTAAGCACTAGTTTCTATCTCCATTGACTCTTGCTGTAAATAGATTCTTGAGGGGACCAGATGGAGACAGTATTTATCTCAAATGAGGAGTCTCTCCACAGCCATGAGGGAAAGATAAGCAGAAACACAAGAAAGTCTGTAGATGCTGGAAATCCCAAACAACACACACAAAATTCTGGAGGAACTCGGCAGGCCACATCTATGTGAATGAACAAACAGTTGACGTTTCGGGCTGAGACCCTTCTTCGGGATTGAGAAGGGAGGGGAAACGTGCCAGAATAAAATGGTGGGAGGAGGGGAAGGAGGCTAGTGGAAGGTGTGTGGGAAAGGTCAAGAGCTAGAGAAGAAGGAATCTGATAGGAGAGGAGAGTGGATCATAGGAGAAATAGAAGGAGGAGGGGACCCAGGGAGAAGTAACAGGCAGACAAGAAGAGGTAAAAGGTCAAAGTGGAGAATAGAGTGGGGGGGGTGAGTTTTTATTTTACCCTAAGGAGAAATCAATATTCATGTCATCAGGTTGGATGCAACCTGGACGGACACAATAGATGACCCCAGCAGATTCACAGGAGAGGTGTTGCCTCACCTGGAAGGACAGTCTTGGGCCCTGAATGGAAGTGAGGGAGTGGAAGTGAGGGCAGGGATGAGTACCGGGCAGGGCAAGCGTAGAAGCATAATGAGAGAAGGAATGTGAGGGAGATAGATGGAGAACTAGTGCCTCTTCCTCAAGGCTCTGAGGAACTGGGTTTGATTCTAACCCTGGCTGCTGCCTTTGTGCAGTTCGCATTTTCTCCCTGTGACCGTGTGCATTTCCTTAGCTTGTTCCAGTATCCTTGGTCCCAGATCCCAAGTACCTTCTGGTATGTTTAGTGGGCACTGGGAATTACCTCTAGTGTTGATTGGTGACCAAATAGGGCATTTAAAGGTGGGAACCTGTATTGTGGACCTGTACTCTTCCAGGTTGAAGAAGAGGGCGGGGAACATCATAAAGGACTCCTTCCATCCTGCGCACGGACTGTTTGAACTGCTTCCGTCTGGTAGGCGCTTCAGATCCCCCCAGACTAAGACTAATAGGCACTGGAGAAGTTTTTTCCCTACTGCAGTCACTTTGCTGAACAGTTAATTGCTGGTTAACTGTCGGCTAACTATTACTTGGATTGCACTACTTGTATGTATAATCTATATTTTCATTTATATTTATCATTATTATTGTTATGAGCAGAGAGACAACATCTGCCGGAAGTAAATTCCTTGTATGTGCACAGGTACTTGGCGATTAAAGTCTGATTCTGATTCTGATTCTGATTCTGAAATAAAGGTGTGCATTTGTGAGAGATTAAGGTCAATGTCTTAGGATGGGACAAGGAAGAATTCAACTGATGGGATTGTTAGGGCTGGAGCTAGCATGGACTCAATGGAGAGAATGGCCTCCTGTATTTTTATATCTATAAATGTGTATGAATACACTTATTGGCCACTTTATTAGGTACACTTGTACACCTGCTCATAAATGCAAACATCTAATCAGCCAATCATGTGGCAGCAGCTCAATGGATAAAAGCCCGCAGACTTGGTCAAGAGGTTCAGTTGTTGTTGAGACCCAACATTAGAATGGGGAAGAATTATGACCTAAGTGACTTTGACTGATTGCTGTTGCCAGACAAGGTGGATTGAGTATCTCAAAAACTGATGCTCTCTCAGGATTTTATGTACAGTCAGCTCTGGAGTTTACAGAGAATAGTGAGATAAACAAAAAAAAATGCAGCGAGCAGCAGTTCTGTGGGTGAAAATGCCTTGCTAATGAGAGAGGTCAGAGGAGAATGGCCAGACTGGTTGAAGCTGACAGGAAGGGGAGAGTAACGCGAAGAACCATATTGCAACAGTGGTGTGCAGAAGAGCTTCATTGAACACACTGCATGTGGTGGATGGGCTACAGCAGCAGAAGACAACAAACATACACTCAGTGGCCACTTTATCAGGTACAGGAAGCGCGTGTGTGAACGTGTGTGTGTGCGTGTGTGTATGTACGTGTATGAATGCATATGAATATCTGTGTGCGTTTGTCTATGTGCAAGAGAATGACCGAGAGTGAGGGAGAGAATAAAACTGTTACACATAATAGTAAATGTGACTCGCACGGTTGTAGAGGCAAAGAGGCAGAATAAATCACAAGCAAATTTAATATGACAAGATAGGTCAGTGCCAATTACATTGGGGATAAATAATTTATGAAGAATGCTCATATTTAATAGAATATTTTTTGTAATTGTCTTGTCTCCTACAATATTACTATCCAAGAAGAATTGGATTCTGTCAGGAAAGTAAACCATTCACAGTCACCTTTGTACTGTTTATGAATCAGAAGTAAGACAAGACATGTCTGTTGTCTTCATGTAAACACAAATGCAGGAAATAGTGTCTTGAATTCTCACTGATCACGTACAAAGGCTGGTGTCTTTATTCTCCTTGACATTTCAATGGAGCAACATTCATAATGTGATCCAAGTCTGATCATTTATATTTCATTCAGGATTCGTTTTGATTTTCCTTCATCATTTGCAGTTCCATTGTCTCCAAAATTCTTCCACACTTTTGCATTGGCTTAGGTTGGATAACTGCTTTATCAGCAGCAGATGTGTTGAACCCTTCCCTGAACTTAGTTATTGTGGGTGGCAGGTGAAAGCAG
Organism: Hypanus sabinus; assembly: GCF_030144855.1. Lineage (NCBI taxonomy): Eukaryota > Metazoa > Chordata > Chondrichthyes > Myliobatiformes > Dasyatidae > Hypanus > Hypanus sabinus. The sequence goes on from NC_082706.1 coordinate 17,867,667, forward strand.
TACTTACCGTAACTCAAGTATGCTGTCGTCTTCAGTAAAGGGAGAGAAAGAAAAAGATAAAGGGTGTGTGTGTGTGAGAGAGAGAGAGAGAGAGAGAGAAGGAATGTGTGAGAGAGGGAGAGGTAGAGAGAGAAGGAATGTGTGAGAGAGGGAGAGGTAGAGAAAGTGTGAGAGGCAGTAAGGCAGTATAAGAAAGAGATTGTGAGGCACACAGAAAGACATGGCTAAAAATGAATGTGAGGGAGAGAGTGTGTGACTGAGAAAGAGAGATTCAGGGATGGAAATAGTGTGAGAGAATGGGAGAGAGAGTGATAAAGAGTGAGACACAGAGAGTGAGTGTGAGAGAGAGAGAAACTAGAGGGTGAGTAAGACAGAGGGAGAAATAAAGAGAGAGAAGGAGAAAATATGTGAGAGAAGTTTTGAGAGAGAGAGACAGAAAGAGTGCAAAAGGGATATTAAGAAAAACATAAAGAGAGAAAAACAGAGAATGGGATTGAATGTGAGAGAGTGTGAGTATGAGAAAGAGTGAGGGATACAGTCAGAGAGTGAAAGAGAGAAGTAGAGAGAAGGCGACAGAAAATGTGGACCCAAAAGAGATAGAGAGTGAATATGAGAAAGAAAGAAAGAGAGAACATGAGGGAGGGAGAGAGAGAGAGAGAGAGAGAGAGATAAAGAACATAGGATAATGCTCAAATGCTATCTGAGAGCTCCAATGATCCAGGTTTGATTCTGACGCTGAATGTTCTGGATGTGGTATTTATACGCTTTCTGATCTTTTTGGGATTTCATATTTAGGATTCTAAAACTAGTCATAGGATATGAGCATTACGGGCAGTGATTGCCACTGAACCCAAGGACGCTATTAAGAACCAACCACATTAGTGGGTCTGGAAGTACTGTCATAAGCTAACTCTCCATTAATCTCTCTTTCGAATTCAGCAAACATCTCTTCAATATTGCCAGTGCTCCTATAAATTCAAAAAAGGTTGAAGATTCAGCTTTGATCCTGATGGTTAGCCACTCAGCGGGCCAAACACACATCCCTGAGGTGCATCTGTGGTGATTGTCAGTGAGGAAGATAAGTTATTTCCAATCCACAGACTGTGATCTCCCCATGAAGAAGACAACGATCCAGATGTAAAGAGAGGTTCAGAAGCTCAGGCTTAGAAACTTGATTATACTGAGGGGACGATGGTGTTGAACATCCAATTCCATCTCTAACTTCACTTGGAGTTGTTTTTTTCTTCTTAACATAGCCTTCCATAAGGTAATACCTGGACCTTGCAGAGTTCTGGATCACCAGCCTTGAACACCACAGATCTAACCCTCAACAGACTCCAGATCATCTGATTCATCCACATCTTCTGATTTGGGTAAGTCCAGTATGTTCTCTGAGACACACATCCATATAGGTCTTGAAGAAGTCAATGACAACTGTGGCAATTTCATTCAAGTCCAAAGATGAATTGCCGAATGTGGTCCAGTCAAAGCAGCCCTGAAGGCACTTCTCGGCCTCCCTTTGCCATCCTCACCACTGTTGTTGCAGTGCTCAGTTTCTGCTTGTGTGCTGGAAGTGGAAGTGCAGCCAGGGTGCCGGTGTGCAATGGCATTCTTGATGGTGTAACAGTGGTAAAGCGGTTTCGCTCCTTTGGTTTCACAGGTGACCTGTCGATATTAGTTGGTCGGAGACTTCTTCAAGTAGGCCTGGTTGAAGTACCCCAAAATAACCGGGAAGGCAAATTATTCTCTGTAAATTTGCCAGCTCCAGCAAAATCCCACACCAAGCACAGCTTTCCCCCCTCCCACCAGGATCGCTCCGTACGTGATACCCTTGTCCACTCACCCCTCCCCACTGATCTTCCTCCTGGCACTTACCCTTGTAAGTGCAATACCTGACCCTACACCTCCTCCCTCACTACCATTCAGGGCCCCAAACAGTCATTCCAGGAGAGGCGACACTTCACCTGTGGGTCTGCTGGGGGTCATCTACTGTAACCGGTGCTCCCCGTGTGGCCTCCTGTAGATCAGTGAGGTCGGAAGCAGATTGGAACACCACTTCGCCAAGCACCTACGGTCCATCTGACAATAAAAGTGGGATCTCCCAGAGGCCATCCACTTTAATTCCACTTCCCGTTCCCATGCCAACAGGTCAGCCCATGGTCTCCTCTATTGTTGCGATAAGGCCACACTTAGGTTGGAGGAACACCTTATATTCCGTCTGGGTAGCCTTCAACCTGACGGCATTGACGTCGATTTCTCGAACTTCTGGTAGTGCTCTCTCCCTCCTCTCCTTCACCATTTCCCTCTCTCACCTCATCTCCTTACCTGCCCGTCACCTCCCTCTTCCCCCTTCCCTTTCTTCTATGGCCTTCTGTCTCTCCTATCAGACTCCCCCTTCTCCAGCCCTGTATGTCTTTCGCCAGTTAACTTCCCAGCTCTCTACTTCACGCCTCCCTACCTATCACCTTGTGTTTCTTCCTCCTATCCCGCCACTTTCTCACTCTGACTGCTCATCTGTTTTTCCCAGTCTTGATAAAGGGTCTCGGCCTGAAACATCGACTGTACCCTTTTTCATAGATGCTGCCTGGCCTGCTCTGCTCCTCCAGCATTTTGTGTGTGTGTGGCGGGAAGGCTGCACTGTCTCCTGAAGGCTGGTCATGTGGCTCAGCTCCTTCAGAGCTAGCCTGCCATTGGCCGGGGGCGGAATGTGCACTGCAGCCAGCACGATGGTGGAACACTCCCTTGATGTCACTTGACCCCTCAAGGTTCCAGTTTGAGCGGGCAAGACTGAGGCAGAACTGCCACATTTGTGTACTGGGCTGAGTTCATCATGGAGCAAATACTGCCATCTCTGCCTTTACCTGACGCCAGTGTCCAGTCCCTGCAGAGGAATGTGAAGCTCTCAGCCTGAAACACTGTATATGGAATGCTGGGGATGAGTGTTAGATATGTGGGCTATGTCCAGAGGGAAAATTGGCTGGAGTCGCTTAGCACTGTAATACATGGGTGTTTATTGGATGCATCAAAAATCATTACAAAAATTAGCGAAAATAGTGAAAACTGCCAATATTGACAAAAGGTATCTACCAGAAAACACAATAATAGCTCCATACTTTGTCCAGTGTCTATTCCTCACAGCTCATTGTCTCTCTCTCCCACTGAAAACAGTGAGCCTTGTTTATTAGGCCCCAGGGCATACCATCTTTAATTACCACAAAATTAACTTACGTCTACAACCTGAAGTAGAATATAATGCACTCCACACTGTAGTTACAACCATATTACAAAATAAATAAAAGTATCTACCTTAAATGCAGTCCACAAACAATATATACACATTTACACCTCTCCACTATGAAAGAAGTGTAATATTCCACTATGTCTGGCAGAAAAGGCATTGTAAAACCAACCCAGGCATATCAGCCATTATGAGAATATACCGGGGAAGTCACTGAAGTGTGCACTCTCAGCCCACTGACAAGGTGACATTGGCGTGTGTGTCTTTGTGTATGTAAGGAGTGCATTTACCGAGCATTCTCTCCGTCTCAGTGAGCAATGTCTCTGTGGTCAAGTATCAGAGGTTACAGCTACACATAAAGGGAAATTAAGGCAAGAACCTCCTTTACATATCATGGGGTGGAATTGTGGAATATGCTGCCTGTAGATGCGTTGGAGGCAAGGTACGTTATGGGGATGTGGTAGAGAAGAATCGACAGGGCTATGGAGGAGAAATAAGTGAGTTGCTCTGGCCAAACGTCCTCCTCCTGCACTATGATTCTCATTACCACTCCATCTTTTACCTCTACCAACAGTATCTGTCACGGCTAACTTCATGTTAGAGAAAAATTTGCCAGGATTTAAGGGACTGAGATCATAAGACCATAAAACATGGAAGCATAATTAGGCCCTTCATCCCATTGATTCCGCTCCACCATTCTATTATGCCTGATTTATTCTCTCTGAACCTCATTCTCCTGCCTTCTCCCTGTAACCTTTGACACACTCACCACTCAAGAGCATATCAGAATCAGACTTTAATCAAAAGCCGATTTAAATATTCTCAATGACTTGGCCTCCGCAAACATATATGGCAATGAATTTTACAGATTCTCCACCCTCTGGCTAAAGAAGTTCCTCCTCAGTTTTGTCCTAAAGGAACGTCCTTGTATGATGCCCTGAAGTGTTAGATTCGCCTATTATGGGAAGCATCCTCTCCATGTCCATTCAATGTAGGCCTTACAACATTTGTAAGGTTTCAAGGAGATACCCCTTCATTCTTCAAACTCCAACAAGGACTGAGGTATCAAACCCTCCTCATATAGTAACCCTTTCAATCCTGCGATCATTCTTGCTACCCTCCTCTGGACCTTCTCCCAAGCCAGCAGATACACATCCTTTCTTAGATAGTTATCTAATATAATTAGCATGTGTTCCGACAGTCTGAGTCTTCATCGGAATCAGAATCAGGTTTAATATCACAGGCATATATCATGAAATTTGTTGTTTTTGTTACAGCAATACGGTGCAATACCTAATAATAGAAAAATCTGAATTACGGTAAATATAAATATATATATATATATATATATATATATATATATATATAAAATAGCTAAATTAAATAAATAGTGTAAAAATAGAAATAAAAAAAAGTAGTGAGGTAGTGTTCATGGGTTCAATATCCATTCAGAAATTGGATGGCAGAGGGGAAGAAGCTGTTCCTAAATCATTGAGAGTGTGTCTTCAAAATTCTGTACCTCCTTCCTGATGGTAGCAATAAGATCAAGCCATGAATGACCTGGGGGATGGGGGTCTTTAACAATGGATGCTGCCTTTTTCAGATATTGCTCCTTGAAGATGTCCCGTGTACTATGGGGGCTAGTGCCCTCGATGCAACTGACTCAGCTTACGAGGCTCTGCCGCTTGTTCCTTGGAGTGTAGGAGATTGAGGGATGATCTCATGAAGATATATAAAATCATAAGAGGCACAGATAGGGTTTTCTGTTCAAGGGCTGGAGAATCAAAATCTAGAGAGCATTGTTTTAAGGTTAGAGGTGAAAGGTTTAAATAGAATCTTTAATAGAATGAGGGGCAACTTGATTTTTACGTAGTAGCTGGTAGATATATGGAATCGGCTGCCGGACGGAGCAGTTGGAGTTGCTACATTAGATACACTTGGGAAATATGTGAACGTGTTGGTGACAAGAGTTTAGAGGGATATGGGCCAAGCTACTGGGACATGGAGTGCATGGGGTGCCCATGGAGGGGTAGCACTTCAGGCAAATGGTTCTTGCCATGTTTTTTCAGGGCAGCTCCCTCACCTTTGGTCCTGACTGGACACTCAGGTCTCGCCTGTGGTTCCAAGTAGCTGTATGCATGTAACCACAGCCACACCCCACAACACCACTCCGGCAGGCAGATTAAGCCAAGTGAGAGTCGCTGGCAGCCTCAGACCCAGTTGAAATAGGGACGTGCCTGTCTGAGCATGCAAAGTCAGCTCTGGTAGACTGGGTGGATGAGATCTACAGTGAGATCCAGTGGCTAGGAGGGCGGTACTGCAATGCTTCATAACAGAGCGAAGGGCATGACAAGGCACAGAAGACGCCATTATGATGTGAACAAAGTTGCTGGAGCGATATTGAGGATAATGGATATAGAAGTGTTTCATTCAACAAGAACAAGCAACAGTGCATCATATCGAGCCACTCTTATTCGAAGAGCCTTCTCAACCCAATATTTCATAACGTGTTTGTATGCTAAAGTAGAAAGGTAACAGCAGGACAATTCTATAGTTACAGTGCTTCCTTTGAATTACATGTAGTTGTCACACATCTCCTTCTTTGCACCCACACTCCAGGCACCCAAAATGAAAGTTAATCTCCACTGATTCGAGGCCTCGTTCAGGCATATGAAGGCAGCTCAGGTCTTAATTGTTCTGAGCAGCTTTTTAAATCGAATTTGCAATCCACATTCAAATCTGAATAATGCTTTCTGGTGAAATTGATATTTGCTATGTGACCTAACTCCAAAATATGGCCTAACAACATCATGGTCATCCACTGCTACCAAAGATGACCCCAATTTGTGATGCTTGATCGTACTATTGGACCCGGACTTCTGAGGATGAGAGAGTGGGACTGCCCCAGTGCAACAGCTTTTTCATTTTAAAAAGTCTCTTACACAGACTTCATGTCATCATCAGACATGAATGGACAACCGCCTTACATACTGGAAAGTGCAATTAGTCAATAGACAACTTGGTCAGCACGGGCACAAATGAGCCGAAGGGCCTTTTTCCATGCTCTACAACTCTACGTTCCTTTGAAAGCTCATATTTAATCGTATTGCTAAATTCATGAACACAGGTATCACTGAACTCTGGTTCTTCAGTTTCATTGACCTCAGCAGAGCTAACATTCAAAAGCGGAACTGAATACATTTAAGTTCCGAGATCAGGTACTTATTGCATGCAGCTGAAGAAATATTTCTACTCTCCCAATCTGCTTCCATCAATACTTGCTTACGCTAAAGGAGCTTTGCTCATCCAGCTTTTCCTGACTCACTTGCTCTTGAATCCCCTAAGGAACCATCTTATTAACTGTCCTAACGTAGTTAATGGCAGCCTCTGCCTCTGTTTATTACACCAGGCACTAAAGATACAGCTTAATCACTCATGTTTGACGTCTTCAGAGTCTCTCATTTCATTACACCAGCTTTTTGGCACTCAAGGCATCCAAAGCTAAGGATTTTTTCCCTCCGGCACCCTGAAGGTTGTTTACAGTGCAAGCTCCATCATTCCAGCTTATGAAGAGATCTGAGTATTAAAATTCACCACCATAAGATTTCAAGCAGATGATTCTCCAGCGTGACCTCCACAGTGCAACTAAACTGAAAGTCAGTGGGAGTGATCTGCAGAGTAATCCATAGCTGATGGGTATCTACAATACAGGGAAGACATGATGGACCACATGGCTTAATTCTCCTCCTTTATCTTATGGTCTACAGTACTGTGCAAAGGTCTTAGCACATAAATTTATCTAGGATGCCTAAGACTATTGCACGGTATTATAGTAATTTTATGTATTGCACTGTATTGCTGACACAAAGAAAAAATAAATTTCATGATATATGTGAGTGATGATAAACCTGATTCTGAAATGGGTCACTACTGTGTATCGAGACTGGGAATGGGGCAGGGAGAAGGGAATCGTGGTTGGGAAAAGGAGGGAGGAGTGGCAAAGGAGTGGGAAGCACCAGAGAGACATTCTGTAATGATTAATAAACCAACTGCTTGGAATCAAATGAGTTTTTCTGGTATCTCTGTGTTGGGTGTGTCTGCACCCACACCATCCGCCATCCCTGGCACCCCCTTCTCCCCCACGCCACCATTGCCATTTCCAACATCCTTTGCTCCCACCAGATTTACAAGCTCACTCTCCACTCCACATTGACAAGTACTGTACTGTGTAAAGGTCTTAGGCACCCAAGATACATATAGGTGTCCAGGACTTTTGCAAAGCACTGTAGTTGCACATTTGCCAAGAAAAATGCAATTATTCATTGCATTTGAAACAGACTTTAAAACAAAATCCAAGGAGTTTGGGAGGGGCCGTTCAAGTTGATATGGAGGTAAAGGAGGCTTGCTTGCCTTTCTTAGTGAGCAACTGAGTTCAAGAATCAAGAAGTTATGTTGCACCTTCATAAATCTCTTGTTTGGTCAGTTCTGAGTATTGCATTCATTTCTGGTCACCCTTTTACAGGAAGGATGTGGAAGTTTTGGAGAGGTTGCAGAAGAGGTTTACCAGGATGCTTCCTGGATTAAAAGGCAGGAAAAAGGAGAGGTTGGACAAACTTGTGTTGTTTCTTCTTTGTGGAACAACAGAGGCTGAGGGCAGACCTAAAGGAAGCATATAAAAGATTATGAGAGGCATAGATAAAGTCGACAGCAGGCATCTTTTTCTGAGTGGTAATATGTCTAATACTGGAGGGCAGGCACTTAAGGTGAGGTGAGTGAGTTTAAGTTCAAAGGAGATGGGCAGGGATCTTTTTTTGCTCAAAGAGTGGTGGGTGCCTGGTATGTGCTTCCAGGAGTTGTAGTGGAGGCAAACATAATTAGAGGTGTTTAAGAGGTTCTTAGACTGGGACATGGATGTGCAGTGAATGGAGGGACATGGACACTGTACAGGCATGAGAACATAAAACATAGGAGCATGAGTAGGGCATCTGGCCTGTCAAGCCTGCTCCACAATTCAGTAAGATTACGGCTGATCTGGCCATGGTCTCATCTCCACCTACCTGCCTTTTCCCCATAACCCTTAATTCCTCTATTTTATGCAAAAAAAAAATAGCCTAAAGGGATCAGTTTAGTTTGTCATTTTAATTACTAGTCTAATTTGTTCGGTACAGCACGATAGACAGAAGGGCCTATTCCTACGCTGTGCAATTCTACATTCTAAAGAGTCCTAGTAATCCCTGTCCTTGCTGTGGATTAAGAAAAAGGAAGCATGGTCATCAGTCTGAATCTTGCTAGCCTCCTTCTGCTCCCCACACCTTTTTGTTCTGGCATCTTGCCCCTTCCTTTTCAGTCCTGAAGAAGGGTCTCGGCCGAAAACTTCATCTCTGGATTCATTTACCTAGATACTGCCTACCTGCTGAGATCCTCTAGCAGTTTGTGTTCATTTCTCTGGATTTCCAGCATCTGCAGACTTTCTTGTGTTTATGATTTGCTGCTCTTCTGCAAAGTCTCTTTGAGGCGCCTACCCTGAAGAAGTTTAAATCTTCTCTTCAACAGGAGTTCAGTAAGTACCTCTCTCATTGCTCCCATTCTGTGATCTCCGCTGCCTTGCATCTCTTCGAACATGCATTCACCCAGACCCACTACCACAGCCAGATATCTTACCTAGGAGTTAGCCCTACCAGGTTCCTTCTCCTGTAGCTCTTGACTTTTCCCACCCTCCTGGCTTCATCCATTATTTTCCAGCCAGCCTCCTTCCCCTCCCCTCTCCTTTTCGTTCTGGCATCTTCCCCCTTCCTTCTCAGTCCTGAAGAAGGGTCTCAGCCCAAAACATCGAGTCTCTATTCATTACCATAGTTGCTGCCTGACCTGCTGAGTTGCTTCAGCATTTTGTGTGGAATGCTTTTTATTGCCCTGACTCCCATAGGTGCTAAACCCAACACACCGGTGGAGTGTGAAGTCAGCACTTCACCAGTTGTTCATTAAAGTACAGCACAGTCAGTTCTCATGAATCTATATCAACTTGGAATAGAAAAGAAAGAAACATGTTCCTGGAAATTTTCCTTTGATTTTTAAATTGTGCATCGAGGCCAGTGACAAATGTTCAAGAGACATCAGTCTGGTTTTAACATGGCACAGCAGAATTTAATTTCACTCCTTGTGATCTATTGATCAAAGCAACTGTTATTTTGAAAAGACCATTTGCTTGAGGCCTACTGTTATACTCGATGTCACGAGTTATCATACAGCCAATGGGAAGGAAGATGGAAATGTCTCTGTAAGATTTGCCCCCTTTGAAGTGTCCACATTGCTTCGCGTCCTCCCGCAGATATTGCAAATGCTATTGATTCCGTGCTGTTCGGTATTGTTGTGTGCAATGACGCTTGTATGAGACCGAAGATCAACTTCAAAGAGTCAATTCCCTTTGAAATTGCATTTGAGGTCCCTGTGGATCAGAACAGCTTGCTCGGATTAACCTGTCTTAATATCATGCAATCTTGCCTTTAATTAGCAATGTACATTCCATTAAGTGATCTCCAATTCTAACTAAGCTGATTTATTATAAATCGAGTTCATCAAAGGAATAAAACACTGAAGCAAAGGGAAAACAAGTGTAGGTGACAGGCTTAGAACTTAATGATGAAGGGGAAAAATGATTCCATAACATTGCCTGCTGTTCCAGAGTTCTTCACAAGTTATGAGCTACCCTTTTGAAATGCATTCGCTGTTCTAGGAGATTCAGACGCCAATTTATGCACAGCAAGGTCGCACAAACATTTGTGTGCTGCACTAAACAAACTGCTGGAGGGACTCAATGGGTCAGACAGCATCTGTGGAGGGAGATGGACACAGTCAATGTTCTATCATTTCATTCTATGGAGTCTCTTGTTGCGTGGATGTCTGTGAAGAGTATGATTTTCAGATTGGATTCTGTATACTTTCTCTGATATCAAAGGAACCTACATCTAAAAGAAATGTTTTGTCCGAGAGCCTTCATCTGGACAGAAAGGAGTAGAGGAGAGATGTGAATATTGAGGGAAAGAGGTGGAGCAAGAGCTGGCAAATGATAGGTGGACCCAGACAAGAAGGGGTAATAGTGGAACTGGAAACAATGCTGATAGGTGGAGGCAACTAAGGGCTACAGATGATAAGAAAGGGACACAGAACCAAACAAGGGGATTGAGGAGGGCAGATAGGAGTGTAAGGGAGGGGAGTGGGTAGTGAGTTGGCGGAGTGAATGGAAGAGGGGATAGGACAGGGTGTTGGCAGCAGGGGTGAGGAATGGTGGACGGGTGGTGTTAAGTGTCTGTAGGAGGAACTGAGTAGCCAAATCCAAGTTGTGTCATTCACCTGCACAACACAAAACAAAGAGAAATGCTGCTCCAGACCAAGGTGCATAACATGGACATATAACTGACACACAACACATAGAGTAATATCGCCACAGATAAGTTAACAAATAATAAAATATATTCCAGAATATAGAGGAGACAGAAGGGGCAGCAGCGTGATAATGGCCCAGTCATGTGTAGGAAACTACGTGAGCAGATCAAGTTGGCTCTGTGTTAGATTCTGATAAGGTATGTATTTCTATAAGAAATATTCAGTCACAAATTGGCCCCAGTGGTGCTTCAGTGGTTCTATTAAAGCTTTTTACAAAGGCAAGAGATCTCCTGCAGTTTAAAGCCTGGCATTATTTGCAGAAGGGCAAAATAATATTAATAATAATAATAATAATAATAATAATAATAATAATAATAATAATAATAATAATAATAATAATAATAATAATAATAATCACTTTATTGATCCTGAGTGGGAAATTATTTTGTTACAGTAGTAACATTTAAATGCATTCTTAGAAATAATAATAAATATTATAATATTAACCAATAATAACATATAGACTAATAATATATGTAATAATAATTTACCAATATGCAATAATGTGCAATAGTAATGTATGAAATAATAGAACAGAGACTATTGTACTATGATGTGGGTTCTCCTGTCGCACAGACAAATGCAGAGACTTCTCAGGCTCCTAAGCAGTTGCACATGTAAAGCTGGGTCTCCTTTAAGTACAGGCAAGGTCTCAAGTCTCTAATTGAGGCTGAGAAATAATGAGCAAATAAATCATTGAAGAATTGTCAGCACAAGGATCACACCTTTCTAAATTTCAAATAATCTTTCCAAAGTTAACAAAGAATGATCTTGATTCTATTGCACTCTTGTCTACATCCTGAGAGGGTTTCATTGAAAACTCAATGGTTAAACAGGGTCAGTACTTGTCATCTGTGAAAAGTCATTGACACCCTCTGTGTTCCCAGTGACATGACTGTGTATAGGTCTAGTGGTCTTTGAGTGTATATGCCTATGCTAATCATAAAGTTCAAGGCAAAATTCAACGAGTGTTCTCTTGATAGTCATATTGAACCTTGGGGTGTGTTTGATCAAATTCTTTTAGGTAGTAGACAAAAGGAACTGTTCTATGCAATCGAACATCTGAAAGTCTTGGAAATTACAAATTTTGAATTTTCCAGGACTGTGGTGAGTATAGCTCACACAGAATAATAAACTGAGAAGTAAATAACTTAATGGGATTTATCTGAGTGGGTTTCCAGATTCGGGTAGAGATCTGCAAGTCCTAGAGAAACACATCTCACAAGAGCCTGTGCAATCTAGTCCATGGTAATCCCCTTCGTGTTTCAGCATGTATGACTCTTGGCCTGAGCACCCAAATATTGCTGCTCAGCACTGGAGTTGGTACAAGCAAGTCCAGAATTCCCACATCATGCTGTAAACCCCAGTAAACTGAATGGCACATGGTGCAGTGTGATCAAATGCCAAGGCTAGCAAGTTTACCTGTGTATGTTACACACGTCATGTGTTACAATTTACACACATGTGTATTTTCTGGAAGCTGCCTGGATCAGAAAATATGCCTAATGAGGATAGGTTGAGCAAGCTATGGCTTTTCCCTTTGGAGTGAAGGAGGATGTGGCGACATGACAGTGGTGTCCAGTGGCTATGCTTCCATTAGGAGTTTGAAGAGATGTCAACAAAGACATTCAAGAACTTCCATAGGTGTACCATGGAGAGCATTCTGACAGGCTACATCACTGTCTGAAATGGGGGAAGGGGGTGATAGGGGGCTACTGCACAGGATCGAAGGAAGCTGCAGAGTTGTAAATTTAGTCAGCTCCATCTTGGGTACTAGCCTACAAAGTACCCAGGACATCTTAAAGGAGCAGTGTCTCAGAAAGGCAGTGTCCATTATTAAGGACCTCCAGCACCCAGGGCATACCCTTTTCTCACTGTTACCATCAGGATGGAGGTACAGAAGCCTGAAGGCACACACTCAGCGATTCAGGAACAGCTTCTTCTCCTCTGCCATCCAATTCCTAAATGGACATTGAATCCTTGAACAGTACCTCACTTTTTTAATATATATTATTTCTGTTTTTTTGTATCTCTTTTAATCTATTCAATATACATATACTGTAATTGATTTATTTATTATTATTTTATTTTGTTTTTTATTATTATGCAATGCAATATTATGTATTGTATTAACTGCTGATGCTAAGGTAACAAATTTTACATCACATGCTGGTGATAATAAACCTGATTCTGATTCTGAGATGATAAGGGGTGTTGACATAGTGGACAGCCAGCAGCTTATTAGCAAGGCAAAAGCAGATTATTTGACAGAGCATAATTTTAAGGTGATTGTTGGAAAATATAGAGGAGATGTCAGAGATAGTATTTTTACACACAGTGTGGTTGGTGCAGGGAACCTGCAGCCAAGTATAATAGTGGAGGCAGATATATTAGAGACATTTAAAATTTACTTAGATAGGCATATGGTTGAAAATAAAATGGAGGACTATGTGGGAGGGAAGAGATTAGACTGATCTTGTAATGTGATGGTTTTGGCTTCCCTGTCCACAAGACCTAACCCAGGCAACCTGTTCATATTCTATACCTTCACAGCATGGTCCAGGTCAATTTTGAACTGGCCCAAGAATCCCCCTCATAAGAATTGACTATACTAAATTTTGAACCACAGATCTATATAGAATGTATAAATAGCCTATCTGACATTAATAAATGTGTTATTAATCCTTAGTTAATATTTCAAAGATCTAAAATCCATTTCAATAGATACAGGTTAAATTCGACCCAGAACAGCCTCAACGTACAAAAATTTGAAGCACCTGCACAAAAGTATAACATTTTTAAATATTTTCATTTTTGCGCATTTCGGGTCGCTTTGGGAAAAGTCATTAAATTTTGACTAAAAAAATGGCATTTAGGGTCAAAATGGGTCAAATTTGACCTGAACAGTAAGGGCTAAACTCAAAAGAAGATCTGAAGCGCTATCTGATATAAGTATCTACAAGTACTCTCACTATAGGGAGTTTATACTGTGTCCACCTACTCTTCTAGGACTAGCTTACTTCAACACAAGATCTATAACTTTGAAAAACTTCTATAGATGTGTGGTGGAGAGCATATTGATCGGCTGCATCACAAACTACGATGGAAACACCAATGCCCTTGAATGGAAAATCCTACAAAAAGTATTGTATATGGCTCAGTCCGTTGTGGGCAAAGCCGTCTCCTCCATTGAGCACACCTACACGAACCATTGTTGCAGGAAAGCAGCATCCATCTTCAAGGACTCTACCACTCAGGTCATGTTCTCTTCTCACTACTGCCATTGGGAAGAAAATACAGGAGCAGGAAGACAACCAGGTTCAAGGAACAGTTATTACCTCTCATCCATCAGGCTCCTGAACCAAAGGAGATAACTTCAGTCAACTTCACTTGTCCCTTCATTGAAATGTTCTCACAGCCTATAGAACATGCACAGAATGCTGGAAGAACTCAGAAGGCCAGGCAGCATCTACAGAAAAGAGTGACGGTTGAAACCGGGAGTGGGGAGGCATGGGGTGAAGTAAAGGTCTGGTAAGTTCATTGGTGAAAAGGATACAGGGCTGGAGAAAGGGGAATCTGATTGGGGAGTTCAGAAGGCCATGGGAGAAAGAAAAAGGGAGGGGAGCACCAGAATGATGCAACGGGCAGGTAAGGAGATAGGTGAGAGAGGGAAAGGAGATGGGGAATAGAGAAGGAGGGGTAGGCATTACCGGAAGTTCAAGAAATTGATGTTCATGCCATCAGGCTGGAGGCTACTCAGATGGAATATAAGGTGTTGCTCTCCAACCTGAGCGTGGCCTCATTGCAACAATAGAGAAGGCCATATATGGACATGTTAGAATAAGAACGGGAAGCGGAATTAAAATGGGTGGCCACTGGGAAATCCCGCATTTTCTAGCAGATGGAGTATAGGTGCTCATCGAAGCTGTCTCCAATTCTACGCCGGCTCTCACCAATATACCAGAGGCCACACCGGGATCACCAGATACAATAGATGACCCTTACAGACTCACAGGTAAAGTGTCGCCTCGCCTGGAAGAACTGTTTGGGGCTCTGAATGGTAGTGAAGGAGAAGGTGTAGGGGCAGGTGTAGCACTTGTTCCAATTGCAAGGATAGGTACCAGAAAGGAGATCTGTAGGGAGGGGTGAATGGACAAGGGAGTTGCAGAGGGAGCATTCCCTGTGGAATGCTGAAAGTGGGGGGAAGAGAAAATGTGCTTGGTGGTGGGATCCCATTGGAGATTGCGGAAGTTACCAAGAATTATGTGTTGGACACGGAGACTGGTGGGGTGGTTGGTAAGGACAAGAGGAACCCAATCTCTGGTAGGGTGACGGGAGAATGAGGTGAGAGGAAACATGCATGAAATGGACACTATGCAGTTGAGGACAGCACTGATGGTGGAGGAAGGGAAGACCCTTTCTTTGAAGATGAAGTGTATCTCCATCGTTCTGGAATAAAAAGCCCCATCCTCAGAGCAGATGCAGCAGGGGTGAAGGAATTGAGAGAAGGAGATAGTATTTTTACAAGTATCAGTGTGGGAGGATGTATAATCCAGGCAGATCTGAGACTCAGTGAGTTTGTAATAGATATCAGTGGACAAGCTGTCTCCAGAGATAGAGACATAGAGCTCAAGAAAGGGGAGGGTTGTGTCGGAAGTGGACCAGGTATATTTGAGGGCGGGGTGGAGCTTGGAGGAAAGTTGATGACATCGGCGAAATTGGCATGGGTGCAGGAAACAGTACTAATGCAGTCGTCAATGTAGCAAAGGAAAAGTTGGGGAGTGACACCAGTGTAGGCTTGCAATATAGCTGAGACCCATGAGAGTACCCATGGCTACACCTTTTGTTTGAAGGAAGTGAGAGGAGCCAAAGGAGATACAATTGAGAGTGTGGACAAGCTCCACCGGAGGAGAGTGCTGGTGGAGGGGAACTTGTTGGGTCTGTTGTCCAGAAAGAAATGGAGAGCTTTGAGGTCTTCTTGGTGGGGGATGGATTGGACATCCATAGTGAAAATAAGATGCTCGGAGCTAAGGAACTTGAAATCTTTGAAAAGATCCAAAGCATGTGAAGTACCACAGATGTAGGTAGGAAGGGACTGAACTGAGTCAAGGTATGCAGACATAAGTTCAGTGGGGCAGGAACAAGATGAAGTAATTGGTCTACCTGGACAGTCGGGTTTGTGGATCATGGGTAGGAGGTAGAAACAGGAGGTATGGGGTGAGGGAACTATGAGGCTGTTCGCAGTGTATATGTGATCCCCAGATGGTGTGGGAGACAATGGCATGGTACTCAGTGGGATCCTGTTCGAGGGGTAAATAGGAGGAGGTGTCTGACAGTTGTGGTTGGACCTCAGCAAGGTAAAGGTCAGGTGGCCAGAGTACTACAATACCATACTTATCTCCAGGTTTAATGGTGAGTTTAGGATTAGTGCGGAGAGAGTGGAGAGCAGCGCGTTTGGAAGGAGTGAGGTGAAGTTGAGATGGTTGGTGTCTCATTGTCAGTTGACAATGAAAAGATCCAGAGCAGGCAGAAGACCAGAGAGGGGTGTCCAGGAAGAGGAGGAGGGTTGAAGACAGGAGAAGGGGTCATAGGTGCGGGGTGAGAGTCCTCGCCAAAGAAGAGGGCACGGAGTCGGATGCGGTGGAAAAAGAGCTCTGCGCCATGGTGAGCGAGGAACTCACTGAGATGTGAATGCAGAGGGACAAAGGTAAGGCCCTTACTGAAGACAGAATGTTCTGCCTCAGAGAGGGAATGGTCAGAGGAGATGGTGAAGACCCAGCATGGATGAGAGCTGGAATCGAAGGACGGAAGTGAATGGGTAGTGTCAGAGGTGAGCGGATGGTTGGGGTGTTCAGGGAGGGTATGGTGAGAGGAAGGTGGAGTCTCCAAGGGCCCGGGAGCTGGCAGTGGAACCCGAGGGACACACTCCGAGTGTTTTCCTGCATTTTACAGGGATCACCCCTACGTGATTGGGAGACAGTTTTGCTGAGCACCTATGCTCCATCTGCCAAAAAAGTGGGATCTCCCAGTGGCCACCCATGTTAATTCCACTTCCCATTCCGATTCCGCCATGTCCATCTATGGCCTCCTCTACTGATGCGATGAGGCCACTCTCAGGTTGGAAGAGCAACACCTTAATTCCATTTGGGTAGCCTCCAACCTGACGGCATGAACATCGATTTCTCGAGTTTCTGGTAATGCCCCACCTCCCCATCCCCTTTTCCTCTCTCAACTTGCCTCTTTGCCCGTCCATTGCATCCATCTGGTGCTCCTCCCCCTTTTTTCTTTCTTCCATAACTTCTGTCCTCTCCAGCCCTATATCTCTTTCACCAATCAACCTCCCAGCTCTTTACTTCACCCCTCCTCCACCTCCCCCCCCCCATTTTACCTATCACCTTGTGCTTCTTCCCCCCCTCATCTCACCTTCTAACTCTGATTCCTCATCTTTTCTCCATCCTGCTGAAGGGTCTCGGCCTGTAATGTCAACAGTACTCTTTTTCCACAGATACTGTCTGTCCTGACGAGTTCCTCCAGTATTTTGTGTGTGTTGCTTGGTTTCTAGCATCTACAGATTTTCTCTTGTTTGTAATTGGATATCAACCTATAGACTCACTTTCAAGGACTCTTCATCTCATGTTCTTGATATTTATTGCTTATTTATTTATTATTATCATTATATTTTATTATTGCAGTTTATTGTCTTTTGCACACTGGTTCTAAGCTGTTGGTGTGGTTTTTCATTGATTCTATTGTGGTTATTGGATTTATTGAGTATACCCAATAAATGAATCTCAGGGTTAAATATGGTGACCTGTATGTACTTTGATAATAAAATTACTTTAAACTTTGAAATTCCATATATGTCTTCTGCAATGAAGTTTAGTTATGAATACTCACTGCTTGAGTGGTGGGTTCCCTCTCTACCAATGGGGAGATATTTCCAGCTAACAAAGTAGTTTCAACACTGTTATTTTATTTTTAATGATACACCTTTGGACAAGTAGTTCTTAATGCATATTTAACACTCACAAAGGATTTCTAATTTGCAAAAGATTACAGAATTACAAAAAGATTTACAAATTACAAAGGATTTGCAAGCACAGGTACAAATCTTACAATGAGTTGCAAATGAACATCCTTTGCAGAAACAGAAGGTCAAGGAATGTATTCTAGTTCTTCCTTCTGTCACCCCATCTTTCTGTCCTTGTCATTTCTAACAATGCTTCTGATACTTATTCTAATCTCTATTAGATGACAACATCTCTTTGTGATGATTCCAGATCCCTTTCCTGGGGCAAAATAATTCACACAGATGGTCTTAAAGAATTCTGGCAATGGAGATCCCAAACATCCACAATTTAAATTGTGAGGGTGACCTAATGTCTTAAATTATAACTAAGTTAGATGTACTAAGTGATCTAACCACTCTTTCTTCTGTTTGACTAATGAAGACCAAGTCTCTTGGTCATTTTGCTTTGCAAAGCTGTGCTTCCAACTTCAAACTGATTACTGTTTGCAATTTAAGAACTGGGAGTTGGTTCCTGCTTACTACAAAAAGCTGAGCAAAGAATATTTGTTAAAAGTTTCACTTTTATCACCAGCAGTTCAGATCCTTTGGAAATGTCATGCAGCTGTGCTAGAAAGCTAAGTTCAGCAATAAGCCTCTCGGGTCCTGGAAAGTGAATATCTATCACATGAGTAAGTTTAAAGATCATGGACCAAAAGACCTGTACTGTGTTGTCCTGTTCCATGTTCTATTTTCTATGTGTGCTGAAGAATGGGAGAAACTTAATGTCAAGGAAGCCAACTTAATTAGCAAAACTGAGACCAATCAAATCACACACATTTCCTTCCCTCCATCATCTGTTTACATGACATCCCCTTGAAAGATCACTCACACTTCCTACGTCCATTTTCTCCATTATTAGTACAACATGGCCGCTGTGGGTTATTAGTCAGAGCTGTGCCAAATGCATCTTCCAAGCCAGTGTTCTTCACCACTGAGAAGGCCAAGGGCAGCCAGTGATGGTTCCTCTTTATTTCACACAGAATCTTTTTTTTCCAGAGTAGATGTGACAAGTACTAAAGGACATGCATTTTAGCTGAGGTAGGGAGAAGTTTTCTTCCACACAAGGTGCGGTAGTCGCGTGGAACAGAGAGACGGGTTGGTGGTGGAAGCAGATACAACAGAGGTGGTTAGGTAAATGAATACACAGGGGATGAATGGTTATGGATCGTGGACAGGTACAAGAGATTTAGTTCAATTCGGAATTCTGTTCAGTGCAGACATAGTGAGTCAAAAGACCTTTGCTGTGCTGTGTACAATGTTTTATTTTCTAAGTTACCGTTTGGAGGTGGATATTGATTTAATGTCACTGGGCCTATAACCTGGAATTTCCTGTATGAGAGAACACCTCTGTGTTTGCTATTTTTGATACTTAATAAGTGCTAGTTATAATGATACTTTGTTACTGAACTCAAATATCTGGAAGGCACGACTGCACTCTTGAGTTACAGTATAGGATCAGACCCTTCAGCCCACTGATTCCATTCCAACCATTAAGCACCCATTCAAATCCAGTTTCATTCTCCCAATATTACCTCTTCCAGATTCTAACATTCATTTCTATTGTAGATACAATTCAAAGTAGCCAAATGAAAACGCTAAAATGCACACCACAGCATTTTAAGGAAATCTGTGCAAAGTATTAACTCCCCACAGGCACCAGAAGTCGGAATTGGAAGCAGGTCACTGGAGATATGAGGTAGCAACTTTACAAGCTGCTTCACTGTGCCTCTTTAATCTCACCTGCCCTGTCAGAGCACTTACTGTCCCCTTTTGCATCTTGTTAATTCCTTCTAACAGTCTAAATTCCTTGCTGATTGTGACCAGGGGATATTTGCTCGTTTGACACAAGCTCGCCTCATAATTGAAACCCTTCAGTCAGTATCCTGCACACAAAATGCTGGAGAAACTTAACAAATCAGGCAGCATTGACGGAGAGGAATTAACAGTCGACATGTCAGACTGAGTCCCTTAGCCCCATGATAGTGTGATCATTAGCACAATGCTTTTCAACACTGGCAATCACTGATTAGTTTTCAACTTGGACCGCTCAGTGTAAGGAATTTGCACGCTCTCTCTACAATTGTGTGGGTTTCCTCCCATATTCCAAAGATGTACAATGAGGATAGGGTTGGTGCATTGGGGGCATGCTATGTTGGCTTTGGTAGTGTGGCAACACTTGCAGAGTGCCCACAGTGCAATGCTCAGACTACATTGGCCATTGGCGGAAATGACGTGTTTCATTGTATTTTGATTTTTCAGTATGTATATGACAAATAAATCCATTATGAATCTTTATCTGTTTATTCCCCGCCACCAAAACATTGACAGTTTGCTCCTCCTCCATGGATGCTGATTGACCTGCCGTGTGTTTGCTCAAGATTTCCAGCATCTGCAGAATCTCTTGTGTTCTACCTTTAGCCAGTTTCATTCAAATCGCTTTACCCACATTATTTTAACCAAGGTTAGCCATTACAATACCTGAGGGAATCGAAACAGAGTTAATGTTTCAGGTCTCTTCCCACAGACGCTACCTGAACTGTAGGTGTTTCCAGGATTTTCTGTTTTGGCATCGAAGTTCCAGAACTTCTTTGTCTACTGTATTTTCATGAGACTCCTCATCCTTTTTCTGATGGACCATGTCATCCATCTGTTAAATATATGAACCACTTTGAACCTTGCATTTTTCACTGGGAGATCGTCCAGACTTTAGCTGTCCTCCAGGAGATAGGGAAATAAGCCCTGGAGAGACTGAGACAATATCTTGCCTGCTTTCAGAATCAGATTCAGGTTTTATTATCAGTGACATCTGTCATGAAATTTGGTGTTTCGTGGCAGCAGTACAGTGCAAGACATAAAAATTACTCTAAGTTACAAATAAATAAACAGTCCAAAAGACAAATAACAAGGTAGTGTTCAATGATTCATAAGTCATTCAGAAATCTGATGGTAGAAAGGAAAAAGTTATTTTTAAAACATTGAGTGTGGGTCTTCAGACTCTGTTATCTAATCATCTATGGTGGTAAAGCAAAGAGGACATGCCCTGGATGACAAAGATCTTCAATGATGTATGCTGCTTTCCTAAGGTACCACCTCTTGAAGATGTTCTTGGTGGTAGGGAGGGTTCTGCCCGTGATGGACTGAGTCTACAAACTCTGCAGCCTCTTGTATTTTTGTTCAATGGAAAGTCCATTCCAGAAGACCATTCAGAATGCTGTCCATCAACTATCTGTAGAAATTTGCAAGAGCCTTGGGTGACATAACAAATCTCCAAGAACTTGTAATGAATTAGAGCAGCTGGCATGTCTTCATTGTGTTTTTCTGTTTTTCTCAAGTTATTTTATGAAATAGAAAGAGGCTGTTCAGCCCTTTGAGATTATGCTGTCTTTCTGAGTAATTCTGTCAATGTTTTTCCATTCCCTCTTGCACTCAGTGGCCACTTTATTATGAAATACCTCCTGTATTTCATAAAGTGGCCACTTGAATGGTAGTCATTCAAGACTTTCGGTTGGCCCTTCTTGAATACTGGGACTACACATGATGTTTTCCACACAGGTGGGACCCTTTCAAGGCTGAGGCTCAAATTACAAATGCGCTGGAGAACTCCACACAGCTGCTCAACTCTCTCCCTCAGAACCTTCGGGCTCACACCATCCAGTCCCAATATTTTGCCATGCCTGAGTTTCCCCAGAGCCCTTCTCACCTGCTCAGTAGTGAAGGTGTGTCCATGATGACTGAGGATTTGGTGGAAGGTGAGGGTTGGGGTAGGTGAAGATCGGGACTTTAGCAGTTGGTATGTGGAGATGTGGATGGTAGATGCAGGGGAAGGAGGGGATGTGGGCAGTGGCAGCCGTTGTTCACCCATGTGTTGAATTGGAGGAGGGAGGTGAGAAGTGGAGAGGTGTTGGCGCTAAGGGAGCATTGGGTGCCTTGGCACCTGGACTGGTGTACTGAGGAGGGGTGTGAACAGGAGGGCAATTGTCAAACCTATTAAAGAATCGGTCTAATTTATTAGCCCATTCAAGGCTGCATTCTGACACTCTGCAGCTAGCCTGATTGAAGCCAGTGATGTTCTTCATGCCTCTCCACACCTCCTGTGTACTACTCTTGTTTTCTGGCTTTCCCTTGTCCCGATGAAGTCCCGATCTTCATCTGTAGCCATCTTGAGCTTATTCTTTAGCTCTCTCTGCACATGTTTCAATTCCTCCCTGCCCATGATCTAAAGGCTTTTTTTTTGTGGTTGAGAAGAGCCTTCAGATTACTGGTGACCCGTGGTTTGTTAGGGAAGCAGCAAACAGTCCTTGATGGTACTGCAGTGTTCACTCAGAAGCTGCTGTAGCCAGTGATGCGATCAGTAAGCAAATCGGTGGTAAATATTTGTACCTCAGGTTGAGGCATTTGATGTTGCATTTTTCGTTGAGCTTGGCAATTAGCTTGCCGATGTTTCATCACCAGTCGAGGTGATGTTTTTCTCTGGAAGTGTTTGCACTTATATACCCCCCCCCCCCCCCGTTCACTTGCCTCAGTCCTAGTTGGGTACCTCCTTCAGTTGAATTTTGAATTTCATTGGCTCTTAGGGATCATGAAATGAATGGCCATGACACCTCTGCTAGCTAATTGCCAAGCTGGGCGAGCACAGCAGCCTCAAACTCTATGGTTCTATTTCACACCCCTGACTGAGGCAACAACGACTGAACAACTTGCTGACAAGAGTGTCTCTGCACTAATGCCTCTCTGCCACTGTTCCTGCCCAGGTCCCCATATTTCCTCCAAGCTGCACCCACAGGAAGTGCCAAATCTGTGAAATGGAGAGGAAGACGAGAACACTTCTACCTGCAATCCTTATTTTTAGAACAATTGTCTCATTCTTCTGTGCTCCCGTTCCACTTCTGAAGTTGACCCTAGAGAGAATGCTTTATCCTGTGGATATTCAAGTTCCTTTGTTGACATTATTCTGAGGAATAAAGAGATGCTTTAGGTACATTAATTTCTAATGCTGCTTGTTGTGCTAACAGTATGTCGGACGTATTTTTCAAGCACTGCTTAAAATGCATGTTATTTCGAGTTTCTCAGGCAACCAGCCAGAGGGATCCTAGCAGCATAGAAGTCCAGAGAGAAGCATATAAGCTAATATTAGGCAATACTTCACCTGCAAATCTGCTGGTGTCGTCTGCTCCCACTGGGGCCTCCTCTACATTGGTGAGACCTGCCGTGAATTGGGGGACTGCTTCATCAAGCACCTCCGCTCCATCCGCCAAAAGCAGAACTTCCTGGTGGCCAAACATTTGATTTCCAATTCCCAGTCCCATTCTGACATGTTGATCCAAGGCCTCCTCATGTTCTTGTATTGCGTCTGGGTAACTTCCAATCTGATGGCATGAATATCGATTATTCTGTCCAGTAAAATAAATATTTCCTACCCTTCCCCTCTTCCACTATTCCTCACTCTGATCTTTTACCTCTTCTCACCTGCCTATCTCTTCCCCCCGGACTGCCCACCCAGCTCCTTCCCTTCATTTTGTGTTCCACTCTCCTCTCCTGTCCGATTCCTTCTTCTCCAGCCCATTACCTTTCCCACCCACCTGACTTCACCCATCAATTTCTAACTATTCTCCTTCCTTTCCCTTCATCTTTTCATTCTGGGGTCTTCTCCCTTCCTTTTCAGCCCTGAAGAAGCGTCTTGGCCTAAAATGTTGACTATTTATTCATTTGATGCTGCCTGATCTGCTGAGTTTCTCCAGCATTTTGTGTGTGTTGCTTTGGATTTCCAGCATCTGCAGATTTTCTTGTGTCTATGATATGCTAATATTGCCACCAGTTAACCAACATTTTATTTGCGTGGTTGGATCAGTGGAAGAGAATGCTTGGAAACAACCACACACTGGGTGGCAGGGTGGGGACATGTCTCTACCAAAGAAGGTGTCAGGCACTCCTTCCCTCTGCTAGCCTGCAGGTCACCCATGGGCAAGGTGTAGGACCTGCTTAGCCCCCGATCAGGGTCACGTGAAACCATGGGAGCAGGTGGTGGATGGTTGTAAGGGCAGCTGGTACAGATCACAAGTCCTGGATACGTGACCACTGACGCTAGGCGTATTGATAATGGCTGGGGGGGTCATCCGTCTTGTAAAGACACTGCCCAGAAGAAGACAATGGCAAACCACTTCCGTAGAAAAATTTGCCAAGAACAATCATGGTCATGGAAAGACCATAATGAACAGACAATAGATGGAATTAATCGGGGTAAATATGGGCATGGTGAGCCAAAGTTATGTATGACTCTGTACCTGTGCACTTTTCCATATTGGTTTGAGTTCCAAATTAGTATGGTATTTACACAGAATCACGTCTCCTGAATTAGCCTATCTTACAGGCCAGGTATTATAAACTCATAGAGACATACTGCATGAAAATGGATTCTTTGGTCCGTGCTGAACAAGATTCCCAACAAGCTAGTCCTATTTACCCATTTCTATCCATGTAACTTTTCCAGTACATTCTAGTTCTTGGTTTCCCAGCAGTGGGAAAAAATTCCCCACATTCAGCCTATCTATGCCCCTCTTCCCCGTACTAATGTGCAATGATTCTACTTTACATGGTCATGCCTATCTCAACCTAGTGTATTTTACCCTCCACCAACACTGCTAAAATAGCTGGGTCGAGGTTGTCTTGAGTGGGCTCAGGGGCTGCACTCACTGCTCTAAAATTACCCAGTAAGGGCAAGGCAGTCCTGCAGTGAGGGAGAAAAATGAAAAACACAACGTCAGGGATATACAGTACTGTGCAAAAGCCTTTGGCACATATGTACAGTATTTATATAGCTATGGTGAATAAGACTTTTGTACAGTATTGTATTTAACAACATGGAATGAAGAGCAGATTTGTAAATCTGGCGGGAGTAAAGGATGTTGAGAATGGCTGCAGGAGGGGTGTGGGATAGGTAGTAGAGAAGGAGTGCCAGGAGCCGGGGGGGGGGGGGGGGGGGAGGGGTGGCCCTAAGACACCAGGCAAGGCCATTTGATTCCAAACAACTGGTTTATTGATCATTACAGAATATCTCTCTGGTGCTTCACACTCCCTCCCCTCTCCTTTCCCCTTTTCCCAATCAGGACTCCCCTCTCCCTGACCCCTTCCCACTCTCAGTCCACAATAGAGAAACATATCAGAATCAGATTTATCATTACTCACATATGCCACGAAATTTGGTTTTTTTTGTGTGGCAACAGTATAGTGCAACATATAAAATTACTACAGTACTGTGCATACCCTATGTATGTATGTGTGTATATATATATATAAATTCAAACAACCTTTGTCTGCCTGGAAATCTTTAACCAACACTAAAGCCATACAGCCCTCCTGCTTCATCAGCTTTCAACCATACTCAATGTCTCTGACAAAGTGAAGTATTGAAAATTATGAAAAAAAACTTAAAACATTAAAACATGTTTTATTCATTTTTATAAACTTTATTTTCAATCAGTGCTATCACTGGTGCAATTAGTAGAGATCTTGATATTTTTTATTACTTATTATAAAAAATAACAAATTGTAACTGGCCTTTTTGGCCTAGCGAGGCTGCACTGCCCAATTATACCCAAGTAACCATTTAATCTGCGAAGCTGTATTCTTTTGAATGTAGGAAGAAACTCAAGCGTTTGACGGAAACCCACGTGGTCACAGTGAAAACGTATAAACTGTATAAACTCCTTACCGAGAGTGGTGGAATTGAACCGAGGTCGCTGGTGCTGTACATCAAGATTCAAGGTTCAACTTTGACACATGTTGCATGCAGCAAACTACTTCGTTCGTGTTAACAACCAGCACATAAGAAAGAGCAGCAGGAGTAGACCAGCTGGCCATCAAGCCTGCTCTGCCATTCAGTAAGATCACCCATAGCTGAACTGGTCAAGGACTCATCTCCATCTATCTGCCTTTTCCCTATAACCCTTAATTCCCCTACTGTGTAAAAATATACTTACTGAGGTGGCCGCCACTGCTGCATTGGGCAGAGAATTCCACAGATTCATCACTCTCTGGGAAAAACAGTTCCTCCTCATCTCTGTCTTAAATCCACACCTTCAAATCTTGAGGCTATGTCCCCTAGTTCTAGTAAACTGGAAGATGTGAGGATCAGCTGAGAAGATCATCTTCCCGCCATTACAGACACTTACACGACATGCTGCATCCGCAAGGCAAACGACATTATGAAGGACCCAACGCACCCCTCATACAAACTCTTCTCCCTCCTGCCATCTGGGAAAAGGCGCTGGAGCATTTGGGCTCTCACGACCAGACTATGCAACAGTTTCTTCCCCCAAGCTATCAGACTCCTCAATACCCAGAGACTGGACTGACACAAACTTACTGCCCTCTACTGTGCCTATTGTGTTTATTATTTATTGTAACACCGGCACTGTTTTGTGCACTTTATGCAGTCCTGGGTGGATCCGCAGTCTAGCGAAGTTTCTTTTTTCTGTGTTGTTTTCACATGGTTCAGTGTAGTTTTTGTACTGTTTCATGTAGCACCATGGTCCTGAAAAACATCTCATTTTACTGTGTACTGTACCAGCAGTTATGGTCGAAATGACAATAAAAAGTCCTTGACTTGACTTGACTTGATATGCTGGGTGCAGCCTCCAGATGTTGCCACACATTTTTGCACACCAACTCTGCTCAGCAGATGAATGCAGAACACAGCAAAACACTGATCCATCCACGCACGCACGCACGGAGTCTTCTAACCCCACGACAGGCCTTCGGCCTCCAGCCGACTTGGGCCTGCAGACACTGGGCTTCAACTTCCCAGTGTTACGCCAACTGCTACACAACTACACTGCCCCTCTGAGCTGTTGTGTCGCAGCTCCAGCATCCTAGATTTGATCCTGACCTCTGGTGTTCCCTGTGTGGATCTGGGATTTGAGGGGACGGGAAAATGAATCAGAGGTGACAGGCAGGAAGGTTCTTGGTGCAACGAGTTTTGTGAGAACAACAAGGGAAGCAGGATCAATGGCATAATGACCAGAAGAGAACTGGGTAACCAGTTGGAATCACACAGCATGAAAGCAGGCCATCAAGTCCACACTAACCCTACTTTTATTCTACTCATATTCCCCAGCACACATGGAGCAAGCTTAACCTACTAACCTGCAAACTGGGGCGGCACAGTAGTGTAGTGGTTATCACAACGTCTTACAGTACCAGTAAACTGGGTTCAATTCCCGCTGTTGCCGGTAAGAAGTTTGTAAGTTCTCCCCGTGACCACATGGGTTTCCTCCGGGCGCCCCGGTTTCCTCCCACAGTCCAAAGACGTAACGGTCAGTAGATTAATTGGTTGCTGTAAATTGTCCCGTGATAAGGCTAGGATTAAGTCGGGGGATTGCGGTGCAGCCAAGGGCCGAAAGGGCTTCTGCTGAGCTGTATCTCAACAAAAGCAAATAAGTAAAGCAACAGGAAAATGGTTCATCCAAAGAAAGTTCATGCAGATGGAAGGAGAAAATACAAACCATATAAGCAAATAAGCATATAAGCATATACTATATATACCATATATAAACCATATAAGCAATGCCAGAGGTCTGGAGCGAGCTCTGACCAGACAGCCCCTGTACTAGTGACATCTCTAACAGGTACGTAGTTCTGCCGATGTACTGACACTGAAGTGAATGTTCTCACTCTGTGCTGTACCAGACCATAATTCCACAAAAATCTGAGAACTGGTAATGTCTTTCTTTGCACCTGCATCATTGTAATGGAAACCGAGAGTGTTTGAAATACTGAGCAGGCCAGGCATCAGATTCAATTCAATTCAAGTTTAATTTTCATTCAACCATACATGAATACTCATGAATACAACCAAACAATACAGCAATACTCTGGGGCCAAAGTGCAAATCACAATACCAGCACAAAGCACAGATAGCGCGTATAAGATCGCAAACAGATAAAGATATCAGTAAGATACAGCCAAGCAATTAAACAGTCCAAGCGCGAGTCATTGAATGCCACAGAATTCTGAAGGCAACCACGATAGAGCTTGTCTTCTGCCAAGTGATCACCGGGGGGGGGGGGGGGCAGCGCCAACTCCAGCCCGGACACAGCACCACCGCCGCTGGTGGAGCACACTGGCTCAGGTACCTCTCTCTTGCCAGCTGTTATCAGGTGACACTGCTGCTTGAGGCCTACTCCTCGCAAATACAATATAGCAAGCACATGTAGAATATCAGTAAAATACAATCACACTATATATATGGGGAGAAATTATGAAAGATCATTGACCAAATATGTCGAGTCTTTTTCTTTCTCTCTTTCCAGTACAATGAGCCAGATCAAAGCCAAGACAGCCACCTTTCTGGTTCCTTGCCTCACAGTGAAGGAAGACCAGTGACAAGGTGAGAGGCCAGGATACACTCCCACAGATGAAACGGCAATAGATGCCTTGACAATCAGCACCGGATCATTTAGTGCAGCTTTGAAGAGATGCCCCTCCCAAACCATCGCGAGCTTTTACCCAACCAAGCAGAGCTTTTAATGAGCCCTGGTTTTGGCTCAAGGCCTAGAGAGAGCTGAGCAAAGTTAAACAGAGTGCCAGCAAGCAAGATCCTTCCAAGCACTCATTAATCACTCATTCACAAAGTGTATTATGACTACACTTTGTAGAAGATGCAGAAATATTCAATGAAATTACCCACAACCATCCATCACTCGTCAGCTCTCTGCTCTCTGTCCTGGCCGCTGGTCAATGAACACTATGATTTTCAAATTCTATTCCATTCTATCGTTTTTCTGTATTTGCTTAGTTTGTCTTCTTTTGCAGATTGGTTGTTTGTCAGTTTTTGCTTGCAAGAAAATCAATCTCAGGATGGTATGTGTTGAGATATACATAACTTGATAATGAATTTACTTTGATGATTTTATTTTATTTAGGGATACAGCACGGAACAGGCCCTTACAGCCCAATGAGCCTCACCGCCCAGCAACATAGAACACAGAAATGTACAGCACATTTCAGCTGCCGACCATGCCACCCCTCAGCCTCCTGCGCTCCAGAAAGAGGCATTTAAGAAACTCTCAGATAGGCACATGCACATTTGTGAGCAGAGGGGAGGATCAAACCCAGGTCTCTGGGGCTGGGAGGCAGCAGCTCTATCCACTTTACCACTGTGCCGCCCAACCAGCTAATCCTAGCCTGATCACAGGACAATTTACAATGACCTACCAGCCAGTGTATATTTGGTCTGTGGGAGGAAACTCCTATGAGTTTTTACCCAACTTGTTGAGCCTTTTCACACGTTTCTGTTTCAACGTTAAACGGAACTGAACTCAGCTCTGTGATGAACTGCGGTTGTGGCCAGCTCCAGCTGAAGCCATGCCTGGTTCCGCATCTGTGGCCTCATGACGTTTCCTCGGCTCTGCAATCAGCTGAGGGTGCAGCCTCCTCCAGCTGCGGTTATGCCTGGCTTCGGGTCTTTTGTAAGCTATTTGCCTACTTTTATTGTTTGCATGATTCTTTTTCCCCCTCTGTGCACTGGATGTTTGACCGTCTTTTTTAACGGGCTCTTTTGCAGCTTCTTTGTTTTGTGCCTGCCTGTAAGGAGATAAATCTCAAGGTTGTGTACTTTCAAAGTAAATGTACTTTGAACTTTGAACATCCCAGAATCTCAGTTGTGGCAACCACGATCCCCTCCATCCCAACAATCCTCCAAGATCAGTACAATGTGTCTGGATTCAGCCACCCTTGCATAACCAATTTTAACCCCCTCCCAGCTCACAGCTACCAATAAGGCAGGCTACAGAACTGACTTCCTTAGCCTTTCAACTTCTCTAGAACTCCCTCTTCTCTTGTTGGTGCCTCTTAAAGTCTGCATTGATACCTCATCATTTGATTAAATGCTGTTATTATTTGATTCTTCCAAGTTACCTTGGTGTTTTTCTAAATATGCACTTCTTCCAATGAATGAAGAATGAATGAACTATTTCTTAGTTTTGCTTCCTATTAAGTGTCGGAGCTTACTCATTGTTAATCAAATTCTTCTTTTTTAGGAGTTTTACAGATTCAGCAATGATAAATATATAAGTGAGGCAGGGCTTTCTATAACAAATAAAACATTTATTAAACACTGAAAAACAAACCCCCAAAAAGTAAACAAATCACTAACGCAACCGGAAATCAGCTGGTGTGCAGCAGCTTAAACAGTTCTTAAAACGATAAAGCAAAGACAGTTCTTCAAAGTAGTACTGTGAAAGTTCAAAATGCATACAGTCCATTAAAGGAGAGACTTTTTAAACGGTTTAAATTCTCTTTCACGTCGTGTTGTTGCGATTCCCAGTCGAACTATACTTTTCCCAGAGAATTTACGAAGATGAAAATGAAACGGCTTAAAGGCACTGACTCTTCCTTTAAAAAACTGTATCCAAACCCTTTCTGCTATTATTTGCAAGGGTTAACACGGGGACAACCAATGAATTCCTTCTGAATGAGGATCAAACAAGGTCAAACCTGTTTCACCGTTTAAATCAAATTTCCTCAATCTTTTAACTCCCAAACTCCGATCTTCACTCTCCACTGATTTTGAACTGGCAGTATTATAAAGAAACTGCCGGCAATGACCTTTTAAACTTTAGGCATTAAATAAAACTCCATCTTTCAATGGAACTGCGTCATAATATTGGACCATGCAGTAGCATAGAGTCAAAATGGCAAATCCAGCCATGAACTGCCCCTCCTCACAGGGAGGGGTCCTCCTTTTATACCCTGTAAGAAAAACCTGTCACATGACCTCTACTGGCGGGAAGATGATGTCACTCCACCATCACAAGACCACTACCTTAAGTCCAGCTTCAACACCACTGTCACGTGACAAGTACAAGATACCCACGGGTACGTAACAGGAGGTATAAACAGAAAATGCTCAACAGAGTCAGGCAGCATCTGCGGAGGGAGAAGAACAACATTTCAGGCTGAAGACCATCGGAATTGGGAAGAAGAGGAAATCAAATTAGTTTTCAAGATGACCTTTGAACCATTGTTCTCTTAATCTACCTCATTGTGGCTCTTGTTGTTCACTTGTCCACCAGCACTACTCTTCTTCTGTAACTGTAACATTATTATCACATGATATTTTCCTTTCATTTCCTTGAAATGATTATATATAGCATGATCTGCCCCAATGGCATGTAAAAGACAACACATGTACTGCTCTCTGCTTCACTTTGATAAATACAAGTCTTAGGCTACCTAGCTCAAAAAAATGTATATTTATATATGTGTGTCTATGACTTCTTAGGCAACCTAGCTCTCTATATTCATATTTATATATAAATGAGCCTACGCCTTTTGCACCGTACTGAATATTGCACAGGAATAAATGTTCTTGGGCTTAGAAGCAGAAACTGCAATTAGCATTCCCAATAGAAGCAAGATACAGTGAGTGGAGGGCAATCATAAATAAATTATCTGCTTTAAATCAATCTCAATCAGTCAAAGTGGCTGTTATCAAATCTTGATTGACAGAGGAATTGCCTAATTACTTCCCCTCTGACTAAAACACTGAGGTAGCTTGCAGCCCTGGGCAGTGCTGATTAGTCGTAGATCTATACAGCACAGTAACCCGCTATTCGGCCCCACTGGTCCGTGCCGACCAAGTGGCCTACTTTTAACATTGTAATTGTGCCTGCCTCTCCCGCTCGTGGACGTTTGTTCCATGTAGCCTAGCACTCTCTGTGGAAATACTCGTTTTTTTGCATCCCCTTTGAAATTTTACCACCTCACCTTCTGTCATTCCCATTTTTCTCAGCTGTTTCTTTAATTGCTTATCCCATTACCTTTCACTTTACACTATCACCTTTCTATCATTTAATCTCTTTTGATTACTAGACAATTTTGTTCTATGTGTCTGTATGTGATGTGTGTTTTAAACTTGAACTGAGAATGGATCTCCTGGTAGTATATTGTGATATATATCTAATTTGATGATAGATTTACTTTGAACTTTGAACTCCTCTAGATTGCCTTGGCCGTTTCCCTGATTAGCACCATCAGCAAGCTCAATGAATTGAATTGCTTTTCACATTACCCCTACCTCACCCTCCTGCCTTCCACCTCTCACCTGGATTCATCTATCACTTGCCAGCTGCTGCTCTATCCCCACTCCCCTACCCATTTCCTCTAGCTTCTATCCCTTTCCCTTCCATTCGTGATGAAGTGCCTCGGTCCAAAATGTTGACTATCAGTTTTTTTTCCCATATATGCTGCCTGATCCTCCAGAGTTTTAGAACACAGAACATGGAACCTACAGCACAGGAACAACATATAAGCTGCAGAGACAATGAGGAAAGTATATATAGGAGAAAATGGAGTATCTGTGACAGGGTGAGTGCTGGATGGTCATGGTGATAAGTTGTAGAGGTCATCCAGTTAACATAGAACTGTGTAGCATAAGAGCGGGCCTGACCGCCCATAATGTCAGAATCAGAATCAGGTTTATTATCACCAGCATGTGCCATGAAATGTGTTAACTTAGCAGCAGCAGTTCAATGCAATACATACGATAGAAGAAAAAAGCAATAAAATAATAATGATAAATAAGTAAATCAATTTCAGTATACATATATTGAATAGATTAAAAATTGTGCAAGAAAACAAAAATAATATACTGTAAGTTTAAAAAGTGAGGTTGCGTTCAATGTCCATTTAGGAATCAGACAACAGAGGGGAAGAAGACGTTCCTGAATCACTGATTGTGTGCCTTCAGGCTTCTGTACCTCCTTCCTGGTGGTAACAGTGAGAAAAGGACATTCCATGGGTGCTGGATCTCCTTAATAATGGACGCTGCCTTTCTGAGACACTGCTTCTTGAAGATGTCCTGGGAACGTTGTAGGCTGGTACCTAAGATGGAGCCGACTCAAGTTGTAACCCTCTGCAGCTTCTTTTGGTCCTGTGCGTAGCCCCCCAACCTCTATTTCGGACAGTGATGCAGCTTGTCAGAATGCTCTCCACGGTACATCTCTAGAAGTTTTTGAGTGTATTTGTTGACATACCAAATCTCTTCAAACTCCAAATAAATTATAGTTGTTGTCTTGCCTTCTGTATAACTGCATTGATATGTTGGGATCAGGTTAGGTCCTCAGAGATCTTGGCACCCTGGAACTTGAAACTGATCACTCTCTTCACTTCTGATCCCTCTGTGAGAATTGGTATGTGTTCATTCGTCTCATCCTTCCTGAAGTCCACAATCAGCTCTTTCATTTTACTGATGTTGAGTGCCAGGTTGTTGCTGTGACATCACTCCACTAGTTGGTATATCTCACTCCTGTACACCCTCTCATCACCATCTGAAATTCTACCAACAATGGTAGAATGTTGTGCCAAACCAGCTAAAAAGTAAATTAAAACAAAACAAAAACTAATCCCTCCTACCTACACAACATCCATATCCCTCCATCTTCCTCACATTCATGTGCTTGTCCAAGCATCACTTGAAAGCCTCTAATGACTTTGCCTCTACCATCATACCAGGCAGTGCATTCCAGGTATCCACCACTCTCTGAGTAAAAAACTTACCCCTCACATCCCCCTCTTGCCTTCAGTACATACCCTCTGGTATCAGACATTTGTGTTGTGATCCTGCCAGATTATTCCCATCAACCATTTTTATTCCAGATTTCCACAGTACAATACTTTGATCCTTATGGAGCCTTCTGGCTTAAGGCAGAGATAAAAGCCAAGTCAGTTTTGCCCTCGGAACAGTAAGGTTCCAAAACCTAATTTCTTGGTGTTCACCTGGCGGAGAATCTCACCTGGTCCCTCAACACCAGCTCCATAGCAAAGAAAGCCCAGCAGCGTCTCTACTTTCTGCGAAGGCAGAGAAAAGTCCATCTCCCACCCTCCATCCTCATCACATTCTACAGGGGTTGTATTGAGAGCATCCTGAGCAGCTACATCACTGCCTGGTTCGGAAATTGCACCATCCCGGATCCCAAGACCCTGCAGCGGATAGTGAGGTCAGCTGAGAAGATCATCGGGGTCTCTCTTCCCACCATCATGGACATTTACAATACACGCTGCATCCGCAAAGGAAACAGCATTATGAAGGACCCCATGCACCCCTCATACAATCTCTTCTCCCTCCTGCTATCTGGGAAAAGGCACCAAAGCATTCGGGCTCTCACGGCCAGACTATGTAACAGTTTCTTCCCCCAAGCTATCAGACTTCTCAATACCTGAAGCCTGGACTGACTCCTTGCCCTATTGTCCTGTTTTTTATTTATTGTAATGCCTGCACTGTTTTTGTGCACCTTATGCAGTCCAGTGTAGGTCTGGAGTCTAGTGTAGCTTTCTCTGTGTTTTTTTTTACATAGTTCAGTCTAGTTTTTGTACTGTGTCATGTAACACCATGGTCCTGAAAAACATCTCATTTTTACTGTGTACTGTACCAGCAGTTATGGTCAAAATAACAATAAAAGTGACTTGACTTGACTTGACCTGTTCGGTTCCGTAGGCTTTGATGTGTGATTGATGCTGGTACAGTGGTGTAACAGGTGTTGAGTCGATTTTGAACCTAATAGAGTCATAGTAAATTTGAGCACAGAAGCAGGTCCTTTGGCCCATTTAATCCATGCCAAACCATTTAAACTGCCCACTCCCATCAACATGCACCAGGACCATAGCCCTCAATAACCCTACCATCCATTTACCTATCCAAGCTTCTCTTAAACATTGTAATCGAGCTCACATGCACTATCTGTGCTGGCAGCTTGATCCAGACTCTCACAATCCTCTGAGTGAAGAAGCTGCCCCTCATGCTCCGTTTAAACATTTCACCTTTCACCCTTAACCCATGACCTCTCATTGTAGTCCCACCCAGCCTCAGTGGAAAAAGCCTGCTTGTATTTATCCTATCTATCCCCCTCATAATTTTGTATACCTCTATCAATTTTCTACATTTCAAGGAATAAAGTCCTAACCTATTCAATCTTTCCTTGCAACTCAAGCCCTCCAGTTCTGGCAATATACTTGTAAATTTCCACTGTGCTCTTTCAACATTATTTATATCTTTCCTGTAGGTTGGTGACTAAAACTACACACAATACTCCAAATTAGGCCTCACCTATGTCTTAAACAACTTCAACATAACATCTCATCTCTCATGTAGTGGTTTCATTTCCTCTCAAAGATTTCATGACGTTTCCTCCGGGTGCTCCAGTTTCCTCACACATCCCAAGGATGCAAGGGCAGATTAATTGGCAGCTGTAAATGATCTCCAAGTGGAAATCAGTGACAAAATGAGCCAGGGGAGAATAAATTACAGAAGTAGAGGAAATGGAAAGAAAAGGATTAGGACTGATGAGATTGCTCCTCTGCGAGCTGGCATGAATCCAGTGGACTGCAAGGCCTCCTTCTTTGCTATAATATGTAGGTAATATTCAGAAGCAAGTAAATAAAAAGCTTTTCTCTAATTAAGCTCTGAACTGGCTCTAGACTGAAGCAGTCTCCCCCACCTCATCTCACTAATTGACAGAGAATATTAACATGCAGGATATAAGCTAGATTAAGCAGAGAGGGAATAAAGGCTTTTAAAGCATTCCAAGAAAAAAGGATTGAGGGTTAGTATTATATTAAATTAGTACCGGATTATTTATGAATATTAATGTAGCCAATATTAGAATTCTTGAGGTGACTCAAGTGGTTATCGTTGTATCTTTCTCTCAGGGTTTATATCACAAAGCTAATCGAGAAAGACAGGTTATAAGCTGTCTGTCTATGAATGATGAACACAAGAGAGAGGAAGGGGCAAGAAACAAACTTCTGGAGTTGCTCAGTGGATTGAGCAGCATCTCTGGAGGGAAGGAATAGTCAATGGAGAGACATCTTGCCACGGAGACTACTAGACACAAGAGGAGAAAACACTGTTCCACCAAGGCAGATGTATTATCCCTCTCAACCCTATTCTCCTGCCTCCTCCTCATCAACTTTGACACCTTGATTAATCAAAAACCTGTCAACCTTCACCTTAAATATACCCAATGATTTGGTCTCCACAGCTGTCTGTGGCAGTGAATTCCACAGATTCACCACCCTGTGTCCGAAGTAGGTGGTCAGAGTTCAATTCTGGTGTCACCTGCAAGGAACTTGCCTGTTCTCCTTGGGTGGATGAGTTTGTCGGTTTCCTCTAGGAACTCCGATTTCCTCCCACAATCCAAAGGCATACTGGTAATCGTGTTGGCACATGATCTAATGATCTGAAGGTCGCTAGTTCGAGCCTTGGCTGAGGCTGCGTGTGTGTCCTTGAGCAAAGCACTTAACCACACATTGCTCTGCGACAACATCGGTGCCAAGCTGTATGGGTCCTAATGCCCTTCCCTTGGAAAACATCGATGGTGTGGAGAGGGGAGACTTGCAGCTTGGGCAACTGCTGATCTTCCATAAAAAAAATCTTGCCCAGGCTTTCCAAGGCGCAAATCCATGGTCTATTGAGACTAACGGAGGCCTACGTACAGTAGGTTAATTGGTCAGTATAAGTTGTTCTGTGATTAGGCTAGGGTTAAATAGGTGGTGCAGCTTGTTGAACCAGAAGGGCCTATTCCTCGCTATGTCTCTAAATAATTAAATACGTTCCTCCACATCTTTGTTCTAAAGGGACATTGTATTTTGAGGCTGTGCCCCCTGGTCCTGGACTCCCCCATATAGAACACATCCTCTCCACGACCACTCTATCTAGACAATAACACACAAGTCATAAACAAAGCTCATATTCTGATATGATGCATGTTGCTATGACAACGTGCACTACAAGTAAAAGGGACGCTTGCTTCTGCACACTTATTTTTATTTATTTTATTGAGATACAGCATGAAGTAGTCTCTTTCAGGCCACGCCCCTCAGCAATCCCCCTATTTAACCCTAGCTAGTCTTGAGACAATTGGCAATGACCAATTAACCTAACAATCGGTGTGTCTTTGGACAGTGGGAGGAAACCAGAGGACCAGGAGGAAACCCACGTGGTCACGGGGAGAATCAACAAACAGTGGTGGGCATTGAACCCAGATCGACAGTACTGTAAAGTGTTGTGCTGGTACCATGCTGGTAGGAAATTAAAGAAACTTCAGCAGCACTGGCTAAACAAGCTAAACAACTTGTGGTGATGGAGTAGGAGGCCATTAGAAAAGGAGAGCTCATTATAGCAACAACATACACACAAGATGTGCAGTAACGATTGTTCCCTAGATCAGAGGAGGATGAGGGTTTGTAAAATGTGTTTCAACAAGTCTAACTTCAACCTGTTGAAGATATAAGATTAGGCTTTGTGTATTAAATCATGAAGGGCAAGAATGACAGCGTGAATTCGTTCATTCATCTTTCTGTTACTCCGCTGATGTTTAGGACAGCAATGAAGGTCCTCTATCTCTATCTGACCAAGGGTCTCAAACTGAAGTAGAAAGATTCTTCAATGATTTTCCATAACAATTTTGTTTGACTAGTCAGGGTTGTTTAGCCCTGAGCTGAACCCCCAAACCTAGAGGATCAGGGGACCACTCTTAGTCTAGCCTCTACCCTTTGACCTGTTTAGCATGCCCGATCCTATAAGGAGCCAAAGCAGAAGGCCCTGACTCCAGGTAACACAGCTGTCTAAGTCATTGAGGCACGCAAACCTCCAAACCATGATAAGGTCGTGGTCCTCTTGGAGAGGCACAGGGAATGCACTCTGTCTTCTTCCCAGAATTTCTGAATCAAGAACTAGAGGGCAAAGGTTTACAGTGAGAGGGAAAAGAGTTAATAGGAACTTGAGGGCAATACTGTTCCTCTATATGGAAAGAGCTGCCAGAGGAAGTGGTAGAGGTAAAATACAACAACAACTTTGAAAAGGACAGCACTGTGTAAAAGTTTTAAGCAGGTGCACCTGAGTATTTTGCACAGTTTGACAACATGGAGCAGAGAGTGAGTTTGTAAATCTGGCAGGATCAAAGGATGCTGGGAATGGCGAGGGTAGAGGACCGCAGGAGGGGTATGGATTGTGTGGCAAGGAAGGAGAGCTGGGGGTGGGGGTGGGGGGGGGGTGGCACCATTGCAGCCACATCTAACTCAATCATCAGATAAGGTCATTTGATTCCAAACAATTGATTTATTGATCAGTACAATATACCTCTCTGGTTCTTCCTGCTCTCTCCCCTCTCCCTTTTTATTTTCAACCGTGATTCCCCTCACTCTACCCCATTCCCACTCTCCATCCACAATAGAGACCCATATCAGATCAGGTTTATCATCACTCACATATGTCATGAAATTTGTTTTCTTTTGTGTGATAGCAGGACAGAACAATACATAAAATTACTACAGTGCTGTGCAAAAGTCTTAGGCACCCTAGCTATATATATATATATATATATATATATATGTACCTAGAACTTTTGCACAGTACTGTATATGGGTAGGAAACTTTTAGATGGTTATCAGCCAAATTTTGTCAAATGTTGGGGGTGTTCCCATTGAAACCCTACTGGATATTGAAAGGTTTTGTTAGAGTGGATGACCAGAGGATGTCCAATAGTGGGAGAGTCTAGGATCAGACTCAGAATAGAAGAAAGTCCCTTTAGAACAGAGGTGAGGAGGAATTTCTTTACTCAGAAGGTGTTGAATCTCTAGAATTCATTGCCAGAGACAGCTATGGATGCCAAGTCATTGAGTATATTTAAAATGGAGGTTAATAGGTTTTTGATAATTGAAGGATTTAAAGGTTACGGGAGAAGGCAAGAGAATGGGTTTGAAATGGGTTTCAGGGCTGGAAAAAAAGGAAATGGAGTCCAACTCTGCCTCCTCATCCTTTTTTCCAGTTCTGATGAAGGGTTTTGCCCCAAAATGTTGGCTGGTTACTCTTTTCCATAGAAGCTGCCTGGCCTGCTGAGTTCCTCCAACATTTTGTGTGTCCCTTCAGCAGTGCCCCACTCTCTCAGTACTTCCCCTCCCAATGTGCCACATTCTGTCAGTACAGCCCTCGCACAGTGTGGGGCCCCATCAGAACGACCCACCCCACTGTGTAGCAGCCCCTCCATAGTGCCCCTTCCACACCCTCAATTCTGCTGACTCCCCTTTCACTGCGCTGCCACAGTAAGACGTGAAATTGAGAGATCTGAAATCAAAATTAAAAATGGTGTAATTTTGCTGCAGGTCAAGCATTGTCAGAAGTAGATAAGATAGGCAATATTCTGATTGGTACCTCACATCACGGTGGGTTTGAACGGTTAACCTTTTAGCCTTGTAATTTCAACGGTATGAGGAAAGAGATGTCAGTGCCGCAGAGTTTAACATGCTTTATGCTGCTATGTGAGCGGCATCTTAAAGCATAGATCCCTTCAGCTTAAAAGGTTAAAACTCAGTGGTCTGGAAATTCAATCGTATAATACATAATTTTTATGCTCTATACAATGGAATGGAAGTGCAAAATCGATTGCTAAATGCTCCCCGCAATTCTTGCCATGTTGGATGGAAATTTAAATGACAAATTTCCTTGCTTGTGACGCTGAATGTCATCTCCATGTATGCAGGAGTCAGCGGGCATTGCTACGGTGAGTGTGCTTGTACCTGAAGGAGAAACAGCGCAGAAATTGGAGGGACTGAGGGGAGGTCCATTATCAAAGACCCCTACAACCCAGGTCACGCTCTCTCTCACTGATGGAATTGAAACGAAAATATTGGAGTCTTGAGTCCCACATGACAAGGTTCAGGAACAACTATATCCCTACAACCATCAAGTTTCTGAACCGGTTTGGATAACCGCTCACCTCAACACAGAACTCATTCCACAGCAGATTGATTCACTTTCAAGGACTCTACAACTCATGTTCTCAGTATTATGTATTTATTTATCCAACTATCTACCTATGTATGTGTTTATTTTATCTTTTTTTTTTGTATTTGCACAGTTTGTCTTCTTTTGCACATTGGTTGTTCATCTATATTTTTGTGCAGTTATTTGCTAATTCTATTGTATTTCTTTTTGTACTGTGAATGTCTGCAAGAAAATGAATCTCGGGGTAGCATAGTGTGACATCTACATACTT
The DNA here is from genome assembly GCF_030144855.1 of Hypanus sabinus. NCBI lineage: Eukaryota > Metazoa > Chordata > Chondrichthyes > Myliobatiformes > Dasyatidae > Hypanus > Hypanus sabinus. The sequence continues at coordinate 17,907,463 of NC_082706.1, forward strand.
TCGACAATAAATTTACTTTGAACTTTAAAACAGGGCCCGGAGTTTGCGAATCCACAAGCCTGCTGAAGGCTGGTGGCTGAAGATGGCCTGTCTTGGGGCTAGAGGACAGTTTATGTATGTCGAAGGTAGGAACAGGGCTTGTTCCGCTGTTGTTGCTTTATTTGCTTGGTGTCTGGTTTTGTGTTGTTCTGCTGAGCATTGTGAGCATGCCATGTTGGTGCCAGAACTTGTAGCAACAATTGTGGGCTGCTCCAAGCTCAGCCTTGGGTGTGTTGATTGCTAAGGCAATGACACATTCCCTTGTTGGATAGATAAATCTAAATCTGAATTTGAAAATGAGCTCAGTCAAGGAAAGTGTCGCTGAGGTAGAAAACCCATCATGCTTTTAGTCAATGGCCAAACGGTCTTCAGCTTAGTCTTAATGAAAGGAAGCATGCCTCAGTGGTGAGTATGCCCAACATTCTATAGGCATGAATGCAATTACAATGTTTAAAAGACATTTGGACTGGGTTGGAAAGGTTTAAGAAGATGAAGGGCCAAGCACAGGCAAATAAGCCTTTCCTCTCGATGCCTCAGAAGAGGAGTCAACATAATCAAAGACTCCTCCCATTCTGGACATTCTCTCCTCTGCACCCTGCATTTGGCAGAAGATACAAAAGCTTGTGAACGTGTACCATCAGGATCACCAGCAGCTTCAATGCCACTGCTATAAGAGTATTGAGCGAAAGAGATGAACTCTTGACCTCACAATTTACCTCTCGTAGCACTTGCACCTTATTACATACCTGCACTGTACTTTCTCTGTACCAGGAACAGTATATTCTGCCTTGTGTTATTGTTTTTCCCTTGTACTACCTCAGAGTATTGATGTGATGGAATGATCTGCATGGATGGAATGCTAAACAAAATTTTTCACTGTATCTAAGGATATGTAAGAATAATTAACCAACTGGACAACAATTCTTTTCAATTTTTTTTATTTATCATAGACTGCTTGAAACTGAACACAATTATAATTTCAGACTACTTGTATCATGTAGGAATTTGGAGAAACAAGAAATTAACTTTTATTGAATATAATTTGTTTAATTGCATGACAGGGCTGATGCTTTGCAATGGTTCAACTGAGCTAAAAATGTTTTGTTGATGATTTTTTCCTTTGCTCAGTGTATGAGACTTCTTGCTTAAGTGTCCAACAATAATCAGCCAGCATTGATGGATTCCGGTTGCCCAGATATCATTTCTCTATGACCGCAATGTCCTGGGGAAATCTTTCACCATGCTCATCACTGGCAGTGCCATGATTTGCAGGAAAGAAGTCTATATGGGAATAGAGAAAATGAATCTTTAGTGACATGTTGCACTCCATAGCTTTACATGTTTGAAGCATGTTGTCAACCAGCTGCAAGTAGTTTGGTGTTCTGTAGTGCCAAGAACATTTTCAATAACATCCTTGAGAGCCTTCCATGCAATTTTCTCCAGTGTTAATGGAAACTCTTTGAATAGCTTGTCATTGATGATTTGTGGACCAACAAAAATGCCTTCCTTAATCTTGGCATCAGTTATTCTGACTTGAATTATGAACTGCAATAATGAATATAAGAGAATTCAAAAATGGTACTGATAGAGAAAACTCATGGTGATCTTCATGATCAGCAGCCCAAAATTCATAAGAGACGCACTAAAATATTCAGGAAGCAAAACCTCTGTTGTCCGCTGTTACCAATAAAGATAACTGAGTTAACTATTTAGCATGGATGGACAAGTTGGGCTGAAGAGCCCATTTCCATGCCTCAATAAAGCCCACCTTCATTGAAAGATGGATACTGAGATATGGGAATGGTTCCCACTTTCTGGTGCATTGATTACACTGATGGAGCATCAAGGATGCGTCTGACTTCAAAGAAAAATTGGATTCACTCAGAGACAAGATACCTCCTGGGATAGAAAGTGGGGCCTTTTGTTATCTTTGGGTGCAATGGCCCAGGTACTCACCTCCAGCTCTACACTGACCAAACACCCACTGACAAAATGGGAAACCCACTGTGTGCCCACCTGCACTCCCAAGCAATGATCAGTAGCAGGTTCATGTTGAGAAGCACCATGCTGAGAGGTCTTGCTGTGGCCAGAGAGGAGAGAGCTGAGTTACCATTACATACCCAGAAGCTCCACACACTAACAATTTCAATACTGTATAATACATATGAAGAAACACTTCTTCCATGAACCATGAGGCAATGTTTTAATCTGCCACACATGCAACACTGTGTGTAGTAGATGTTGGTTTTCACATTGGTTGTTCATTGATTCTACTGGGGTTTTTTTTGTATTTACTGTGAATGCCTGCAAGAAAATGGTTCTCAGGATAGCATCTGGTGGCACATACATGACTGTACATATACTGAGGACTTTTGCACAGTTCTGTATATGTCAATGTGGAGTGGAGAGCGAGTTTGTAAGTCTGGCAGGAGCAAAGGATGTTAGGAATGGCAAAGATGGAATACCATGGGAGGGGTGTGGGGCAAGTGACAGAGAAGGAGTGGTGGGGTAGAGACGGTGGTGCTGGTGCAGACACTCCCAGCCCTGAGACACCAGGCAAGGTCACTTGATTCCAAACAATTGGTTTATTGATTATCACATAATATCCCTCAGGTGCTTCCCGCTCCCTACTTTCCTTTTCCCACCCATGATTCCCCTCTCCATGCCCCCTTCCCACTCACAGTCCGTAACAGAGACCTGTATCAGAATCAGGTTTATCAGTACTCACATGTGTCTTGATATTTTTTTTCATGTGGCAACAGTACAGTGCAAAACTACTACGGTACTGTGCAAAACTACTACGGTACTGTGCAAAACTACTACGGTACTGTGCAAAACTACTACGGTACTGTGCAAAAGACTTAGGCTCCTTAGCTGTATGTGTGTGCCCAAGAGTTTTCCTCAGTACTGTATGAACTTTGTTAATAAATTTACTTTGACCCCTTTCAACTTTGCGTTTTCATCACCCAGCTATAGAAAAGATGTCATTAAGCTGGAAAAGGTGCAGAAAAGATTCACAAGGGTGTTACCTGTTCTGGAGAGCTGGAGTTATAAGGAAGGGCTGGATAGGCTAGGACAGGGTATTGTTGACAACCTTTATCGGCTGGGTGCTCAAACTAAGGGTGCAGAAAGGTAGAGGACCTCTGCTTTGTGGGTACTGGGTGCCTCCACGATCTAACAATTCTAACTGATGATGCGGACTGCCTGTGCTAAGTCACATTAAAGGCTCTTCCCTGTGCATTACTTTGAATTCTAAATCAATACTCTAGGTTATTTATTATTCAAAGACTTTGTCCTGGAGATTCTCATCCCTCTGATCGTGAGACTGATTGTCCCAGAGATTTCATTCCACATGGTCAGCGTCCACCCTGCAGCATCATACTTTGTCATCTGTTTAATCTACAAGCCTTAGGAGTGTGTGAGATTTCGTAAATCCATTTTCATTATTTTTAAGGTTAGCAGCACCTTTAGTAAATAGCGTGAAATGAAATCTTTATCTCTTGAGCCAATTGATAGAACTTTAATCGCTAGGTTCCGGGGAGAAGGCAGGAAAATGGGTTTGAGAGGGAAAATAATTCTGTCGTGGTTGAATGATGGAGCAGACTCAATGGGCTGAATGGCTTAATTCTGCACTCATGCCTTATGATCTTATGGTCTTACTCATTTGCGAAGGCCATTACACTTGAGAATGATCCAGCCTCAGGCAAACCTGTGTCATGGTCTGGCCCATGAAGTCCACTTTCTGGTTCACTGTCCGGTCCGTGGATTCCATATTCTGGCTATTCCTTTTTTCCCTTGTTCCATTGGGTGCCTTAATTGAGGCACCTGATTCTGGTTTCAGACTGACAACATAAATAGCTCTGGGGTCCAGTGATTCCTTGCTGAACTGTCCTTGTCAGTAACCTTGTCAGAACCCACACCCAGAAGCTCGGCTCTGTGTTAGATGTCCAAAGGAGAGTCCCAGCTCTGTGTCCTGTGTCCAAGGAAGAGTCCCAGCTCTGTGTCCTGCATCTAAGAAGAGTCCCGGCTCTGTGTCCTGTGCCCAAGAAGTGCCCGAGTCAAGTCCAAGCCAAGCCACGTCCGAGTCCTAATCAAGAGCCAAGTCTAGACCCAGGTACCGAGTCCCTGCCAAGACCTGAGTTCCCTGTCAAGTTCAAGTCCCAAGTCCAAGTCCAGGCTTTCCAGTTTGTCACTCTACATCTACGTTCATGTTGTCATTTTATCCCTGCTCCTTGGCTTCCCTAGCATTCTTAATAAACATAGTCCAGTTCCTACTACTTCAGTGACTGTGTCTTGCATTTGGGTCCACTACCATCGCCGCCTTATGACACCCTGTTGCTTAGGGTGAAGAGTCGACTATCCATTTCTGGAATTCCAAAGGCAAAAGCAGTGATGGAAACTGGAAGGTCAGCACAACATCGTGGGCCAAAGGGCCCATACTGTGCTGTACTGTTCTATGTTTTATGCTCTATGAAACTCCAATTTAAGGCTGCACCCTTTCAACCCATTCCATCCCCTGCCACCCTCAGCCACCTCAGTTGCTGTGCACGCAAGTTGGAGGTGGGTGGGCAGCAAGAACATGAGCCATTTCTGGTCTAAAATCTTGCTTTGAATATTGCCACAGTGGAATGCAGCCAAATTTTAATGAAAACTGCAGTCTGTTTGAGAAATCTAATTACATTAGTGCAAAATTGCTTTCTGTTAAACAGCTACTTTTTTGATAGCATTGCTGAATTAATTATTAAAATGAGCTGCTGTGTAAATATTTACCATTTGGACTTTTTGCTTATGAGAATCCAGACTGAAACAGAACACATCGAAGAGTTATTGTGAAATAGAACAACTTTCAGCCTGTGGATAATGCTCACATCCACATGTGCACCAGGGAATCATCCAGGGTTCAATGTAAGTAAGGGAGAGTGATTAATGTAACTATAATTATTTACTTGGACAGTTATTCTCTTTATTACAGAGAGGGGCTTCACGGTAGTATAGTGGTTAGTGCATCACTTTACTGTGCCAGCGATCAACGACAGGGGTTCAATTCCCGCTACCACTGTCCGGAAGAGTTTGTACGTTTTCCCCGTGACTGCAGGCTGTAATATTTCAATATGCAGATAAAGTTAATCTTGAAGTAATTGAACTGGAGGACTCTAGTCAAAGCCTTAGGAAGTAGTTGACCCACATCTAAGGTTTCTGTTGAGAGCTCTGATAATAGGAAAAGCTTTTGTTCATAGGTCATGGAGTCATGAAACACTATAGCAAAAAAAACAGGCCTCTCTACCCATCCAGTCCGTGATGACTTGTTTTTTGCCTAGTCCCATCAACCTGCACCGATAGACATCCATACCCCCTCACCCGTGTGCCTATCCAAACTTCTTTTAATGTTGCAATTGCACCCACATCCACCATTTCTGATGGAAGCTTTCACCACGCTCTGAGTGAAGAAGTTTCCCCTCAGGTTCCCCTTGAATACTTTACCTTTCACCCTAAACTGGAGGTTCTCAACCTGGAGTTCTTGAAAACCCTCAGTTAATGATAAGGGTCCATGGCAAAAAAAAAGTTTGCGAAGCCCTGCTCTAAGTCAAGTCAAGACACTTTTATTGTCATTTCAGCCATAACTGCTATGTACAGAGCATAGTAAAAATGAGACGTTTTTCAGGGCCATGGTGTTACATGACACGATTCAAAAACTAGACTGAACTACGTAAAAAACAACACAGAGAGAAAAAAAAACAACTACACTAGACTACAGACCTACCCAGGACTGCATAAAGTGCATAAAACAGTGCAGGTATTACAATAAGTAATAAACAGGACAATAGGGCAGTAAGGTGTCAGTCTAGACTCTGGGTATTGAGGAGTCTGATAGCTGGGGAAAGAAACTGTTACCTGGTCGTGAGAGCCCAAATGCTTTGGTGCCTTTTTCCAGACGGCTGGAGGGGGAAGAGTTTGTATGAACGGTGCGTGGGGTCCTTCATAATGCTGTTTGCTTTGTGGATGCAGCATGTAGTGTAAATGTCCATGATGGCGGGAAGAGAGACCCCAATGATCTTCTCAGCTGACCTCACTATCCGCCGCAGGGTCTCGCGATCTGAGATGGTGCAATTTCCAAACCAGGCAGTGATGCAGCTGCTCAGGATACTCTCATTACAACCTCTATAGAATGGGATGTGGGAGCTGGGAGATGGACTTTCCTTAACCTTCACAAAGAGTAGAGACGCTGCTGGGCTTTCTTTGCTATGGAGCTGGTATTGAGGGACCAGGTGAGATTCTCCGCCAGGTGAATACCAAGAAACTTGGTGCTCTTAACGATCTCTACCAAGGAGCCGTCGATGTTCAGCAGGGAGTGGTCGCTCCATGCCCTCCTGAAGTCAACAACCATCTCTTTTGGTTTGTTCACATTAAGAGACAGGTTGTTGGCTCTGCACCAGTCCAACCAGTCCGTTAGCCGTTGCACCTCCTCTCTGTAAGCTGACTCATTGTTCTTGCTGATGAGACCCACCATGGTTGTGTCATCAACAAACTTGATGATGTGGTTTGAGCTGTGTTTTGCAGCACAGTCATGGGTCAGCAGAGTGAACAGCAGTGGATTGAGCACACAGCCCTGGGGGGCCCCTGTGCTCAGTGTGATGGTGTTGGAGATGCTGCTCCCAATCCGGACTGACTGAGGTCGCCTTGTCAGGAAGTCTAGGATTCAGTTGCAGAGGGAGGTGTTCAGGCCCAGTAGGCTCAGCTTTCCAATCAGTTTCTGAGGGATGATTATGTTGAATGCTGAACTGAAGTTTATGAACAGTATTCGGACGTACGTGTCTTTTTTGTCCAGGTGGGTTAGGGCCAGGTGGAGGGTGATGGCAATGACGTCGTCTGTTGAGCAGTTGGGATGGTACACAAACTGCAGGGGGTCCAGTGAGGAGGTCAGCAGGGTCTCAATTTTTTTATATGCCTCATGACAAGCCTCTAAACCTATGACCTCCTGTTCTCAATTCCAGCTAAAGCAGCATTGGACTGTTGACCTCACACTCTACTCTGTTATGGTCTTGCACCTTTTTGTCCACCTGAACTGCACTATCAGAATCAGGTTTATCATTCTGACATGTGACATTTGTTATATTATGACAGCAATACAGTGTGAGACAAACATTGCTATATGTTACAATCAATCAATTAATCAATAAACAAACAAATAGACAATAGACAATAGGTGCAGAAGTAGACCATTGGGCCCTTCGAGCCTGCAACGCCATTTTGAGATCATGGCTGATCAACTACTATCAATACCCAGTTCCTGCCTTGTCCTCATATCCCTTGATTCCCCTATCCATAAGATACCTATCTAGCTCCTTCTTGAAAGCATCCAGAGAATTGGCCTCCACTACCTTCCGAGGCAGTGCATTCCAGACCCCCACAACTCTCTGGGAGAAGAGGTTTTTCCTTAACTCTGTCCTAAATGACCTACCCCTTATTCTCAAACCATGCCCTCTGGTACTGGACTCTGCCAGCATCTGGAACATATTTCCTGCCTCTATCTTGTCCAATCCCTTAATAATCTTATATGTTTGAATCAGATCCCCTCTCAATCTCCTTAATTCCAGCGTGTACAAGCCCAGTCTCTCTAACCTCTCTGCATAAGACAGTCCAGACATCCCAGGAATTAACCTTGTGAACCTACGCTGCACTTCCTCTATAGCCAGGATGTCCTTCCTTAACCCTGGAGACTAAAACAATACTCCAGGTGTGGTCTCACCAGGGCTCTGTACAAATGCAAGAGGATTTCCTTGCTCTTGTACTCAATTCCCTTTGTAATAAAGGCCAACATTCCATTAGCCTTCTTCACTGCCTGCTGCACTTGCTCATTCACCTTCAGTGACTGATGAACAAGGACTCCTAGATCTCATTGTATTTCTCCCTTACCTAACTCTACACCATTCAGATAATAATCTGCCTTCCTGTTCTTACTCCCAAAGTGGATAACCTCACACTTATTCACATTAAACGTCATCTGCCAAGTATCTGCCCACTCACCCAGCCTATGCAAGTCACCCTGAATTCTCCTAACATCCCCATCACATGTCACACTGCCACCCAGCTTAGTATCATCAGCAAATTTGCTGATGTTATTTTCAATGCCTTCATCCAAATCGTTGATGTAAATTGTAAACAGCTGTGGTCCCAATACCGAGCCCTGTGGCACCCCAGTAGTCACCACCTGCCATTCCGAGAAACACCCATTCACCGCTACCCTTTGCTTTCTATCTGCTAACCAGTTTTTTATCCATGTCAATGTCTTCCCCCCGAATCCCTGAGCTTTGATTTTACCCACCAATCTCCTATGTGGGACCTTATCAAATGCCTTCTGAAAATATTAAATGCCTTCTGAAAATTGATGATAGGTAGATAGTTGATAAATAGAGCAAAAGAGGAATGGTGAGTAATATTTGTGAGTTTATGGATCATTTAGAAATCTGACAGCAGAGGAGAAAAACCTAAAATCCTAAGAAGGTATAGGAACAGAATTAGGCCATTTGGCCAATCATGTCTGCTCTGCCACTTTATCATGGCTGATCCATTTTCCCTTTCAGCCCAAACTCCTACCTTCTCCCTGCATCCCTCCATGCCCTGACTAATCAATAATCTTTCAACCTCTGCCTGAAATATACCCAATGACTTTACCTTCACAGACATTTGTGGCAACAAATTCCACAGATTCACTACCCTCTGGCTAAAGAAATTCTTCCTCATCTCCCTTCTAAATGGATGCCCCTCTATTCTGAGGCTATGACTTCTGGTCTTGGACTCCCCCAACATAGAAAACATGCTCTTCAGATCCCCTCTATCGAGGCCCTTCAAGTGAGGGTTATCAGGCTCCTGTACCTTATCTCTGACTGTAGTAATGAGAACAGGGCTTGTCCTGAATGGTGGGTGTCGTTAATTATGGATGTCACCATCTTGAGGAACCGCCGTTTCAAATTGTCCTTGATGGTGGGGTACGTTGACTGTGATTGATCTGACAAAGTCTACGACCCTCTGCAGCCTTTTTCAATCCCATGCATTGGAGCCTCCATACCATGCAGTCTCATGTCTCCAGTCAGCATGTCTCCACCGAACATCTGTAGAAATGTTCTAAGTCTTTGGTGACATAGCAAATCTCTTCAAACTCCTAATAAACTAGAGCTGCTGTTGTGTCCTCTTCATGACTGCATCAATAATCTGAGCCCAGGATAGGTCCTCCAAGGTGTTTGCACCCAGAAACTTGAAGCTGCTCGCCCTTTCCCTGTAGCTGTTACACGCTGCCCTGCATTTGGTTTTGTTTTACTAAATCAGTGTACTATCCCAATGCACTGTGTAATGATTTGATCTGTACAAGCAGGAGGGAAGGCAAACTTTTCTCTGAACCTCGGTGCATGTGACTGCACTAACTCAATTCCAATTTCAACCACCGTTCAGTAAGAGTGATTCCAAACATCTGATTGTTTGCCATTTTCATTCTGCATCCCACTTCCACTTTGACCTTTCAGTTGTGTCTGTACAACTACATATCAATTAAATAAAAGCACGCATGAGGTTAAAGTTGAGGAGAAACTGCTTTTCCTAGAGAGTGGTGAATCTGTGGGATTCTCTGCCCAGGGAAGCAGTTGAGGCTTCTTCACTAAATATATTTAAGATACAGTCAGATAGGTTTTTACATAGTAAGGGAATTAAGGGTTATGGAGAAAAGGCAGGTTGATGGAGCTGAGTTTACGGATAGTTCAGCCATGATCTTATTGAATGGTGGGGAAGACTGGATGGGCCGGATGGCCTACTCCTGCTCCTATTTCTTATGTTCTTAACTAGGTATATTCACTTTGTGGACAGGGCATAACAGATCAATGTGCATGGGTAGGTTACCAGTCAATAAGAGGTGTTAAGAGGAGTCATTGCTCTCAGAGAAATAGATCAATACATAAAGAGTTTCCTACACTATTATAGTGAGACCCAACAAGAGCTCGAGGATCCACAGCTTCTGAGCATATTGCAGCCTTCCAAGCTCAATCTTGTATTCTCCAACTTTATGCTCCACTCCCTGTCTTCCTGTCTTTATCAGGACCATCTATAATTGCTTGTCTTAAATTTGGCTCAGACTTTCTTTTACTCTTTGTATAGTCTGTCCTGCTGGACATGTCCTCAGCCTCGATATTTACCACACTGCATCCAAAGAAAGAAAGATAGTACACTGGTAACTGTTCCCATTAATCCATTCGGTCCAAGAATAATACTGTCCAGCACATTTAGTCCAGCTGACTTAAAAGCAGCTGCATACTTTCCAGCATTCAGTTCTTGAGCCAACCAGCACAACCATAATCACTGCCTCAGTAGAGCAACACTATGACCACTTTGATCACTTTGCAATAAATAGACTGATGGGAAGATGGGGCTTGACTGCCACTGTTGGCAGCTCATCTAAGAGAAGGGAAGCTCTGATCTCAAACCTTCACTGCCTCATGACTGTACCCACTCATGGGGCAGGCTTCAGGAATAAACCCCGAGGAGAAAATCTGGAGTTGGAGTTCCATGCTGACTGGGAACCCTACAATGCTGCTGGTGCCAAACTGTATTGGGTTTTGCGTTCCGCCAGGCTTGCGTATCTAGACATCTGGGATGCAACATCCATAGTCAACCCTGAACGATGGAGACCTCCTCAAATCAACTTTATGGGCTTTTGTTATCATCATTGCGATCTTTTATGCATATTATATGTCTTTTTGTTGTGAATGCTCTGGGCCGATGATGCTACTTCGAGTAGGCTGTTCAAACATGTATTTACATATGACAAGCAACTTGACTTTGACTGATCTCACCCTATCAGAGATGTTCCCTTTAAGTCACGGAGTCATAGAAAAGGACAGCACAGAAGCAGGCCCTTCAGCCCATCTAGTCTGTGCTAAACCATTGAAACTCCCAACTCCCACTGATCTGTACCCAGATCTGAGATCTCCATACACTTTCCATCCATGTTCCTATCCAAACTTCACTTGAAATTTGAAATCGAGTTTGCACACACTACTTGCACACTCTCATGACCCTCTGAGTGAAGGAGTTTCACTTTATGTTAGGCCCTCATATTGGACAAATGTGCTGAAATTGGAGAGGGTCCAGAAGAGGTACACAAGAATAATTCCAGGAGTGAAAGAGTTATCATACGAGGAACGTTTGATGGCTCTGGGTCAGTACTCGCTGGAATTTAGAAGTATGGGGGGGATCTCATTGAAACCTTTCGAATGTTGAAAGGACTAGACCGAGTAGATGTGGAAAGGATAGTGGGAGAGTCTAGGACAAGAGGGTACAGCATCAGGATACAGGGGCATCCATTCAAAACAGAGATGTAGAGAAATTTCTTTCACCAGAGGATGGTGAATTTGTGGAATTTGTTGCCACGTGCAACTGTGGAGGCCAAGTCATTGGGTGTATTTAATGCAGAGCTTCCTGATTGGACATGGCATCAAAGGTTATGGGGAGAAGGCCGGGAACTGGGGTTGAGGAAGAGACAGAAAAAAAGGATCAGGTCTGATTGAATGGTGGAGCAGACTCGATGGGCCAGATGGCTTAATTCTGCTCCTATGTCTTGTGGTCTTATGGTCTTATGAAGGGTCCTGGACCATGAAACATAAGCTGTTTTTCTTTCCACAGACACTACCTGACCTACTCAGCATTTCCAGCATTTTCAGGTTTTAATTAACCTCAGCTCATGATGGGCAGGGATAGGTGAGTGATGGAGGAAGGTATGCAAGTCCCTGCTCCCTCAGTCAGTATGAGAGGAGTAGAGGTGGAGATTCTTGCCTCCTGAAAGCGACATGAGACTGGAAGCGGAGGTGTTAAACTGCAACTGAACAGCCAAATAACCTCTAAAATGCATGTTTGCATTAGTAGGGAGTGAGCTTTAATAAGATATGCTGTTTGAGAGCTTTGACCTTACACACTACCTTAGCCTATGTGTCTGTTTAAACTGCTATGCCTTATAAAATGTCACAGGGACACGTTGCACTTGATTTGACACGGGCTTGGCACTGTTTATGGAGAGAGAATGACTCAAAATGCATTCATGTCACAAATCACACAGCCTCTAAAAATAGTGGTGCTTGCTTTTGCAAATTGCCAGTCATTGACAGTAGTGTCAGGCATCAAACTGAACAAGACCACTGGTGCCTATAATGTGTAATTTTGTAGAGTGCCTAAGAGCTGTGGGGCCCCTGAACACCAAAAGCAAATGGGTTAGGAGTGTAGCAGTGTTGTATGCCTTTAGTGACGGCTGCACCCAAGGGCAAAACAGTATTGATAAGAGCAGGTGGTTTCATTTAAACCTATGGTTGGCTTCTCCTTCTTTAGCTGCCTACAATTAGTTGGGGATGGGACTGTTTTGTAGTTTCTGTGGACTAAAATAGCCTTCTTTGTCAGAAGGAACCTGAAATATGAATTGCAGCTGAGCCCTGTGCAACAACCAAACACAGGAGGAAAACTGACCTCCAGCCAGACCATCGTTGATGTGGGCAAGAGGGGTTAAGGTGGACAGCAGTCAATGTGATAGCATTTACCAATATAAGGTAACATAGAGCTTCTCAAGGGAATAAGCATAGGCATAAAACATTGGAGCAGAAGTAGGCCATTCAGCCCATCGAGCTGCTCCACCAGTCCATCATGGCTGATTTATTTTTCCTCCCAACCTCATTCTCCTGCCTTTTACTAATAACCTTTGAAGCTCTTATTAATCAAGAACCTATCAATCTCCATTTTAAGTGCACCCAACACCTCTGTGGCAATGAATTCCACCACCTGGCTATGTTCCACAGATTTACCACTCTCTGGCTACTACCACGCAAACCCAGTCCCCTTGAGATGCTCTGTTTCAGCAATGCTTCCCCACCGAATACTGTCCACCTTAACCCTTCTTGTCCTTATCAACAATGGTACTGTTGGATGCTAGACTTCCTTGTGCGTTTGACTGCTGTCCAGGGCTCAGCTGCAGTTCATATCTCAAGTCCCCTCTGACATAGAAGGTTTTTATAGTCCACAGAAAGTACACTGGTTCACAGAACAGTCCCACCCCCCCAACTAATTCCCAAACATTAGAGACTCTGCAGATGCTGGAAACCCTGAGAAACACACACAAAATGCTGGAGGAAATCAGCAAGTTTGGCAGCATCTATGGAGGGGAATAACGTTGAGACCAATGTTCCCTCTAACTTGTGATGACCAGTGTGTGCAAAAATATTGTGCCGCGCAATTTTTCACCCCGTGAGAACAGCATGTGTGCGCTGTATTTCACATATATAGAGGTATTCATTTCAATAGCTAGGAAAACACCATCATTAAGAATTTCGTTTTCCTCTAGGTTTGATCATTTTCGCTCTTGTTCGTCTGCACTGTCACAAAACATACGAAGCAGGCCTATAGTGGGTAATGAAGGATTTTCTTGCCGGAGCTTTTGCACACTGTCCATATGTGATTTGCTTGCTAAATGACGCTTTAAAAAGTCATTCCGCTTTAAATGAACTGGCAGCTCTTTTGCTCATCACTCCCTTTACTTCTTTGGAATTCGACATAGTAAATCATTAATTTCTTCAATAAAAGCATATCAAATAAGCCAGTTCTAAAATCTGCAGGCAAATCATCGCAAACTCCACGTTGTCAATTAGAAATCGAAAAAGGACATGTGATTGTGTACGATCATGAAATATACTTAACATAACAATGAGGTAGAGAGTGACAATCATTTGGTACACAGTTTAGATTCCTTTGTGCCCTAGTAACAAAAAAGCGTGTGCGTGCATATGCACACACCTTAGGTACATCCACAGTAGACTGGATAACTTTGAAAACACTGGTTTCGCGTAAAAATGATAGGCGACCACACTATGCATTTTTAAAAATATCTCTGTCCACATTGAAATGGATATTTTGGCGATTCTCCTCCTTCTGGGCATGCGCAGGACACATCTACGGAAAACAAGCGATGTGTTTGGTGTTAAATCTCGCTGTGAAAGTGCCCATTTGTGCAGTTACAGACTAGAAAAACTTAAAAGGAAATTGCCAATCAATGGGCAGCGGTTGGCTCTCGTGCAGGAGGACTTAAAACTAAAATAAACAAATACTGGAGCGTATGGAGGCAACTGACAGGGAGTTCACAGCAGTATGACTTGGCTGATGACAAACATTGAAAAACTGACTAACTCTGTTGCATTAATAAAGTACCTTGTTAAATGTATAAAACATGTCTGCATCAGTGTTATCTTGTATTTCCATACAACGTTACATTAGGCTGTTACACATCTATTGTCAGAGAAGTACTTGCGTAAATAGGTAAACCACCTTCATACAAGCAAGGACAGAAAACAGGGCAAATTGAGTATACTTATTTATTCAGTAAGTTATGGGTCAAAGTATTTGGTGAGTACATTTCTAACTCTTCTGGCTTCAGTCCTGTTCCCGTCTGTTCTGAAATTTTAGGTTGCGTTCAAGAAAACAATGAAATAGCGTGCTGCCGTTTGACAGCGTTTTCAGATTTCTCTGGTTACCCCGTCCACACTGATCTGCCCAAGCAGCGTTTTGAAAATTACACACCCTGGAAAGCGTTTCTGAAAAGCTCCAGTTTTGGGGGACGAAAACACCATTTTAGTGTGGACGGAGGGTAAAAACGAAGAGAAAAAGCTTTGTTTATGGATTTATCCGGTGTAGTGTGGATATGGTATTAGAGGGAACATTGGCTGAGATCCTTCATCAGAACTGAGACGACTGAATGTTTTCCTCCACAGATACTGTCTACTCCTCCTGAGTTTCCTGCATAACCCTTCTGATTATAGGACTTGATACAGGAACTCAGCCCGAAATGCTGACTACTTATTCCCCTCCATAGATGCTGCCTGACATGCTGAGTTCCTCCAGCATTTTGTGTGTGTTAGCCCCATTAACTTGGATAATCTCCTCCCAGACTCATCCTCTCACACATATATGTTAGGGAAAATTTACAATTAGTTATTACTCTGTATGTTTTTAGGATGTGGGAGGAAACCAGAGCACCCAACGGAAATCTACATAGTATTATGCACTATGTGCAATCTCAACACAGACAGGGCTGTAATATTATAGACACATACAGTCAGTGCCCACTTTATTATGTACACCTGCACACCTGTTCACAAATATCATCTGGCAGCAACTCAACTCAATGCAGAAAAGCATGCAGATATGGTCAAGAGGCTCAGCCGTTGTTCAGACCAAACATCAGAATGGCGAAGAAACGTGATCCATGTGACTTTGACCATTGAATGATTGTTGGTGTCTGACAGGGTGGTTTAAGCATTTCGGAAACTGCCGATCTTCTGGGATTTTCACACACTCCACTCTCTAGAGTTTACAGAAATTAGTGCCAAACACAAATTAAAAACAAGCATCCAGTGAACGGAAGTTCTGCAGGCAAAAAATGGCTTGTTGATGAGAGATGTTAGAGGAGAGTGACCAGACTGGTTTTAGCTGTCAGGGAGGAGACAGTAACTCAAATAACCACACGTTACAACAGTGGTGTCCGGAAGAGCATCTATGAGTGCATGACATGTTGAACCTTGAAGTGGATGGGTTACATCAGCGGAAGTTGATGAACGTACACTGAGTGGTCACTTTGTTGGGTACAGGAAGTTTGTGACATTAGTGCAAGAAGAACCACGGTCAGTGACAAGTCCAGAATTGTGAAAGAGATGGTCCCTAGCGTTATCCTTTTGATGATGAATCCCTCATAGATCTCAGATGCAGAAACAGTTATTTGCTATGTCCTTGAACCATGCAAAATCACTGGAAGGATATACACATTATAAATGTTAACCTGTATGACCCCCGAGAACTAGATAGGTTTGCTGAGCTCGTTCATGCATTCACACATAATTGGGGTTAATGCAAACTGTAACGTGTCCAATTTGTTGTACTCCTTATCCATGTTATTTGATTAAGAATGGTATTTGGGTGTGCTTCAAGAAAGCTGTTGGAAAAGAAAAGCTTCCATCCACTTAGGCTACACACACAAAGTGCTGGTGGAACGCAGCAGGTCAGGCAGCATCTATAGGAAGAAGCACTGTTGACGTTTTGGGCCGAGACCCTTCGTCAGGATGCTGACAGGTGCTTCTCCCTATAGATGCTGCCTGGCCTGTTGTGTTCTACCAGCACTTTGTGTGTGTTGCTTGAATTTCCAGCATCTGCAGATTTCCTCGTGTTGGCTTCCATCTACTTATCCATTTTTATAGCTCCCCAAAGAGGTTTGCAACCAACAAAACATTTTTTTCTTTAGGAAGACAAGCAGCCAATTTGCACACAGTGAGCTCCAAAGACCAAAGTTCAAAGCAAATTTATTATTAAAGTACATACATTTAAACTCACTGGCCACTTTATTAGGTACCTGTTTTTGTTGATGCTGATTATTTATTTATTTGTTTGTTTATTGAGATACAGCATGGAATAGGCCCTTCTGCCCTTCATTATCTGGATTTAATCCTAGCCTAACTAATTTACAGTGACCAATTAACCCACCAACCAGTACATCTTTGGACTGCGGAAGGAAACTGGAACACCCAAAGGAAACCCACGGGGAAATTAGACAAACTCCTCATAGGCAGTGACGGGAATTGAACTTGGGTCACTGGTACTGTAAAGCATTGTACTGACCACTACGCTACCATGCTGCCCCAAGAGGATATGTTGCCCAGGACAACTGGAAGAAATCACCAGCTCCACTAAACGTGAGCCACGTTTTTACATCTGTGAAGGATCCAAAATACAGCAACACCAAGAGTTCAACATTCTTTGAGGTCCGGACCAGAGTATCAACATTGTCTATCAGTCCTATTTGTCTAGGGTAATACTTAAATCCAAAGCCTGTCTCAGATCAACAATGCTTCCCACAGCATTCGTGACCAACGAATTCATTCTTGATTCAATTTTCTGAGCCAATATTTTCCCTATCCTTATTGGCTGATCACTGTAATGTTAGATGAGTGCTGCTAATTTGAAAAAAGCCAGGATAAGAAGGCGGGCAAAGAGGGTCAAGCTGGCAAGCGATAGGTGAGTCCAGGTGAAGGGGCAAGGTGGGTGGTTGTGGGAGAGGGGAATAATGTGGGAAGCTGGGAGGTGATAGATAGAAGAGTTAAAGGACTGAAGGAGGTGGAATCTGCTAGGAGAGAACAACTAGCTACGAAATAAAGGGAAGGAGGAAGGGAGCCAAAGGGAGGTGATGTGCAGGTAGGAAGAAGGGATAACACTACCCCTCACCCTTCTCTCTTTTTCCTTTCACTCTTTTGGTTACCCCCTCACTCCTCCTTCCTATCCTGACCTCAAAACCTGTTTATCATCTCCCTCTGGTCCTTCTCCTTCCTCCCTTTATTCCACAGTCCTCAAAGCTCTCCTATTAGATTCCTTCTTCACCCCTTTATCCTTCACCATATTTATTAACCACTGCTCACAAGGAGGCCACTTGGCCCATCAAATCCATGGTGGCTCCCATCAGCCTGTATCTCTCCAACTTATTCTCAGTCACGGCCCATTATTTCTATTGTCACTTGACTACTCAAGGGGTAAACCTGCAGTAACCAACTAACCTTATTCACAACTTGAAATGTTATAGAGAGAAGGCAGGGTTTAGGAGGGAATGGATCAGTAGTGGAGCAGATTCGACATGCCAAATGGACTAATTCTCCTCCTGTGTCTTATGGGCTAATGGTCTGACCCTCCACACATGTGGAATTTGGGTGGAAAACCAAAGCAATCAGAGGAAGCTCCAGGGACAGCATGCAAACAGCATCCAAAGCCAGAATTGAACCTGGGTCCCTGAAGCAATAAGTCAACTGCACTAACCACCGTGTTGCATGCCTCCTTCAATTTGTAGTTCCTTTTGCATGAAGTTCTTCAGTACTCCTCGATAGATGTTTCAATTTCACAGTCAAGATCAAAAGTGAGATTCTGTTTGTTCTGAGCACTCAACATGAAAACATATTCAGCTCCAGCATTGTAGAAATTGGGCCAGATAAATCACTCTGATCAGCAAACTGAATTTCTGATGGTTGCTGCTAATTACACCACGTCTGGCTTTTTCTGGTGTCTAATCTCCAATACAGATAAATGGGAAACAATGCACACTAACATGAAATGTAAAAATACCCTTTATGCTTTAGAAAATAACTGGGTTAGAAAATCTATGGCAACTAGGGTACAGATGAATTATTAAAAGTAGCATTGCAGGTCAACAAACCAATTAACATGCTAACAAAGTGTCTGAAATTAATTCTAATGGTGTGAAAAATTCTGTCCTTTTTCGTCCTTGGTCTTCTGTACTATTCCAAAGCAAGCTCAAGGGACAACACCTCTCCTCCATCTGGGGAGTTTACAATCAGTGGCCACTTTAATAGGTCCCTTGTGTACCTAATGAAATGGCCACAAGGTGTACATTTGTGGTCTTCTGCTACTGCAGTCCATCCAGGTGTTGCGTGCTCTGAGTTACTGTTCTGCACACCAGTCATGGTTATTTGAATTACTGTTGTCTTCTTGTCAGCTTGAATAGCCATTGTCCTCTGACCTCTCTCATCAACAAGGTGTTTTCACCCACAGAAATGGGGCTCAATTATTTTTTTTGTTTTTCACACAATTCTCTGTGATCTCTAGAGCAGGAGTTCCCGAACTTTTTTATGTCATGGATGCCTACCATTAACAAGGGGTCCATAAACTTTACATTGGGAACCCCTGCTCTAGCGATTTCTGTGTGTAAAAATCCCAGCAGATCAGCAGTTTCCGAAACAGTCAAACCACCACGACTGGCACCAACAAACATTCCATGGTCAAAGTCACTGAGATTACATTTATTCCCCATTCTAAACATATGTTTGGTCTGAACAACAAATGAACCTTTTGATCATGTCTGCATGCTTTTATGCATTGACTTGCTGGCATATGATTGGCTGATTAGATACTTGCATTAATGAGCAGGTAGTCACTAAGTGTAAGTAAGTAGGATGGTGCTACAGTTACAAAGAAAGTGCAGTGCAGTTAGACAAATGAGGTGCAAAGTCATGACGAGGTAGACTGAGAGATCAAGAGTTTTACTTCAAATGAATATTAATGTTCTAAGTGACTTACGTAAATTAATTTAGTATTGCTGCCACAGGATTGGCTGATTAGATATTTACATTAATGAGCAGGAATACAGGTGTACCACTGAGTGTATATGATGGAAAGCCAACTGAGAATCACACTTGGTCCCAGAATACCCATCATAAATCTATCCACTTACTGGAAGTTAGAAATTGCATTGGCAAACAGGAGTTCATACCTTGCTCTGATCTGATCACAGGGGAAATAAAGCATAAAAATTTATCCAGACATCTTAGATGTAATAGTACTGGAAACCGGTTCAAAGTTAGTTATTAAAAGTTTAGTGAATGTGAAGACCTTGGTGATTCTCACATAGTGTTCGATGCCCTTATTGCACCAAAGAGACCACATTCAGAAGTTGTCAATGCATTCACACATGCCTGAAGAACACTGGTGGAACAAATAGATTATAGAAAACCAAAAAAAACTAAGAGTGACGGTTGTGTGATAATGAGAAATATAATGGTGTGAGAAATATATTTCTATTGATTGTAAGCTACTTAAATTTATCAGGGCTGGAAACTGGTTCGTAGTTGGTTATTAGAAGTGTAGACCTTGGTGATTTCTCACATAGAGCTAGATACCCTTCATGCACCTCCCACCAGTACTCTAATCACTGCTACATTGTCTTCTCTTTAATTGGTTCCTGGTAACATCAACCCTCAACCCACTGTGGTATTATCAAGTATAATGACCTTTAAAATAACTTTTGATAGTCAATGTTGTAAAACTAGTTTTTAAATCTAGGTTAAAGAGTATCGACTGAATAAAAATTCATTAAAGTGCTCTGAGAAATTGAGTTATTAGGCCTATTTCCTCATTGCATTGTTCGACACAAGATTCTGGGTCAAAGGGCCCATTCTGTGCTGCATTGTCCTATATTATACCATCCATGTTCTACATTCTATGTTTTACATTCATCTTCGATGAATCTAATGAGGAAATTACATGCAAACAGCTGTTTGGATGTCCGTTAATTTGATGAACTGTTATTTTTTTGTCAGTATATATCCACTCTGAGGAGAAGAGAAACATAGAGGGTATAAATACAATAAGGAGATAAGAGGACTAATTAATATGGACTCCTTATCACAAGAAGCAGGATATTGGACTTAGGGGTTTGATTTACAAGGAGAGGTTGCATAGACATTTTATTCCTTGGAGATTCAGGGGGACCTCCTAGATGTATCTAAGAACACGAGGGGCATAGACATGATGGAAGCAAATGCCAAAGGAACTCAACAGATCCGGCGGCGTCTGTGGAGGGTAACAAATGTGATCTCGACCCTCTGATAAAGAGTCTTCTTCTGAAACTTTGCTCATTTCCCTTCATATATATCCTATATGACCTGGTGTGTTCCTCCAGCATCTTGCATGCGTTTCTGTGGATTTTCAGCACCTGCAGTTTATCTTGTATCTATATTCTGTAGCCACTTCATTTGTTATCTTCTGTACCTAATGATTACATATTTGCATTAACAGGCAGGCGTACAGTTGTATCTAATAAAGTGACCATTGATTGTGTAAACAAGAGGGCACTGCTTTAAGATTAGGGGCAAGAGGTTTCAAAGAGGCATCAGGGGCAACTCAAAGGTTGGTGCATATTTGGAATGAATTGCCAGAAATAGTGGCTGGGGGAGCACAACAGCGATAGTTATAAGTTATCTGGATATGTAGGAGAGGTTTAGAGCGCTCTAGGCCAAATTTAGCCAGTCGGCTCTAGCTAACTGGGCAACACAGCAGCATGGTAGGATGGAAGCCCCATTTCCACACTGTAAGTCTATGGGTCAATGAGCAGGGGAGGAAATTAGAAATTGGATGATTATATGAGGAGGCAAAGGATAGAAAGATATATTGAGGCTGGAGTAAAAAGGCAGTCTGCTGCCATGTTGGGTGGCAAGTTTATGTATTTACAATTAGGCCACAATCTTGTCTCTATTTATTGAGCTACAGCACAGAGTAAGCCCTCCTGGCCCTTTGAGCTATGCCGTCCATCAAACAGCGATTTACCCTAGCCTAATCACATGACAATTTACAATGACTAATTAACCTACCAATCATATGTCTTTGGACTGTGGAAAGAAGCTGAAGCAGCCGGAGGAAACCCTTGCGGTCACGGGGACAATGTAAAAACTCCTTACAGACCGTGAAGGGAATTGAACTTGGGTCGCTAGTACTGTGAAGTGGTCACGAGGAGAATATAAAAACACCTTACAGACAGTGATGGGAATTGAACCCGGATCAGTGCTACTGTAAAGTGTTGTGCAAACCATTAAGCTACTGTATTTTGTTGTGCTTTCCTTCTTTATTACTGCTGGTTTACCCATGGAGTACAATCACCAGCTCAATTAGTGTTGTCAGGCCTACTTTTGGGCTGTATATGTACAAGACCTAAGGAAGAGTAGGTTCTCTCTGCTGGTTCGCTATTCGAGATTCTGAGATGCCACTCTTGCCTCAGAATTATTCAGATTCCTTTATTTATCAAATATATAGTGAACTGCATTGCTTGCGTTAACAACCAACACAACCTAATTTTGTGCTGGGGGCAGCCCACAAGCAGTCCCAACATATACTGCCCCTACTGGTCAATAGAACAACACAAGCAACAAGAACAACAACTCAACAACAGCAAAACAAGTACTTATCCCACCCGCACATGCAGAAAGGCAGACCTCCCACCCAGTGAACATATCACCTCTGGGCTTCCAATCTCCAGTCCCTGGTGACCTCCACCCTCAGGATATGCTGTCCCAGGGGCTTCAAATGTCATGCCTTGATCTCCAAACTCAGTGATTTCAGTTTTTGACCTTCAGGCTTTGACGTCCAGATTTGCCAGTCCCTGGACAACCCCAGGACATGCCAATCATGAGACTTTGAGCTCTGAGCTTCATCTTCTGAACGCACACAGGCCTCGACCCTGGTATTTGCAATCTGGAGGGGGACAACGAACTTCGTGCCTCCTGCCTGCATGGACCTCAACTTTGGGACTCGTTGACCTGGGGTTCTCACTGACCCACGGGATCCCACAGTCCAAAGACGTACCATTTGATAGGTTAATTGGTCATTGTAAATTGTCCTAAGATTAGGCTAGGTTTAAACTGGCGAAATTGCTGGCTTGAAGGACTGGAAGAGCCTATTCCACACTGTATGTCAATAAATAAGTAAATAAAATCACTTGCCATCGTCCACATAGCACTAGTTTTACAAAGCAGAGATTGTAGGTTTAAGTATTCTTTGTAGGCTGCTATCTACTCTGAGAGGGACTTCAGTAAGCAGTAAGCCAGAATCATTGTCTTCATATGTTATTCTTTATTACCTTTCTTGGTGAAGGGAATTTTGTTTCAGCTACATAACGTATTAATGAGGCATTTTTCTTCTTCCTTTCATTTTGGCGTCATCTCCCTTCATTTCTAGTCGTGAGAAAAGGGTCTCGGCCTGAACCATCGACTGTTTATTCATTTCGGTAGATGCTGCCTGCTGAGTTACTTCAGCATCTTGTTTGTGTGACTTTGTTGAGTAATTATCTGGATTACAGTGCAGAATATTGGTCTTATTTCAGGAAGGATGTTAATGCATTAGAAGCACCTCAGAGAAGATTTAATGGGCCAATAGTTGGATCGTGGCCCATGAGAAAAGTTGGCAAGGATAAGTTGAGACAAAGAACCTCTTTTCCATGTTGCATAACTCTATGAAGGATGGGAGATGGATCTGCTGGAGCTTAGAGGAATGAGGAGAGCTTGATTGGTCATCTGGAGAATTGAGAGGGTGGATATGTGAGGATGTTACCCCTGTGTGGGAATATAGAGCTGGGGGGGGGGGGTCATTGTTTGAAAATAAGATGTCACTCGTGTATGACAGAGAAAAAGTTTTTTTCTCTCTCTCACAGAGTCCTTGGAACTCTCTTTCTGAAAGGGAAGTAAAGTCTTCTCATATTTTTAAGGCAGTGATCGATAAATCTTTGCTCAGTGAGTCAAATGGGGTGAGTATAGTTGAGGTCACAACAGGATCAGCCACAATCTTATTGAAATACCCAGAGAGCTCAAGAGAATGATCACCTGACATTAAAGATCCCCATCATCCAGGCCATGCCACTTTCTTGCATCTGCCATCAGGCAGGAGGTACAGAAGCCAGGTTCAAAACTAGCTACTTCCCTTCAACCATTCAGTTCTTGAAGCAGTCTGCACAAAGCTAATCACTACCTCAGAATAGCATTGCTGTGACCACATTTCACTACAATCTGATATTAATATTTTCTTATTGTATACACAAAAGACAATACCTTCTCTGCCTCTTCGTCACTAAAGAGTAGACCTCTGAAGGAGCTCAGAATGCAAGTCATTTTTTTTAAATTAAATGTGTTCTTCTGTGTACAATTTTATTTAATTTATGTTTAAGTTAAGTTTACCTTGTGAATCTTGTATCTCTAATGCTGTGTGCCTTTAATGCTTCTGCTTCAATGGTTCAATTTAATATCAGAGAATGTGTACAGTATACACCTGAAATTCTTACACGTCACAGACATCCCTGAAACAGAAAAAAAAACAAATATTTTATTGCACCCAAGCGTACATGTACTGGCGTAAGTGACAATAAATTCGATTTTCCTGATTTGTAAGTTTCTGAAACAGAAAAGGTTAAAGAAAAGTTTAATAAAATATTTAAAATTGATGAAGGTAATTCAGAAGCAAAACTAGTTCCTGTCTCGGGAAGACGAGGAATGCTGAGAAGAAGTATTTGAGAGGAGTTGAGGAAATTTTATGTAGAGATTGAGATGCCTCATATAACTGGATTATAAATTCATAATCATAATCATTACATTCAGGGTCAGAATCAGGTTTATTGTCACTATGCAATTGCTGTTTTGTAGTAGCAGTACAGTGCAGACATAACAAATTACTGAAAGCTACAATAAAAGTATAAATAAATATATAAATAAGGCAAAAGGAATAGTGAGGTAGTGTTCATGATTTCATGGACTATTGAGAAATCTGATGGCGAAGTGGGAGAAACTGTTCCAAAAACATTGAGTGAGGGTTTTCCAACTCCTGTAGGAGTGTTAAGTATTTAATATTTCAGTTATTTTATATATATAAATTGTATATATAATTTATAATTATACAATTATATAAATTTTGTAGCCTGGGGAAAAATACACACACAGGACAACAAATATTTCTACAGGTCTTAAATTCCTGTACCTGTTTTAGTTGTTTCATTGCAGAAAGAGAGTATCAAAATAAAAACAACAAAATAAATTTTTTTTAAAACAGTTCCCGCTATTACAATCTCGGTTTAACTTCAGACCACACCCTTGCAACATATGCAGCATGAAAACTAAACCAATATATACAAAACCAATATGGTAGTGGCAATCCTAAAAAAAATACAAACAACATTAGAATCTCACCAACCCTGTACCTAACAGACAACATCAAAAACATGAATGAATACATCTCATCTCAACGAAGAGATATACTCACATTTGGCACACGCATGTTTAACTTCCAAACACATATAGGCTAGATCTTGAAATTAGTTCTCCTCGTTCACGCTACTAGTCCAATTAAGGAACTTTGCAATCAGGCTATCCAACGCTGATCAATTTACTCGTGAAAATCTTTCCTCACCAAACCTGGCGAAAGCATTTGAACGTCGTCCTTTCTAGAACATGGCAACTCTTTGTTCTACTCCACCCAGACAAAATGACATCACCATTTTCTCTTAAAGGCACAGGCAGTTATTTTAGCATTACCAAGGTGAATACATGAGTGCACTTTACAATTAAAAAAATTATATTCAATGGTCACCTGGTTACATATATATATGTTCCAAGGTTGTCAAGCCGAGGAGTGGTAGTGGGGACAAGCTCCCACTACCTAGAAGTGCTCCTCACGGCATGCGCCTCAAATCGCCTCTGACAACCAAGTCCAACTCCTGGCCTTCTCGTGCACCTTAGCCTCTAAGCCTGGCAGACCTGTTTCTACTGACAGGAGAAGGGGCGAAGGCGGGTCCTGGAACCTTAAAACCAGTGCTTCGGGTAGGTGGAGCTCGTCAGCCTGAGAAGGCAGTCCATCTAAGAGAGGGAAAACTCTGATTTCAAACCTCCGCTGCCTTGCAGCCATACCCACTCATGGGAAAGGCTTTGGGAGTAAACCCTGAGGACAAATCTGGAGCTGGAGTCCCTAAGGCAATCCGACGTTGTCTTCAACCTCACTCTGGCAACTCCTGCGACATCACCGGTGCAAAGCTGCAACAGCCCTTGCCCTTCCCTTGGACAAACATCGGTGGCATGGAGAAGGGAGACTTGCTGCTTGGCAACAGCCGGTCTTCCATACAACCTTGCCCAGACCTGAGCCCTGGAGATGCAAGACTTTCCAGGTGCAGATTCATGGTCTCGTGAGACTAACGGATGCCATCTTCATCAAAAATACATCAATTGCCTAAGTCTTTAAACTACCGTGTGATAAGTGCGCAGCTTGCTTAAAATAAACCTGAAGATAGACTCCTGTCTCTTCCTTTCTATTAGTTTAATGCTTAGAAGTAACAAAATGTAACAGTAGTACTGAGAAGAGAGCATGTCCTGGTTGGTGAAGGTCCATCAGGATGTATGCCGTGTTCTTGAGGCACTGACTTTTAAATATATCCTCAAAGTTGGGTAGGCTTGCTCCAACCATCTAAAGCTTCTCATGCAAAAAAAAGTTAAATGGTTCAATTTAATACCAGAGAAAGTATACAACCTGAAATTCTTACTATTTGCAGACATCCATGAAACACAAGACTCCAAAGAATGAATGACAGAAACATCAGTGCCCCAAAACGTACCCTCCCCCCCACACACACACAAGCAGCAGCAGAAGCATTTTGCCTCTCCTTCCCCCCTTCCCACGCTTGCACCAGCAATACAGACCACCGCTTCTTCCTCACCATGCAAGCAATAGCAAAAGCCCCCAAACAGACCGTAATCCAGCTCGCACTTTGGTATCCCAGACAGGCTCTCTCTCACCAACGAGGGAGAGAGATCTCGCTCCTGCAACAACAAGAGTGAGAGACCAGCAGCTCACAGTTCCAACGTTACAATCTTCCGCGCCACTTCTCCAAGGCCCCAAACTCAAGGACCAACAGGCTCTCACTCACCTCCGGAAGAGAGAGAAAGGATCACTTGAATACAGCAAAAGACACCGCCCGCTATCTCAGTGTTTGCCTCCCCCTACGCTTCAGCCTGGGACATCGGCGAGGAACTGTGTTGTCTTCGGGGCCACACCCCGAAGGAGCACGTCTTCTGCGAAGCTCCTGGAGATGATGGAAAACCAGGCCACATGGGGAGTCCGAGAACCCACCATAGTTTGAGCTGCAGCTGTAGATCACAAACTCCAACAGGACCCCAGCCATGAGAAAAGAAGAATAATCTATTTTGTGGATGAACTGGAAGAAGTTGCCTGGGTCCATAAAAATCTCTAGCACCATCTTTTCTAGCTCCTCCTCTTTTATATCAGCCAATGATGCAACCAGTCATAATTCTCTCTATTGTGCATCTGGGGGGATGTTAGGTGACCTACCAAATCTCCTCAGACTCCTAATGAAGTACAGCTGCTGTCATGCCTTCTTTATAACTGCGTCCATACGTTGGGCCCAGGATTAATTTTCAGAGATGTTGAGATCCAGGAATTTATACTGCTCACCCTCTCCACTGCTGACCCGTTGTTAAGGACCAGTGTGTATTCCCTCGACTTCATTTTTGGTTTCAAGACAATATTAACATTTAAGTCTGCAGATAGTGACAATGATATAGTAGCCAGAGCTGACTAAATCATTCTACAGTCAGTCACGCTTGTGGACCATACTTTGAAGAGTGACAAATCTGGAAATGTGCATATAAGATTCACAAGGATGATGCCAGGTCTGGAAGGCTTGAGTTATAAGAGAGACTGGATAGACCAGGTTTTTTCTTCCTTGAGTAAAGGAGGCTTATGGATGACGTTCTAGAGGTTTGGAAGATCACGAGGGACATGCAGCACTGTGCAAAAATTCCTAATGAAGTATAGCTGCTGGCCTGCTTTCTTGGTGACTGCATCACCATGAAAGATAACAAGCTATACTAACTGATAATAACAATCCCAGCCTCAATAACCTCTTGGCATAAATGCAGGGAAATTGCATAAATGCTTGAACCATTGGAGAGCTGTAGGTGAAGAATAGGGGAGTGGGAGTGATTGGATGACCAGTTACTGTGAAAGGAATGGATTCTTCTTCAATGATTATGACCAACAAGTGAAAACTTAATTTATCATAAACACTTTATTTGCAAAACAGCCCCCATTTTTCATCAGGCAAGCTAATCATGTTTAAATATAAGTAAAATGATGTAATATACAATGTAAAATAATATAAAAGCACAGATGCAATGTTATAAGGCACTGGTGAGACTGCACTTGGAGTATTGTGAGCAGTTTTGGCTCTCTTATCTCAGAAAGGATGTTCTGACTTTGGAGGTTCAAAGGAAGTTCATGAAAATGATTCCAGGATTGAAAGGCTTTGTCATATGAAGCGTTTGATGGTTCTGGGCCTGTACTCCCTGGAATTCAGAAGAGTCAGGGGGTGACCTCTTTGAAACCAATTAAATGGTGAAAGGCCTTGATGGAGTGGAGGTGGGAGAGTCTCAGAATAGAGAGGTGCCTTTTTAGAATGGAATGAGGGAGAATTTCTTTAGCCAGTGAATGGTGAAACTGTGGAACTTATTGCCACAGACGCCTGTGGAAATCAGGCCATTAGATATATTTAAGGGTGAGGCTGATAGATTCCTGAGTGTTCAGGACTTGAAGGGATATGGGGAGAAGGCAGGAGATCAGGGCTGAGAGGAAAAGTGAATCAGCCATGATGAAATGGCAGAGCAGACTCGATGGGCCATATGATCTATTTCACTCCTATATCTTATCGTTTTACAGCATTATGGTCTTAAACAGTAAGGATTGCGGAATGGCAGCATAGTAGTTAGCACAACACTTTAGAGTACAAGCAACCGGGTTCAATTCCTGCTGCTGCCTGTAAGGAGTTTGTACATTCTTCCCATGACTGCATGGGTTTCCTCCGGGTGCTTCGGTTTCCTCCCACGGTCCATGGACATACCGACTGGTTGGTTAATTGGTCATTGTAAATTGTCCTGTGATTAGGCTGGGATTAAATCGGAGATTTGCTGGGCAGCGTGGCTCAAAGAGTCAGGAGTGCCTATTCCGCGCGATATCCCAAGAAATAAATAAATTATATTATTAGCCCTGGTCCCGTTGAGCCAGTCAGGAAATCAATGTAATGACCCCAGTGGAGGCCAGGGGACCTGGGGGCTGAGCAATAAACAGCTCCTGTACAAGTAAGCTGTGGCTTTCTCAAAACATCCATGGTGAGGCTGGATAAACTGTTCCAGACAGATCTCAGGGAAAGAAATCAATAACTTTGCATTCATTGAAAACGCTTTCAAAAATGATTTGTCAAAGTATTTTTGCCACTTTATAAAGCAATCTAAGCCTGCATTCTGAGCTCCTCCAGAGTCTTGCTGTTTAATAGGGTAAAGGCTGAAAATGCATTACCTCTTGCGTGCAAAATGAGAAAATATTTATGTCTGATTGTCACTAATAAACCAAGAGGGAGCTTAAGAAAAACCACTTTACCCAAACAACATAGAGCTTTCCTTTGAGGGAACAATGGCTACTACAGACACGTTCAAGATGAAAATAAATAAACACATGAGGGGCAGTAGAATTTAAGCTGATGAAACAATGTACTTGCCTCTTGGACTAAACAGTCTCTTACTATGCTTTGAAAATAGTTCCATCTACTGAATTATTAAACCATACAGGCTCCTGGGACGCTACTCTCATTCACGGTTTGAGCCAGTACTTTTTTATATGCTAGCACAATAGTTTGTATATTTGGTGTCACCATAACAATGCTTCCTGGAGGCAATGTCCTCCTTGGATCCGATGCTCTGTGGTCCTCTCTCTGACCCAGTCCATCCTTCAAGCACTTCAGCAAGGAATGGGCACAGACTCACCTATCTCATGAAGTTAGAATCACCTGTTGTCCTGACAGAGGCACCGAGCACCTACTGAAAAACTGAAGGCCTACTTCCAACTGTCGGGCCAGGGTCCAAGCTCTCACAACTTTGTACCTCTGAACTGGAGCCACAGAGAAGATAGGGCACTAAACTCTGCACACTGAGCCTTAGGATCTACTTCAGGGATGACTGTTCTGATTGTTGCTTTGCTTAGTTCAAAGTTCAAAGTAAACTTAGTATCAAAGTACATATATGTCACCATATACTACCTTGAGATTAATGTCCTTGCAATCATTTACAGGAAAATAAAGAAACACAATAGAATTTATGAAAAACTACACATAAGCAAAGACTGATAAACAACCAATGTGCAATAGATGGCAAGCTGCGCAAATAATTAAAAAAAGTAAGGAAATAATATCACGGGGTATATTTATGGTAGGTTCCTGATTAGTCAGGGCAGGAAAGGTTGTGGGGAGAAGGTAGAAAAATGGGGTTGAGAGGAAAATGTAGCAGCCATGATGAAACGTTGGTGCAGACTGGATGGGCTGAATGGCTTAATCTGCTCCAATGTCTTATGGTCTTATAATACTGAGAACAGCAGAGATGTAGAGCCCTTAGCAAGTAAGTCTATAAGTTGTGAAATCTGTCCAGTGTTGAGGTGAATGAAGTTATCCACGCTTGTTCAGGAGCCTGATATTTGTAGGATAATAACTGTTCCTGAACCAGGTGGTGTGGGACCTAAGGCTCCTGTACATTTCGCCTGATGGTACTAGTGAAAATAAAGCATGACCTGGATACTGGGGCTCCTTGGTGATGGATGCTGATTATTTTATACATTAACACTGTTGGTCTAGCCTGCTCTAGAGTTTGGTAGAGCTTGATGAGTAGACTTCTTGGACTATTAAATGTTTTTCTTTTTTTTAATATTCATCAATATACTATTAAATAATTTTTTTGATATTACACAGCAGAATAGGGAATTTTACAGTGAACATGATCTGTTTAAACTACAGGAGTTCCCAACCTCAGGTATATGGACCCCTTGCTTAATGTTATTGGTCCACGGAAGAAAATGGCCAGGAACCGTTGATTTAAACGGAATACAAGAATCAAGGGCCAGGTAGGTTTCAGAAAATCAGCCAGGCTCTCCACCCTCTGTCCTTGACCAAAGGCAAACACTGCTCTTTCTCTGAGCTAACAGAGCCACATTCCCTCGCAACCAGCTCCTGAATACTCCCTGCATCCAGCTCTCCTCTCAGCTGACATGCTGCTGAAACCCCATCCTTCATGGCTGCAACTTGTCCATTCCACTGATATCCTGGCACTGTTCTCTCTGTAAACCCAGATGATTTCTGCAATACACGGTGCTCATCATCACTTGCTGGCCCATGCAAACTCCCGATGATGCTTCAGGTTTAAAATTCGCACCTTTACTCTCACTCTTGCTCTGTTTAACTTTGTAACTGCATTCAAAGTTGCTTATCTCCAAGTTGGGCACTTTACTTTCCCACCAGCTGAACGATGACTGTACCATAAATATCCATGTTTCTCCCTTCTCCTGGAGCTTACTTACTGCCTATTATGCTGCTGGCACTTAGGGCAACAATGAAGGGTCTCCATCTCTTGTGAAGATCAGGGCTTCCTTCATCATGCCAGTAGCTTGCTTTCAGTTTTCACTATTGTCAGTCATGCAAGTTCCAGGTGGAGACTCGGGAATACCGTCACTCTCAGAGGTAGAAGGATTCTTCATTGCT
Organism: Hypanus sabinus; assembly: GCF_030144855.1. Lineage (NCBI taxonomy): Eukaryota > Metazoa > Chordata > Chondrichthyes > Myliobatiformes > Dasyatidae > Hypanus > Hypanus sabinus. The sequence continues at coordinate 17,938,463 of NC_082706.1, forward strand.
GTTTCCATAACAGTTTGCTTTACCGGTCATGCTTGTTAGCCCTGAACTGAACTGCTGACCTTGGAGGCCAGGTAGACCACTCTTAGTCTGGCTTGACCTGTTTGGCATGGGTGACCCTACTGAAAGCCAAAACAGAAAGCGATGACTCCAGCTGGCAGAGCTCTACAGGTCAATGAAGCATGCAAGTCTCCTAACCATGACAGGGTTGTGGTCCTCTTGAAGGGCTTTTCCTGGTGGCTGCTAATAAATAGAACAGCATAGTACTGGAATAGACCCTTTAATTAATTACACTAGTAATTTAATGGTTAATTGAACTTACCCCTTCTGCTTGCACCATGTCCATACTCCTCCCTTCTCTGCATATTCATCAACCTATCTAGCAGCCTCTTAGATGTTTCGATCAACTTTATCTCCACTAACACTCCTGGAAGTGCATTCTAGTTACCTAACATTCATTTTGTAATAAACTTGTCCCACGCATCTCCACTATCACCTTAAATGTGTGCCCTCTAGTATTAAACATTTCGACCTCTGGAAAACGATGCAGGCTGTCTACTCTATGCTTTTTCAAATCTTTTACATTTCTTTCCCTGAGCCTCCGCTCCAGGGAAGTCTGCAATTTGTTCAAAGTCCCTATACACCACATGTCCATTAATCCAGGCAGCATCCTGGTAAACCTCTTCTATATCCCCTCCACTTCCTTCCCATGATGGGGCAACCAAAACTGATTACAATATTCCAGATGCAGTCACACCAAAGTATCAAATGTGATCCAAATTTCAATCTCCTTTGAACAGCCTCGGTTCCTGTGTAATTAAACAGAGCATACAGAACTTTGGAGTAACAATTCATCTCTTATATTTCTATGCTCAACACCTGATATTCCATCGGGGTAGCCTCCAACCCAATGGCGTAAACATAGATTATTCTAACTTTTGGTAATTACTCTCCCCTCTTTTCTTATTTCTTCATTATAGTTACCCACTCAGCCTTACACATTACCAGCCCTTCACCTACCTCTAGTTCCCCTCCTCCATTCCTTTCTCCCATTGTCCACTATCCTTTCCTATTAGAGTGCTCTTTCTTCAGCCCTTTACCTCCTCTACCTTTCACCTTGCAGCTTTTTACCTCATCCCACCTCTCCAACCCACTCACATGGTCACACGGGTCACCCACCAGTTTGTTCTCTTCCCCCTCTCCCCAACTTCTTATTCTATCCCCTTCCTTTTCAGTCCTGATGAGAGGTCTTGGCCTGAAACATTGACTGTTTATTCATCTCCATAGATTCTGACTGAATTGCTGAGTTCCTCCAGCATTTTGTATGTGTTAGTTCAATGTCGCTGTCCATTGCCAAGATTCTTGTACTTAAAGACTCTGGTGAGACTTGAATCCACCATCTGACAGAGTTAGACAATGAGACCAGCATCAGGCTTTTCTGAAGAGGAAAATGATATACGGAGGTATGGGTTTATGAAGAAATGAAAGCCAGAAGGGTCTTATACAAAGTCAGTCTGACAAGAAAAAAATATTCCTAAATCAAAGTCATTGTTCCTTTGCTCTAGATCTCTAAATGATAGTGGGAATTGTTTCCCCAATGATACTACCTTAACAGCAAGGAAGCAAATCACATCAAATATTTTCATTTTCTTGGAGCCAAAGCTCACGGATTCCTGAAAACTTTCAGTCACAATTGTTGAAGGTAATATTCAACTTCTTTTTTCCCATTTTACATCTCACATAAAATGCTCATTTAAGGTGCAGACAATTTAAAAAGCTCTGGGCTTGCCCCTGTGAAGAAAATCAAATATCCTTCGAGCATTAATTTTTATTACTTCAGCACTCCAGTGTCAGTATAATCCAGTGGATCACATCTTTAGCATTGAGTCAGTACGAACAGTTACATATCCCTTTGGAACAGAAGTTCCTCATGACAACACGGAGAGCCTTTTCCATCACAGAGATCCACACTTGGGGAGTTAGAGCAAATACGACCATTGGCCCTTGAGAGTGGGGCAATTGGGCTACTGACCACCTGTAGGAGACAAAGGAGGTCTAGACTACCTGGAGAGGCCTATAGCCTTCAAAGCCTCCAAACCAATTTGACTGAGCAAGATCCGATGCATTGAGATGGGCCCAATAACACTGACCATGGTGCAAGCTGGCGTGTTGGAGCAAACTGAGAGACGACACGGACTTAGTGTTTGAACTAATGGGCAATTTATTTTTTAAAAACTGGTGTGCTCCGGGAGACCAGTCAAAGCTGACATGCTCGAGCATGAATTTGGTACAGCTTTTACATTCTCAGTTGATGAGATTACCAGTAAAATTTGTTAACAGAATGTTGGCTACAGAAAAGCTGAATTAAGAAACAGACTAGGTCCTGAAGACAGGACAAAGTGATTATCCATAGGTTTAATAGTAAGTCTAGGTTTCTATTACAACAATGGATGCATAGCGTAATATAATTACTGAAATTAAGCATACCTTCATTTCCCCCACCCCTCTGCTGTCCACAGGATTGCTACCTCTGCAATTCCCTTGCCCACTCATCCTTCCCCACTAACCTCTCTCTCGGCACTTATCCCTAGAAGTGGCCTAACCGCAACACCTGTCCCTACACCTCCACCCTCACCTCCATTCAGGGCCCTAAACAGTCCTTCCAGGTGAGGCAACACTTCACCTGTGCACCTGCTGGGGTCGTCTATTGTGTCCAGCACTCCTGGTGCGGCCTCCTGTGCGTTGCTAAGACCTGTTGTAAATTGGGGGACTGCTTCGTCAAGCATCTCCACTACGTTCGCCAAAAGCGGAACATCCCAGTGGCCAAATATTTAAATTCAGATTCCCATTCCCATTCCGACATGTCGATCCATGGCCGTCTCTTGTGGCAAGATAAGGCCACCCTCAGGGTAAAAGTTGAGCAACAGCTTGTATTCCGTCTGGGTAGCCTGAACACCACCAGAGATGGAGGACCTTCAATGGTGCCCTAAATGCCAGTGGTATAACAGACAGTAAGTAAGTAACTTGATTTGCATTTAGACTTAGTACAGGTTTATAGAATAGAACTCTTACATCTGGTCCGTCCAAAAATATTTTGACATTTCTGTCTCTTTTTGCTTATCCATTGACAAGAAAATGACAGAGAATAAAGAACAAAAGAGATGGATCGTTGTAATAGGGGAGCACTATTGACAGAGACCAGATACATTAATGCTAATACAGCATGTGGATCTGCACACTTTGCAGGACGTTGGAGAGATCGAAGGCAACTGATTATTAATAATCCATTAAATATGTGTAATATAAAATGATGTTACCGTTGGAAATAAATTATCAGACTTAATTATGCGAGTGATGAACTCGCCTCATGAATAGTGCTGAATTGTACACAGTACTTGTTAAGCAGAGGGAATTTGCCAAGTCTGTTACTGTTCTCCACTGCTGAGTGTTAAGAGTGCATGCTGAGAGGTTGCTGGGAGGTGACTGGAAAGCTGCTCTCCAGCTTTTCAGCTTACCTGAGCTCAAATAAGGATGAAACATCAAACAACATCTGAACCAGTTCAATTCCTCCTATTCGCATCTCCTGGCACACCTCAGGCAAGTGAATGCAATTCCCCACACTCCCCTTCCTGTCACACAGATAGAATAATCTGAATGTAAGATTTATAATGGGATTACTCCTGGACCCAATCATTCCAGAAAACGACTCTAGTCAATCAAATTTAGCAGCAGAATGGCCATTTTGATCACTTTATACTAAAATTGCCTTTATTTTTGTTCTAAATCTCTTACAAACATGTGTAACTTGGACTTCATTTATGCCTTTCTTGTGAATGCTCCTTATACAGGTGTAATGTTAGGTGCCTGTGATATTGCTGCAAGAATTTCAGTGTATCTGTGCATACATGTACTTGTGAATATAACAATAAACTCAGCTTTAAACAAAGTAGCACACACAAAAAATGCTTTTTGTCAAAAAAGGCACACTTTTTGTCCCTCTTACATCCGGGAGAAGGTTCAGGAGCTTGAAGAATCGTACGGCCAGATCTGGGAACAGCTTCTTTCCAACTGTGATAAGACTGCTGAACGGATCCTGACCTGGATCTGGGCCGTACCTTCCAAATATCCGGACCTGACTTGCACTACCTTACTTTCCCTTTTCTCTTTTCTAACTATGATTTATAACTTAAATTTTTATTATATTTACTTCAACTTGTACTTCAGGGAGCGCGAAGTGCAGAATCAAATATTGCTGTAATGATTATACATTCTAGTATCAAATGTTTGGTGACAATAAAGTAAAGTAAAGTAAAGCAGGTCAGGCAGCAGCTATGGAAATGGGTAAACAGTCGACGTTTCGGGCCGAGACCCTTCTTCAGGACTGAGAAGCAAGGGGAAAAATGCCTGAATAAGCAGGTGGGAGGGAGATAAAGGAGGCTAGCTGGAGGCCAGGTGGGTGGGAAAGGTAAAGAGTTGGAGAAGAAAGAATCTGATAGGAGAGGAGAGTGGACAGTAGAAGAAAGGGGATGAGGAGGGGATCCGAGGGGAAGTAATAGGTTGGTGAGAAGAAGTAAAAGGTCAGAGTGGGGAATAGATGAGGTGGAGGAGAATTTGCTCACCGGAAGGAGAAATAGATATTCACGTCATCAGGTTGGAGGCTGCCCAGATGGAAAATAAGGTGTTGCTCCATTGCCCTGAGAATTGCTTCACCTTGCTCAAGAGGACACAATGGATTGACAGCTTTAAACAACTTTAGAGATAAGCAATGAAACTCAGTAATGCAGATAAATATTTGTCCATCCTCAGAAATGCAACAAGAGGTCATAGAGTCATGGAGTCCTGCAGCACAGACAAAAGGCCATTCAGCCCAAGGTTTGCATACTTACCCAAATGCCCATCTAAACTAGCCCCATCCACCTACAGTTGACACATATCTCTCTAAACCTGTCCAAATGTTTTTTTAAATGTTGTTAACATACCTGCCCAGACCACTTCTTCTGGCAGCTCGTTCCATTTACTGTTGACTCTCTGAGTGAAAATGTTGTCCCTCAGGTCCTTATTACATCTTTTTTCTCTCACTTGAAACCTTCTGATTCTTTATTCCCCCACCATGGTGAAAAGACTCTGTGCATTCATTCACCCTATCTATACCCTTCATGATTTTGTACACTCTTATCAGTTCCTTACACTCCAAGGAGTAAGGCCCTAGCTTGCCAACCTCTTCATATAACCAGGTCCTTCAAGTTCTGGCAACATCCTCGTAAATGTCTTCTTCACCCTTTCCAGCATAATGGCATCTTTCCTATTGCAGTATGATGAGAACTGAACACAATATTACAAGTGTGGCCACAATACCATCTTGTGTAACTGCAAAAACAAAACCCCAAATTTCTATACTCCGTACCCTGACTGACAAAGGCCAGCATGCCAGAAGCCTTCTTCACCATCTTTTCTACCTGTTACACCACTGTCATGGTTGGTCTCATTGGAGGACAATGCCTGCAACGGAGCATTTCCTCAATATCTGGGTATCGAGCCCCATGTTCTGACCATAGTTCCACATTATCTTTTGATGTAGAATTCTAACATTTAAGAGAAGTCTGGATAGGTACGTGGATGGGGGGAGTTTGGAGAGATATGGTTTGGGTACATCTAGATGAGATTAGCCAGAAGATCAGGGTGTCGTGGACTACATAGGCTGAAGTACTGTACTGCTCTGACACTATAGAAGCATCACCAAAGACCCATACCAGCCAGACCATGTTCTCTTCTCACTGCTTTTATCAGGAAGGTGGCGTAGGAGCGTTTTGTCCCACCAGATGTACAACAATACTTACCCTTCAATCATCAGGCTCATGGGCCAGCGGGAGTAACTTCACTCACCTCAACTCTGAACTGATTCCACAATCTAAGGACTTACTTTCAAGGACTCTACAACTCATGGTCTCAGTATTAAATACTTATAACTATTATTTCTTCTTCTCAGCTGGTAAAACCTGTGGTATGGGCATAGGTTGCCACGAACTTTCAAACTATTCTAGCGGTACTTAGTATTGTGGCTTTCTGGAGATTTACAGAAATATGGTTGTGTTGCACTGGTTGTTTAATCCTATGGTGTAGTAAATTTGAGTTGATACCAGTTGTAGATATTACTATTGAGACAATGTATACTCTAATCATGTTCCATAGTCTTTTAATTCAACATATTTCTGTTGTTTTTCACTTAATGATTTCAGTATGTTATGTTTATTTGGAATGGCTATATCTATTAAGTAAGTTGTCCCTGCTTGTTTATCCTGTAATATTATATCCAGACAGTTATTAGGGATATGTCCTATCTGTAATAATGGATTGGACATAATGTAACTTGTTGGACACTGACTCTAAAACCGGATCAGACTTGTATTTATAGTAAGGTAGGGTGTCTTTTACGAGTTTGTATTCTAAAGCAAGATTCTGGTGAATGATGTTTGCTACTTGATTGTCATTATTATTTTTGTATTTGCACAGTTTGTCCCCTTTTGCACACTGGTTGCTTGTCAGTCTGTGCATAGTTTTTCACTGATACTGCTGTATTTTTGTTCTACTGTGAGTATGTGCAAGAAGATGGATCTCAGCGTTGTATTTGGTAACCTATACGTACATTGATAATATATTTACTTTGAATTTTGATTTTGAGAAAGGTGTGTTTGGATGTTGCAGTGAACAGAAAGTTTACCTGTCTGGTGATAAGCATTCATTTACACATATTAAACACCCTGGTTTCCTTGAGCGCGTAAGTCGAGGGAAGACAACCTCTGGCCCTGCCAAACGTCTGAGATAGAGACGTGCTTGATCCCACCCCAAACCCCAGTTTGTGTGGATGCTGTGTAATTTGCTACCCTGTTACAAATTAGTGCCACGAAATAACAGACAGTACACTGCATACGATTAAAGGAATTATATTTATGAATCTTAACTAAAGGGATAGTAGGAATAACAAAAGGAAAAGGTCCCATTCTAATTAAACAGTCAAATGTGTACAAGTTGGAGCTCATCTTGAACTTCTCTGTCACTCAGGTGCTGGGCCTTCAGTCAACATGAAAGTAGCATACCTCGCTCGCAATCCATCTTGAACAAACCGATCTCCCACCAGATCGTACACTACGACCGGTTCTCTCCAGTGTCTTCTCTCTTCATCTCCTCTCAAACAAAAGCTCCAAGTCCAACCTCAGTGTCCCTCACCAGAGAAAGCTCCTCTTAATCCGACCATCCTAATTGGATGGCGCACATTTCTCCCCTCTCTTATCTTCAACAATAACCCACACATAAGCTGAAAACAAGCCAATCACACAGAACAGCACAAAATAAAATACATACAGCATGATAGTGAAAATATGAACCAGGGCTTTACACACAGGCTAGCTGCAAGTAGAGGGGTTAAGAGAACCATTCAATAAACACATTTAATGTTGGGATTTTAGGTAGAGTAACAATGGGGTTAATTTTGGCTAGGTGAGCTGTGTGATAGTGAGTTGGAGTACAGATCACAGATCTCTCTTTAAATCAATAGGTGGAAAGACAAATTTTCTGTAACAACTTTCAGAACATTATAAAATGCTTTGCAGTTGATGAAATCCATTTTTGTGATGGTGTAACATGATAAATGCAAAAAACATTTTGAACACAGCTTGGTCACACTAACAATAATATCATACTGAATATTGACTCGGGCCTGAGAAAAGGGTATATATTGAAATGAGCTATCAAATTTATTATTGCCAACTAAGAGGGCAAATGAACTTGGTGGTTAATTCATTAGGTACACCTGTACAGCTGTTTGATAATGCAAATATCCGATCAGCCAATCATGTGTCAGCAACTTAATGCATAAAAGCATATAGACACAGTCAAGAGATTCAATTGTTGTTCAGTCCAAATATTGGAATGGGGAAGAAATGTGATCTAATTGACTTTGACTGTGGAATAACTATTGGTGCCAGATGGGGTGGTTCAAGTATCTCAGAAAATGTAGATCTGAAATTTTCACTGACAATGGTCTCACAAGTTTACAGAGAATAAGGTGAACAACAAAAAATAATCTAATGAGAAGCAGTTCTGTGTATAAAAATGCCTTGTTAATACAAAACGTTACGGAAAAATGGCCAGACTGGTTCAAGCTGACAGGAAATAATAGTGTGTTACAACAATAGAATGCAGAAGGTCATCTTTGAATGCACAACACATCAGACCTTGAATTGGATAGGCTATAGAAGCTGAGGGCCACACCAGGTTCCTCTCCTGTACCTAATACAAGTGCCAAATTGAGTGCATAGCCTCAGTCCTATGCTTCATCTGAAGAACAGTGGAGAGTCAGCTAAGAACTTTATGTTTAAGTGCAGGCATTTATTACAAGAACCATTATGTTCGAACTTCTGGAAGTTTGGCCCAGATATGATTTCAATAGAATCTTTTCCTTGCTTGCAACAATAAGAGAGGCATTAACTTTAATATCGTAGTCTTTGCCATGGCTCAGTTGGACTTTTCCTTCAGGTTGTCTCTGGAAACTGTCATCTTCTAAGCAGAAGAAACACAAATGAAACCCAGCTCTTCAGTGCTCAGAAATACCCAATAACTATCAAAACACAAAAAACAATTCTTATTTCTAATAGACCAACATCTCTTTCAACCTTTTCTTTCTCCAAAACTCATTTAACCCAACTGGATCAAAAATGCATGCCCTATTTATAGAACATAGAACAGTACAGCATACCGCAGGCTCTTCAGCCCATGCTGTTGTGCCAATCTCTTAACCTACTCCAAGATCTGTCTAACCCTTTCTTCCTACATAACCCTTCATTTCTCTATCACCCATGTTCCGATCTAAGAGTTTTTAATGCCCCTAATGTATCTATCTCTATAAGCAAGCCTGGCCATGCACTCACCACTCTCTATGGGAAAAAGAACACCCTCTGACATTCCCTCTAATCTTTCCCCAATTACTTTAAACTTATGTCAGCCTGGTATCAGCCGTTTTTGCTCTGGGAAAATGTTTAGGCTATCCACATGATCCTATGCCTCTTATTATTTTGTATTCCTCATCAGGTTTTTCTTTCTTATAAATGACTTGGAGTCGCTGGTACTTTAATAAGAATAACAACTTGAATTTACGCATTTTGTCGTTCAGAAGCCCCATTGACTTCTGGCACTGTCCCACATTCTCACCAATCTTCTCTGTTTCCTTACAGAATAGAAGAAGCTATTCTGGCCCATCAATTCTATGCAACTTAACTTTGCAACTTTCTATCCCCATGAATTCTTCCACCCACTCGTGTTTCCGGGTGTGGAAAGATTCCGGATCACCAAGGGAAAACCATATGGCCACAAGGAGAACATTAAACTCCATATCGACGGTATTGAACCTCAGCTGCTAGAGCTGAGAGGCAGTAGCTTCACCATCTATGACACTCTGGTTAGCGAGTTTCTCCTGAATTTACCATAAGAACCATTTGGTAACTGTACATCATTCTGGTGACATTTGCAAATGGCAGCATTTTGTTTCCATGCTTTTGAAACATTGACACTGTTTCACCCTCGACAAAGTTGGAGCACTTCCCACATTTTCCACAATTATTTTGGATTTCCTATTCCACTGTACTAAAAAGCAGAGTCTTGTTATACTGTTGTGATGCAAAGACCAACAAAATTTTGGTCTTCATTTTTCATTCTTTCTTCCAAGGTCAGGTACTGCAACTTTTCTGGGCATAGGGACAAGACCTTCCAATAGCGTAGCCACGACTGGAAGAGGAGACCTTCAAAATATGGCCTAATACTGCTGCTAGGATATTGCAATAGATCCCACTTCGATCATTTTGTGGAGTAGCACTGCCCTAGTAAGGTTAGATGGAACAGTTCCAATCTCATCCCTGCTCATTAAGGCCCCATTAAACACTCCTTAATGCCACACAACCCGGCTCATAAAATTGTTAATAAAATGTCATTAATTGCTGAATGATATTGAAGATGTATATTGTTATTATAGCTTAATTAGCTAAATCTATTGTAGAGATATTTTAAAAGAATCACACTTTTGTTGGTCTTAATTGACTTCAGTCAGTGCCAAAAGGAATTATGCCACGAGTTTACGAATAGCCAGCATTGTTAGAATTAAAAGTACATAGTTGTTCTTCACTGTATTTGCAAGATGGAACAAATGAGATTTAAGATGTTTCTTTTCAGAAGGTAATGTCTTGGGATATTCTTAATATGATGAGCTGGTGTTCTGGCTCAAGAAATGGCTCTTTTGGTTTTTAATCAGAAGATTGTATGTTCAAGTGCCGTTGGAAATCTGAACACCGATTGAGGACAAATTGGCAAATATTGCACAAGGGCTCTTGACCTCATAATCTGGTCAATAATGATCTCACACCTAATTGTCCACCTGGCATGGACTTTCCCTGTAACGGCAACACTATATTCCACAGAAATGCACACAAAATGCTGCAGAAACTCAGCGGTCCATGTTCCACAAAAGAACGTGGAATATTTCACATTGTTCTACTGCTTTTCTCTTGTACTACCTCAGTGTACTGTTTTGGTGAAAAGATCTTCATGAATGGCATGCGAAACAAAGTTTTTCACTGTATCTCATTATATATGACAATAATCAGCTGATTACCAAACATCAAACAAGATCCCACCAACAGATTGATCCTCCAGACTAGGGGTTCTCAACCTGGTGTCAACAGACCCCTCGTTTAATGGTATTGGTCCATGGCATAAAAAAGGATGGGAACCCCTGACTTAGAGGGATGAATGTAGACTTGGGACTCACAAAAGTTCACCCACCTTCAAAATATTTGAAATCTTTAGCCTTCAGTATCTGACTAAATAGGCAAGGCAAAGGATATCAAAAATTTGCTTTAAATGACTATCTTTTATAACATGATGTTCATTCCCACATCCCAGCAATAATGTTCATTCCCACAATCCACTGGCAAGCTGGTTCTTGATGTCTGGCTCCAGTGTGTTAGTGTGACCAATGAGCTGATTGCTGAGTAGAACATCTTGATGAACTCTATTAACAGTGAACAAACCTGTATTATTCCCTTCATGGGTAAAGCTGCAGAATCTCATGCTGATATACCTGATGTTAGGACAGGGGTTCCCAACCTTTTGTATGCCCTGGACCCCTACCATTAACCAAGGGTCTATGGATCACAGTTGAGAACCCCTGAGTTAGGCCAAAGGGAAAGCAATTGAACAGGAAGCAAACAAACAAGTGTCTCTGGGTGAATAAAAGGATTTAGAGTGCATTGCTCTTGGAGTTCTCTGTCCATTTAGTACTGCAATCACTCAAGTCGGCTGTCATGTTCTGCTAAGAGGGTATCTATTGGTGAATCCTCAGGTGGCTGCAGAGTGGGCAGAGTAAGTGGTTAGTGGTCGGGTTTTTTAGCTATTCAGTTTCTCCTTTTGCAGTTGCCACTTCTTCTCTGTGACATTGCGTAGGTCTTTCGCAGCTCACTCTTGATTTCCTCCAGGTGTATCTATTGAGTACAATGCCTTCCCAATTTTTAGATGTAACGTTGAATTTTTTTCAGGCTGATTTTTATATTATCTTTGAAATGTTTCCTTTGTTCTACAGGGGCTTCTGTGACTTTCCTTCAACTGGGAGTAAAGGATCTGTTCGGAGAGACGTGACTCAGGCATCCAGATGACATGACCTATCCATCAGAGTTAGTGGTGCTTTATTGTGTTGACCTCCTCCAGAACGCTGTGCTAGTCTATCCTTCCAGATGATCCTTAAAATCTTTCCTGAGGCTCCTTCGTGGTATTGTTCCAAGGCTTTCAAATGCCTATTGTAGGTGGTCCATAATTCAGCTCCACCCAGTAATGTAGGAAGGAAGACTACTTTTGTTAATCCATTTAACCTTCAGATACATCAAATATGTAAACATATATATTTTTCAATGGTTGTGCCTTTTGGAGAAGCATAATTAATATTATTAATATTACAATACACTGGATCTTATTAATACCAATGTGTATGTACTCTGGATTTCATGTCTTTTGTTTAATATGTCATTATTATTAAGTATCAGACCAGTACAATTCATAAGATGACATTTTAAACCTGGAGGATCTAACCAGGCATATATTACAATAATCTGATCTACGTGGTACCATTAAACCTCTGAACTATGCCCACTCCAATTGACACAATTTTTTTACTGTTTTGTACAATGCAATTTGCATATGTAGCTACTTGTGAAAATTAAAGATGTAACATTAAGATGCACCTGACCTCAACAGAATAGCAAGTGTTGCTTGTTGACGCTCGCCAAAGCTAATTAAGTAGTCCAAACTTTGTGTACTCAATCTTGAGAGTCGTTTTTTCAAAAAAAAATCACAGTGCCATTGCAATACACGCAGTCAATGATGAAAATGTCACGAAAATCATTTTCCTTTGCGGAGGAAGTACCTCAGTGTCAAATGTAATTATCTTTATCTCAGAGAAAGAAAATGTCTCCAAGGTGACTCACCCTAAGGCTTTTACTTGGCCTCCGATCTATTCTTTAATGTCTAATTTCAGTCAATGACTGTCAGAGTGTCAGGAATCATCTAGGGAGGTATGGTCTTTAACTGGTTTATTCAGTATCAACGTATCATCAGTGACCCATTTATTAGGTTCACCTGCTCGTTAATGGAAGTAACTAATCAGCCAGTCATGTGGCAGCAACTCAATGCATAAAAGCATGCAGGCATGGTTAAGGGGCTCAATTGCTGTTCAGGCCAAACATCAGTTTGGGAAAGAAATGTGATCTAAGTGGGATTATTGTTGATGCCAGACGGGGTGAATTGAGTATCTCAGAAGCTGCCAATCTCCTGGGACTATCATGCACAACAATCTCAAGAGTAATGGTTCCCAACCTTTTTTATGCCATGGACCCCTACCATTAACTGAGGGGTCCATGGTCCCCAATTTGAGAACACTTACTCTAGATTTTGTAAAGAATGGTTCAAAAATAAATACCCAAAGAGTGGAAATTCTGTGGGCAAAAAAAAAATCCTTATTAATGGGAGAAGTCAGAGGGGAATGGCAAGACTGGTTCAAGCTGACAGAAAGGCGACAGTAACTCAAGTAATCACACGTTAAAACAGTGGTGTGCAGAAGAGCATCTCTGAATGCACACAACATGCCAAAATTGAAGTGCATGGGCTGCAGATGTAGAAGACCATGAGCACAAACTCAATGGCCACTTTATTTTGTAAAGGAGGTACCTAAAAAAGTGGCCCCTGAATCTATGTGGTTTTTCAAGCACAGATTACTGTGTTGAAAACAGTAACAGTATTTTACATTTCTAATGAGTATCAAAGATGGCAAAATATCCCAAGGGTGCAAAGTGGGTTTGTGGGCATATATATGACTGGTTACTAGTTATACACACTTTGATAATAAATTTAATTTGAACTTTGAACTTTAAACCTTGCTAAAGGCATCCAGAATGGAGTTGATTGGTAATTCTCCTGCCTGTCAATCTTGGTGATCCTTTATCCTCCTGTATAGTAGCGGGACTTGAACCATCTACTCCAAACAGGAGAGGAAACTCAATAGTTTTCACCTGCGCAGCCTTTGCCGCATCCTGGGTATCACCTGGACAGACAAAGTCCCAAACTCTGAGGTCCTCTCCCATGCTGGACTTCCCAAATGTTCACGCTTTTAAGACAACGCAGACTCGGCTGTCTGGACCACGTTCATCATATGGATGCCAAAGGACATCCTCTACGGAGAACTAGCAACAGGCAAGAGGAACATTGGTAGACCCCAGCTTCACTTCAAGGACCTCCGCAAGCGTGGCATGAAAGCTTTAAGAATCAACACAGCTTGCTGGGAGGATACAGCAGGTGATCGCAACAAATGGTGAGGTACTCTTCAGCAACACCTGGAGCCAGGCGAAAGAGTGACCCTAAGTCAGTTTGAGGAGCAGAGAGCACAGCGGACAACAGTTCCACGACGTGGCAGAGCTGCATTCCAGGATCAGTGTCAACAGCCACAGTCGATGCTGCTCGACAAACCAGTGACTACCAGAGGTGCAGTACCCATGGTCAACCACAACCGATGGAGGCCACACACACACAAGCTTGGTGACCAAACAGCTATTGTTTAAATGAAAGTTTGGTAGATAAAACTAGAGAACATACATGTTTACACCCAGGAAATCAGCATTTTCTGAGATACCCAAGCCACCTGGCCTAGCACCAACAATCATTCCATTTTCCAAGTCACTTAGATCACATTCCATTCTCATTCTGATGTTTGAACAACAACTGAACCTTTTTATGCATTAAGTTGCTGCCACAAGATTGGCTAATTGGATATTTGCATAAATGAGCAGGTGTACAGGCGTACTAAATAAAGAGGCCATTGAATTTATACTTATGGTAAGGGATACGATATAAAATATTTACAAAATAAGCAGGGATCTTATTTACCAGAGTGTTGAGTACCTGGAATACTCTTCCTGAGAGCCCCTGATATCAATTTAAATTTGCTTCTGAAAGGAAATTGACAACTACTTATGTTTTGGGTTGAGACCAGGTGAAGGATCTCAGCTTGAAACATTGACTGCCAATTTCCTTTCATAGATGATGCTTCATCCACTGAGTTCCTCCAGCACTTAATACTTTGCTCCAGATTACAGCATCTTCAGTCTCCTGTGTCAATAGTAATTAAGAAGTATTCCAACAAACAGTTGAATGACCCGGGCACAGAAGGCCATGGGCCAACTGCTGGAAGACGTGATTAAAATGGATGGGTGCCCTTTGATTGGCGTGGACATTGTGGGCTGACTCTATGACTCTATGACATGAACTGGTCACAAGAGTGAATTGAATTCAGACACCAGAGAGAATTACAAGTGAGTTGTATTTTCTATCTCAGTTAAAGGTTAAATATTTTGAAGGTCATTATAATACAGATCGTGCATGACATTTTCTGGTGCTTTACATTGTATAATTTTCAGTCACTTCTGGTAATGCCTGAAGCCACACACTTAACAATTCAGGAACAGCTTCTTCTCCTTTGTCATCAGATTTCTGAATAGACGTAAGCACTACTTCACTATTTTTTGTATTAATTATTTAATTATAAACACACACACACACACACACACACACACACACACACACACACACACACACACACACACACACACACACACACACACACACACACACACACACACACACACACACACACACACACACTCTCTCTCTCTCTCTCTTATTTCTTCCTGTAATTCTCAACTTTGCATTGTACATCTGCTGCATAACAACAAATTTCATGACATATGCTGGTGATATTAAACATGATTCTGATTCTGATATTATGTAAAGTTCCAGTACTTATATTAGTTTGTTTGTGCTGTGTTCTTGATTTTCATAAACTTTTAAAAAATACCTAAGTTATGTTTGTCTAGACACTTTTGAAATGCTGACTTTATTCTCAGAATTCAAAAGTAACTACATTCTTCTAGTGAAATCACCCTGCTTTTATTGGGATGAGTTGCGGTAGTGTCCACTCTCTTCATGCTACAGACTGTTGCTCTGTACATTAGACTGTTTGCTGTGACTGAACACTTTACCCTCACCTCTGATGTATTCAGAGACCCAGTGCTCCCAACAATATCCCATATATTTCTATCTTTCCTTTCGGTTAGTCCTGACGAAGGGTCTTAGCCCGAAACATCGACAGCGCTTCTCCTTATAGATGATGCCTGGCCTGCTGTGTTCCACCAGCATTTTGTGTGTGTTGTTGTCCATATATTTCTAGCCTCTTCCTGCTGTATTTGAGATTCCTTTGTGCTTCAACCCCACATAAACTCCCGCTGCCCAGGTAACAAGTAACCTTATTAATCTTTGTGCTGAGGTGTATATCTTCACTGTGTTCAGTTACAAACTTTTGAACCATCAAAATCTCTGAAGGACTCTCAAGCATGCAGGTATGGCACCTTTACATGGACAAAGATACATCGCCACAGCCAATAGAGAGGCAAGAGGAGAGGACTCCAAGCCAGGCTAAAGTGCTGGAGTATGAAGCTATCTCCACCCAGCATCTTGTTAGCAAATTTACAGTTGCTGGAAAACAAGACTGAGGACCTAAGGGCAAGATTCAGAGGGAAACGAGGAATTGCTGTGTTCTTTGCTTCATGGAGGCAGGATTATCTGGACATGGTGGATACATTGGTAAGATAAAAGGGTTTCTCAATACATAGGATGGATTGGACTACTCATTAGAAGATCTGGAAAAAGATGAAGATCTGTGTTTCTGGATAATCTCTTTGTGGTGCTTGGATGCAGCTGCTTGTTGCATTCTTGCTCTCCTAGCCTAGAACATCTAATGATTAAGTGCTAACCATTCTACTGACCAAGAGAGTTCTCCTCCATGATTATGACAATAATCTACATACCATCAAAGGCTGGGGTTAAGCAGATAGTCGAGGTACTGAGTCCTTCCATCAGCGAACAAGAAACAGCCTACCCCAATGCCAGTCAAATCGCTGTTGGGGACTTCATTCAAGCTTGTTTGACGAAATCTCTGCCCAGTTATCATCAACATATGACCTGCAGCAACAGGGGTCCCAACACACTCGACCGCTGCCTACCTTTCCATGCCTCGACTGGATTTCAGGACATCTGATCACTTGACTGTCCTCCTCCTACCTGTATGCAAGCAGAGGATAAACAGCAAAGCTCCTGGAATTAGGACAACAAAGAGGGGGTCACGGGAAGCAGAGGAGTGGCTACAGGATTGCTTTGAATCGGCGAACTGGACCGCGTTCAAGGACTCATTGGAAAATCTGAATGAATATACCACGATTGTCACAAACTTCATAAAAACAGTCATAGATGTGTGTATCTCCACAAAATCATTCAATGTCTTCCCCAACCAGAAGCCCTGGATAAACCATGAGATTTGCAATCTGCTGATGACCAGATCTGTGGCATTCGGATCTGCTTACCAAGTAAAATACAAAAGGTCCAGGTACGATGTCCAGAAAGCCACCTCATGTGTGAAGTATCAATCCTGGACCAAACTTGAATTGCTGAAGGACATTCAACAACTGTGCCAGGGCTTGAGTGCTATTACCTTGTACAAAGTGCAAACAAGTGATAGAGGTGACAACAAGGCTTCGCACCCAGATGAGCTCAATGCCTTCTGTGCTCGCTTTGACCATCAAAACATGGAGAAACCTTTACAGCACTCCCACGATCCTGTGATTCCAGTCTCTGAGGCTGACGTGAGAGCATCCTTCATGATGGTGAACCCACATAAAGTTTCTAGCCCAGATGGGGTAGATGGCCGGGTACTAATGACTGCGCTGATCAACTGGCTGGAGTGTTGACTGAGATCGTTAACGTCTTGGTTTAATGTCTCCTGTTTCAAGCAGGCTTCCGTTATACCTGTGCCCAAGAAGAACGTGGTAACCTGCGTCAATGACTATTAACCAGTAGCACTTACAGTACATCCACTGTAGTGAAGTGTTTTGAGAAGTTGGTGATGAAACAGATCAATTCCTGCCTCAGAAGCGACTTGGACCCACTCCAATTTGCCTGCCATCACAACAGGCTGATTCCATTTAATTGGCTCTTCACTCAATTCAGTAAAATCTGGACAGTGAAGATACATGCATTAGGATACTCTTCATTGACTATAGTTTGGCATTCAACAATATAATTCCCTTAAAACTAATCAATAAGCTTCAAGAATTTGGCCTCAATACCTCCTTGTGCAACTGGATCCTTGTTTTCTTCACTTGCAGAGCCCAGTCCATTCAGATTGACAACATCTGCTCCAGGCTCCATTAGCACAGGTGTAAAAACAGGCTGCATGCTTAGCTGCTTGCTCTACTCACTTTATACTCATGACTGTGAGGCTAAGCACAGCTTCAATGCCATATTCAGGTTTGCTGGTGACACGATGGTCATTGGGCAAATCGAAGGTAGTGGTGAATCAGCATATAGGCAGATTGGAAATCTGGTTGAGTGATGCCACCACAATAACCTCTTATTCAATGTCATCAAGACCACAGAGTTGATTATTGACTTCAAGAGGGGAAAACCGGAGATCCATGAGCCAGTCCTCTTCAGGGGGATCACGGATGGAGAGGGCCAGCAACTTTAAATAGTTCAGTGTTATCATTTCAGTGGATTTATCCAGGGTCCAGCGCTTAAGTATCACTATGAAGCACCTCTACTTTCCTAGAAGTTACCGATGATTCAGATGACATCTAAAACTTTAACAAGCTTCTGTAGATATGAGTTGGAGAATATATTGATTGGTTGCTTCATGTTTTGGTCCGGAAACAGTAATGCCCTTGAAAGGAAAAGCCTACAAAAAGTAGTGGATACAGCCCAGTCCATCACAGATAAAGCCATCACAATAACTGAGCTCATCTCCATGAACCACTGTCTCACGGAAGCACATTCCATCATCAAGGACTCCCAACACCCAGAAAACACTCTCTTCTCACAACTGCCATAAGGAAGAAATACTGGAGCATCTGGACCAACCCCACCAGGTTCCGAAACAATTATTACCCCTCAACCATCAGGGTCGTGAACCAGAGGGGATAACTTCACCTGCCCCAAAACTTAGCCATTCCTAGAACCTATGGACTAGCTTTCTTCATCTCATGTTCTCTGTATTTATTGTTTATTTATTTATTCATTTTTATTATTATTTCTTTCTGTTTACTTTGTAGATTTGCACAGTTTATTGTCTTTTGCACGCTGGTTGTTTGTCCATTCTGTTGGCTGCTGTCTTTCAATGACTTTATTATGTTTCTTGTATTTATCGTGAATGCCCGCAAGAAAATTAATCTCAGGGTTGTATATGGTGACATATACAGTATGTACTTTAATAATAATTTTCCTTTGAACAACACCATGGTTGAAGGGCCTTTTCATACACGATTCTGTGTTCAAATGTTCTCAAATGGACTTTGAGGCTGAATCGCAGATGGTAATGGTAGATGATTTCTATTTATTTATTATTCAGTTTGTTTATTTTTTGAGATACAGTGCAGAATTTGCCCATTCGGCCCTCGGAGCCTCATTGCCCAGCAACCTCTGATTGATCCCTAGCCTACTCATGGGGCAATTTATAATGACCAATTACCCTGCCAACTGGTAGGTCTTTGGACTGTGGGAGGAAACCAGGTCACCCGGAGGAATCCTACACAGTCACAGGGAGAACGTACAATCTCTTTACAAAGATTACGGAATTGAACCCAGGTCACTGGTGTTGTAAAGCACTGTGCTAACCACTATGCTGCTGTGCCACTCCAATGAAACAACTTGTCATTGAGACAGGTTGTGAGCAGCTGGAGGGAGGAAACAAATGGACATAATGGAGGGAATACCAGAATTTAGTATCTTAACAGTAGAAGGAAGGACACTATGAGGTGGGATAATTGAGAGCAAGACTGCTTATGGGACCAGGACAGGAGAAGCAAAGACATTCTAGAAGGTAGTGGTATGAATGAGTAGCCACAGAGTCCAAATCAGAAGCCAGTAGAGGTTGGAGACTGAATGAGATAGACTATCTTGGGGTTAGAGGACTGTGTGTGTGGGAGAGAGTGAGGGAGCAACAGGGATTATTTTGCTTTTGTTGTTGGCTCTGTTCTGTTTTGTTGTGTTTGTGTTCTTGAATATGGAATCTAGTTGAATATCAGTGTACTAGAAATGTTCAACCAGACCCATAGCTGAGTGACTCCTTTTTTCATCCTGTAGGTGATGATGTCTGGTGGACCAATAGGCCTGTTGGCATGACTCTGTGACCCTGGCCTGCTTTTGTTAGAGGTTCCAATATAATAGACCAACAGGCCAGTTTATAGGCTGAAATAAGCTGTAGAGAGTTGTAAGCTCAGTCAACATCATCGTGGGCACCAGCCTCCGTAGTATGCAGGACAGCTTCAGGGAGCAATGACTCAAAAAGGCGGCATCCATCGTTAACCCTTGTTCTCGTCACTACCATCGGGAAAGAGGTACAGGGCATGAGGGCACACGCTCAATGATTCAGGATCAGCCTCGTCCCCTCTGCCTTCCGATTTCTGAATGAATGTTGAACCCATGAATACGACCTCACTACTTTTTTTAATTTCTATTTTACTACATATTTAATTTTACTGTTTTATATATATTACTGTAATTCAGATTTTTTAAAAAAAATCATTTATTATGTTTTGCATTGTATTGCTGCCACGAAAACAACAAATTTCACGATATATGCCAGTAATATTAGACCTGATTCTGATTCTGATGTCTATGTGACTGTGATCCTGGCCTGCTTTTGTCAGCAGTTCCAGTGTAATAGACCAATAGGTCGGCTCACGTACTGTAGGTCTATGACTCTGCGATGCTGGCCTGCATTCCAGCATCTTCCTACAGTCTTGCCAGTCCCGTGTTCCCTCTCCATCCGGAATGTGAACGGGGTGAATAACAGACAAACTCACCTGAGTAACCAGAGGCCGCAGGTTTCCTGGGATGCTTCCTACTGCAAACTAACGAGGATTGGGCCTCACTACAACTGCCTGCAACTTCACTGCACTCTCTACACCCGCTGAAATGCTGCTTCCTGCAGAGCATTGTACTTGAAAAGCAAGTCACATATTGGGTTAACCTACACAAGGTTTAATTCTGATACTTTGACTCACACTGATATTAGTTGGCAGCAGACCAGAAAATCTTACAGTTTTACACAAGGTGCATACCCTGTTGACAACAGTTCTATCAAGGATCCAACTGCATCCATCCAAAAGAAAAATAAGATGACGTGCCCAGTATCTTATCCTGTGATTAACTCTCTATTTACAGCCTAACTCTAAAGGGCTTTCTGCACAGTGATGACTAGAAATAGATCCAATAAACTAAGACCAACATGTTATAAAGCCTTAAGCAGAGTCGTTGATGTTGATTATCCCAATACTTAAGTACTTTTCTCATAGCCAAAGCAATTAGTCCAAATGTGCATTCAGCTGTAGGTAGTGATCACTCCTTACAGGTCAAACCTCTAATTTAATGCAGCTATTATTAACTACTGCAGGTAGCTGTCTATCAGCTATGCTCCGTTCTCTTAGCCTGCAACTTTCTAGAGTATAAGCAGTACAGACTCTTCATTTGACGATGTTGTGCCAACCTTTTAACCTATTCTAAGATCAATCTAACCCTTCCCTTCAATATAGCCCTCCATTTTCCGGTCAGCCATGTGCCTAACTAAGAATTTCTAGTCAATGTCAAGTTTATTGTTATTTAACTATATACATGTATAGTATTGAATGAGGCGTCTCTCTGAATCAGTGCGTGAAGTACAGTGGTACACATAACCCACATACAACACACGATAACTTGAGAAAGTAAGGATAATGTCCTTAATGTGTCTGCCTCTAACATCACCCTTGGCAGAGTCGATGGGATAAAAATAGTTAATGCTCACAATGTAACTTAACACACATCTGTTTTTAAAAGTGTATTAAGACTAAGAACACAGCATAAATATAAATAAAAGCACGATAAATAACATAAGAATATTGTATATTATAAAATACTACAAAATTTAACTTTCTTCTACTAATGACCTTGGGCTGTTTTAACCATTAACTGCAGTCACCCTCAATAAGTAGCTTGTGTACAGGTCCTCCCCAGGTGATGAACAGGCAACTTAGGTAAAACCTGTGCATACGATTGAGCATTTGGGAGACGCGTGGGATGGATTTGATGGTTGCTGTGAGGCTGCAGACATTCCCTGCCATGTGGGAACTCTGTTCATGACTGCAATCTGTTGGAGCTACAGGAATGAAAGTTACAGTTACAGGAATCTCTGCTCTAACATAGAGAGGACCTGTAGTTCTCACCGATGCCTAAATTCGAATCACTCCAGTTGATTCACCCAAGACTCCAGCAAATCTCTAGAGATGTACCATGCAGAGCATTTGGACTGGCTGCATCACTGTCTGGCATGGCAGCTGCAATGCACAGGATCAGAAAAGGCGGTAGAAGGTTGTAAATATATATTTCTAATTGACGTACAGCGTGGGTAGGCCCTATCGGCCTTTCAACCGCACTGCTTGGCAATCCCCCGATTTAACCCTAGTTTAAATGACAATTGTTTAAATGACAATTTTTAATGACTAATTAACCTATCAACTGGTACGTCTTTGGACTGTGGGAGGAAACTGAAGCACCTGGAGGAAACCCACGTGGTCGCAGGGAGAACGTACAAACTCCTTACAGACAGCAGCGGGAATTGAACCTGGGATGCCAGTAACCACTACTCTACCACACTGCCCCTAACCAGCTCCATCACAGGCACAGCCATCCCCACCATTTATAACATCTTCAAAAGATGATGCCTCAAGAAGGCAGCATCCATCATTAAGGATTCTCACCCCCTCAGGACATGCCCTCTTCTCAGTGTTACCATCTGGGAGGACGAACAGGAGCCTGAAAACACACACTCAACATTTTAGGAACAATTTCTTCCTCTCTGTATTTAGATATCTAAGCAGCCCACTAACCCATGAGCACTACCACACTATTTGTTCTCTTTTGCACAATTTATTTATCTTTTATCGTTCTTGCAAATTATAGAAATTTTTAATATAATGCACTGTACTGCTGCTGCAAAACAAACCTCACATCATCTGTCAGTGATAGTAAACCTGATCCTGATTCTGATTTATCGAGTCAGACATCATGGAAACAGACCCTTCAGCTCACATTCTTTATGTTGACCATTAATTCTTTTCTGTTTGATGTTCGACTGCTAGCAGAGTCTTGATGAGTACAAATGCTACACACCAGATCTCCAGGTTAAAGCTGGAGGAACGGGCATGCAATTATGTAGCTAGAAGATAGAGATGTCAAACTGATCGATTTCTCTGCCTGATGGCCTGTTAATGATTTGCACTTGTCAACATGTTCCAGACCCCAATGCCTGAACATTGCAAATTCACATCGCATCTTCTCCCTACCCAGGGATGCTTCCATAAACTATAGAACTGAGGTGCCAAGCACACTTCATACCTGGACCATACACTACCTGCTAGCTGTATCTAGTGACAAACAAGAGAAAGTCTAAAGACGCTGGAAATCTGAGCAACACACACAAAATGCTGGAGGAACCCAGCAGGTCAGGCAGCATCTAGGAAAAGAGTACAGTCAACGTTTCGGGCTGAAAACCCTTCGGCAGAACTGGAGAAAATAAGCTGAGGAGTAGATTTAGAAGATGGGGGGAGGGGAGAGAGAAACACCAAGTGACAGGTGAAACCTGCAGGGAGAGGGATGAAGTAAAGAGCTGGGAAGTTAATTGGGGAAAGAGACAGAAGGCCATGGAAGAAAGAAAAGTGGGGAGGAGCCCCGGAGGGAGGTGATGAGAAGGGAAGGAGATAAGGTGAGAGAGGGAAAAGGGAATGGGAAATAGTGATGTGGGGGGGGGAGGGCATTTCTGGAAGTTCAAGAAATCAATGTTCATGCCATCAGATTGGAGGCTATCCAAACAGAATATAATGTGTTGTCCATCCAACCTAAGCATGGCCTCATCGCGGCAGTGGAGGAAGCCATGGATGGACATATTGGAATGGAAATGGGAAGTGGAATTAAAATGGGTGGCTACTGGGAGATCCCACTTGTTTGGTGCAGCAGTCTCCCAATCTACGTCGGGTCTCACCAATATACAAGAGGCCACACAGGGAGCGTTTCATTTCAACGGGGTCATGAACTTTCACTAAGAAGATGAATGGATAAATGGTTTGGGTTACTTTGTTCTATTGTTTTAAATATTTTAAATGTGTTTGTAACTGCTACCAGCTGGCATATTCCAAGGTGCAGAAGTACATGCTGTGGGACGTACTGAAGCTCGACATAGAGGCTCTATGGTATTCCGACCTAAGGTCCACGGACCCCTTGCTTAATATTATTGGTCCATGGCATAAGAAAGATTGGAAACCACTGTTCGATGGGAAGGGCCACAGTCTAGGGTCCTGTTACCACTGTCCACTGAAGGGTTGAGGCCTGTATAAAAGCCTCTCGAACACTTCATTATTTAAGTAGGAAATGTGAGTGGCATTGACACATTGTAAAAAGAATTGAATTGATGTCACAACGAACGTAGAGAAAGTCACAACTAATTTGTACTTCCAGGAGACTCCACGCATGGAAGTTTGGGTGACGAGAATTTGCCCTTACAGAATTCACAAATCACTACCAAAAAGCTCTGAGAAGTGGAATGAAAATTTGCTCTCATGGGCTTTGTGACAGGAAGCAAATATGTCTTTTTTTTTCAACTCGAATTTTTTGATGCAAGCACAGACTGTGTGGTTTCATGATATGTAAAATCTCAATTTGGAACATATTCTAGGAAGACAACCCCTGTAAAATGGGGGTCACTTGTATTGTACATATTATGAATAAACTATGCTTATGAAATGTGTGTGATGAGAAGAGAAGCCAACTCCTTAATCAAGATAGCACTTCATTGGACCCCTGAAGGGTGGAAGTAATGCTGGAGACCAAGCTCAACTTGGCGGAATACTGTAGAGATAGATCTGGCATGGTAGCATAGTGGTTAGCACAACCCTTTACAGTACCAGTGATAGGGGTTCAATTCTTGCTGCTGACTGTAAGGAGTTTGTATGTTCTCCCTGTGACCATGTGGGTTTCCTCCAGGTGCTTCGGTTTCCTCCCACAGTCCCAAGACGTAACAATTGGTAAGTTAATTGGTCATTGTAAAGCATGCTGTGATTAGGCTAGGGTTAAATTGGGGGTTGCTAAGCAGTAGGGCTCAAAGGGTTGGAATGGCCCACTGCTTGCTGTATCCCAATAATTAAATAAATGAAATGACAACCCTGAACCACATCTGGGGCACAATAGAGAAGATGGCCAAGTACAGACAGAGATGGAGGACCTTCATTGCTGACCTAAATGCCAGTGGCATAACAGGCTGTTCCTCCTCCTCCATGAAATGGTTTATAGATGGATCATTTGAATGGTTTAATTGTTTTAAGTTTCTTGGAGACTTTGGAAGCATTGAAAAGACCCTGACAGAACAGGATATCAGAAGACTATTGGGGATATAAGAGGAGTGTTTTTGCCTGCAGCCTATCATAGTTGTGAAACTCTGTGCCTCACAGAGCTATTATCATTAAGGGAAGAGAACCATCAGAGGGCAAGTGTGACGACTGGGCATCCAATGAGAGGTGAGTGAGGCCTAGAGTGACTGGGCCCAATCTCTGCTATTGGTTTAAAATACTGGTGTGACGGAGCTGGTGACAAAGAGAATCCATTTAATTAAAATACATTCAGTGGCCACTTTATCTGGTACACCTGCAAATATCTAATCAGCCAATCATATAGCAGCTACTCAATGTATAAAAGCATGCAGGCATGGTCAAGAGGAATAACCTTTTCTCGGGCTTCCAGTCAGGTACAAGTATCGAATATAACTAATGTTTCAGGCATCATCCCTGACAAAGTTTGTCATCAAAACGTTGATTATAGTCGATACATACCTGGCTGGATGTCCGAGAAGAGTTTCTTCCATCACATATGCTGGGAAAGCACTAGATACTTTTTCATGTTCAAGAGGATCAGTTGTTCAGACCAAACATCAGAATGGGAAAGAGATGTGATCTAAGTGACTTTGACTGTGGAATGATTGTTGGTGCCAGATGGGGTGGTTTGAGTATCTCAGAAACCTCTGAAGTCCTGGAATATTCACACACAAAAGTCTGTAGAGTTATGGGGAATGGTGTGAGGAACAAAAAAAAAGATCTGGTGAGCAACAGCTCTGTGGGCTTAATGAGAGAGGTCAGAGGAGAATGGCCAATCCTGTTAAAGGTGACAGGAAGGCAACAGTAACTGAAATAACCACACTTTACAACAGTGGTGTGCAGAAGAGCCTTGCTGAACCTACAACATGTTGAACATTCAAGTAGGTGGGCTACAGGAGCAGCAGACCATGAATACACACTCGATGGTCACTATATTAGGTACAGGCCTTACCTAATAAACTGCCTTCTGAGTGTATATCCACAACTTATTTTTAAAAAGGTTGTTAATCCTTTTAAAATGAATGGAGTATTAGCTCTATTAAATGTCAAACAATGAAATATCATGCCAAGGACATTAAGTATTAGAAAGATGGTAGATGTGCAGCTGAATTTCAAGCCTTTTATGCTCGCTCTCTCTCCTGTCTTCCACCTTTTGCTCAGTTAATCTTCTTATCCTCTTATCTCATTGCCATAGGTACTGCTCCTTCCCTCTGGTCTGTTAAGAAGTATAATTTCTTCTCAAATTAGGTGAATTAACCTGACATCTTACATAATCCTGGTAATAACCCTATAAATTAGATATCAACTGGCTATGAGGATCCGCAGAACATGAAACAGCAATTATCATTATTCTCACAAGCATGCTGATGGCTGACAATTACCTTGATTTTCCGGCGTCATTTGCAGTTACATCATTGTCTTTCCTGACATTCTTTCTTGCAGCGCAGAAAAAGTAGTGTGAAATCCATTACAGACAGAGTGCGCTGAGGCCTCCGTTGGTCAGGGTCGACCACAGATGTTGTGTCCTCGCTATCCAGACACGCAACCCAGGGCAGTACAATATGGACACCAAGCTGTTTCCCATGTAGCAGGCTCCCCCTCTCCTCACATCTGACGAATTCAATGAAACAGCAGAGACCGATACAGATTGGCATCAGCAGCATTGCAGGAGTTGCTGGCCAGTGTTGAATTCAATGTAGGAATGCCTTCGGGACTCCAGCTCCTGAGTCTTCCCTCAGGGTTCACTCCCAAAGCTTTCCCCGTGAGTGGATATAGCCGCAAGACAACGGGGAGTTTGAGATCAGAGTTTTCCTTCTCCTAGTTAAGCTGCCAGTCACAGTTGATGAGCCCTGCCTGCCCTAAACACACAGAAGGGGTAGCTACTCTTATAAAGTTGGAGCAACTGATAATTACTCGGGTTTATAAGAATGAGGGGCACCAAGAATCGGAGGTCTTGACAGGGTGGGTGCTCGTTCTTGTGGGAGAATCTGGAGCCAATGTTCAATTATAATTGTGACATTGTACTTTTTTTTGTTGTTTGGAGATGCAGCAAAGTAACAGGCTAATTACAGCCATGTGACCAATTATCCTTCTCGGCCATACGTCTTTGGAATGCGGGAGGAAACCGAAGCACCACTTGGTCACAAGAAGAATGTATAAACTGCTAATGGACTTTGTAACAGCTAACAGTTACTGCACCACGTCGCTATGCCACCCACTATTTTGATTGTATGTTTCATTGTACATAAGATTAATAAATAAATAAACCTAAAGCTGAATCTAAGTTATCTCTCTCTCCCATCTATCATGAGGTTGGGTTTATAGTGAGGGCTGGCTGGGGATAAGACAGGGATTTGGAATAGGTGCCTCCACAAGTGAATAGATGGCGTGGCTAAATTCTCAGTTGGCAGGTGTAATCAGAGGTTTGCTTGACCTAAAATAACATAACATTACTGAATGCATTTCTGGTCACCCCATTCCCAGAAGGATTTAAAAGGTTTGGAAAGGAGTTCACCAGGATGCTGCCTAACTGGCAGGAGTCCAGCACAGTGGAGCTGGGAGGTCCAGCACAATGCTGGGAGGTCACATCCAGACTGACAGATGATCATTCCCAGGACTACATGGTCCATGTTCCTTTCAAAATGCAGTATTTTGGAGAGAACACCACCATTTTCTGTATATTCCTGAAGTGGAGTCACCTAAGTGTCAACAATACAGATGGAATTGATTTTCAAATTTCTAATTGAACCTGAACGTGATCTGCTGGGCTTCAGCAGCTGTAAACTCAAGGCCAGCCCATTGGCCACACTCATGTTTTTCAGAAAGATCACACCATCACAGTGCTGAGAAGGTCAAGACAACAATCACTCTCCAGAAAGTATGCTCCAGGTTATCTACACAGTTTCCAAATATCTACAACTACAGACTGAAGATTTTCTTTACAGTAATTCTTCACATGTACATCAAAACATCAAAGCGTACAGTAAAATGTGTTGTTTAGTTTAACAACTCTGAAGATGTGCTGGGGGCAGCCGGCAAATGTTGGCATGCCTCTGGTACCAACCGAACATGTCCACAAATATAGCTAGGGAGCCTAAGATTTTTTCACACTACTACAGAAACTTTATATATTGCACTGTTCTGCTATTGCAAAGTACAAAAAACAAATTTCTTGACATATGTGAGTGATGTTAAACCTGATTCTGATATGGGTCTCTATTATGGACTGAGAATGGGAAGGGGGCAGGGAGAGGGGAATCATGATTGGGAAAAGGGGAATATGGAGGGGAGGGAGTGGGAAACACCAAATTCTGTAATGATCAATAAACCAATTGTTTGAAATCAAATGACCTTGCCTGGCGTCTCGGGGCTGGGTGCACTATACCTGTGATGCACCATCAATAACTCACACTGAGACGTAAGGCGAGATATCGGCTTTTATTGACTGGAAGAAGGAACCAGGAGTGAGTGTCCATCATACTATGTCCTGGAGACTGAGGCCGAGCGTCAGGCCTCAGATCGCCTTTATACAGGGGCCTGCGGGACGAGCCACAGGAGCAGTCAGCAGGGGCGTGTCCAGACAGGCACATAGTTCACCACAACCTGCACCACCCCCACCCCGCACTCCTTCTCTGCCAACCTGTCCCACAACCCCCCTGTAGCGCCCCACCCTTGGCAGTCCCAACATTCTTCGCTCCCGCCAGTCTTCCAAACTCACTGTCTGCTCCACATTGACAAATACAGTATTGTGCAAAAGTCTTAGCGACTGTATATATATATATACCTAAGATTTTTGCACAGTACTTTATGCTAAACACTGCACTACTGTGCCATCCATGCCAGAAACATTTGGAAATAATTGAAAGCCAAATAGAGGTTAAGAAGTATAATAAAAAGTAAATATTAAATTAATTTATGTAAGCCACTTAAAACATTAATATTCAGTTGAAGGAAGTTAAACTCTTGATCGTTGTCTCCCTTGTCATGGTCTTTGCCTGCCTGCAGCGCACTTTCACTGCAAGTGCAACACTATTTTCTGCATTCAGATTTTCCCTTTCATACTACCAAGATGTACTTGCGTTTGGAATGATTTGTTGGGAAAGCATGAAAACAAATTTTTTTACTGTATGTCAGTACATAGGACAATAAAAAACCGATTACCAAACATAGGACACCATTCACTTAATGCTCTGCATGAAACTCAGCAAGCCCATTCACGCAGAGTGCGGCTATTCTGGAACACTCAAGGAGTAAGACCGAGGATCCAGTGGGGAAGTGCATCCACGTCCTAAGTTTGCTACAAAGAAGGCAAGATGGTGGCTATACTTCATTAAGAGTTTCAGGAGATTTGGTATGTCACCAAAGACACTCACAAATTTCTACAGATGTACCGTGGAGGGCATTTTAACCAGCGACGTCACCGTCTGGTATGTAGCGGTGGGTGGGGACTGCCGCACCGGATCAAAATAAGCTGCAGAGTGTTGTAAGCTCAGTCAGCTCCATCATGAACACTAACCTCCATAGTATCCAGGACATCTTCAAGGACCCATACCTCAAAAAGCAGCATCCATCATTAAGAATCCCCAACACCCAGGACATGCTCTCTTCTCATTGCTACCATCAGGAAGGAGGTACAGAAGCATGAAGGCACACACGCAAAAATTCAGGAACAGGTTATTCCCCTCTGCCAACTGACTTCTGAACCCATGAACACTACCTCATTCTCACTATTTTTAATTTCTATTTTTGCACTACGTATTTAAATTAACTATTCTGTATATATTTACTGTCATTTATATACATTTTCTATTGTTATGCATTGTATTGTACTGCTGCTGCAAACAGAGCACGTTATTTCACGGCATATGCTGGTGATATTAAACCTGATTCTGATTCTAAGATGAAGGTGCTGTGGGACAAAGAGCTGAAGAAGGAATGAGAGGTCTGCTATGCGATTTTCTGATCTCCTGTGCATTCCAGACTTCTGCATGAAAATGAGGAGCATACTGACATTCACACTACTGTTTCCTGACAGCTCCCTTTGGAAATGTCGTCCAAGGAGGACCTCAGTCTGGCCCATTATTCTAAAATGAAATACGGAGCATTAGAAATACTTGCAGGTGAGGTTGCAAATAATTTATAGGGAGTATAAATTGGAAATTAATATCAATGAACACGGTTCACTGCACTGTAAAAACACTTCAAAAGGAAGATTATACAGTTTAATAAGTGGCCAAGGAGTTGGTGTAGGAGAGAGGCATCAGATTTTTGGATTATTGGGCTATCTTCTAGGGAAGGTGGGACCTGTATAGAAGGGATGGCTTACACCGGAACTGGAAGGGGAGTAACATCCTAGCAGGAAGGTTTGCTTGTGCTGCACGTGGGAGTGGGGAGGATGTTTAAACTAGAGTTGCAGGGAATCAGAGTGCCAGAATAGGCAGTGGAGAAGTTGTGGAGACAGATGTTGTTAAGACCTCAGTCAAAGTCAGGAATCAAAGGTTTGAGCATGGTGCAACTAATGTCCTGAGTAGTGTATATTTCAGCATAAGAAGTATCATAGGAAAGACAGATGAGCTCAGACCATGGATCAATTCAGAAACTTATGATATTGTAGCCATTAGTGAGACTACTTGCAAGAGGGTCATGATTAGCAGCATAATCTTCCAGGGTTCCACTGCTTTAGACATGACAGAATGGGAGGGATGAAAGGAAAATTGGTGGTGTTATTAGTCAGGGAAAATGCCATGGCAATGCTCAGTCAGGACAGACTGGAGAACTCATTTAGTGAGGTGTTATGGGTGGAACTGAGGAATAAGAACAGCATGACCATGTTAATAGGGCTATATCTCAGACCAACCAACAATCCAAGGGATTTAGAGGAACAAATTTGTAAAGAGTTCACAGACTGCTTGCAAGAAACATAAGGTTGCTCTAGGAGATGATTTTAACTTTCCACATATTGACTGGGACTCCCATACTGTACAAGGACTAAATGGGATAGAGTTTGTCAGATGTGTTCAGGAACGTTTCCTTCATCAGTATGTAGAAGTCCCATTGAGACAGTGTGTGAAACTTGATCTGCTATTAGGGAATGAGACAGGACATGTGACAGAGGTTTAGGTAGGTGAGCACTTTGCCACAACGCCATTAGTTTCTAAGTAAATATGCATCAACTTCAAGGACGCAGTACAGATTACAGAGGAGGAAAATTAAGATGGATAAATCCCCAGGGCATGACAGGGTGTTCCCTTGAACCCTGTGGGAGGCAAGTACAGAAAGTGCCAGTGCCCTGGCACAGATATTTAAATCATCCTTAGCAACAGGTGAGATACCGTAGGATTAGAGGATAACTAATGTTGTTCTGCTGTTTAAAAAAAGACTCTAAATAGAAATCAGGAAATTAGAGACCACTGAGTCTGACATAATTAGTGGGAAAGTTATTGGAAGGTATTCTAAGGAACTGGATATCTGAGTATTTGGATAAACACAGACTGTTTAAGAATAGTCACCATGGTTTTGTGCATGGTAGCTCATGTCTAACCAATCTTACAGTGTTTTTCGGGGAAGTTAACAGCAAAGTTGTTGAAAGCAAGGCAGTGGACTATTATAATATAATATTACAATATAATTTACACATTTTACTAACCATTACCCATATGTTTTTTGGACTGTGGGAGGAAACCAGAGCACATGGAAGGAAACAGTGCGGTTTTGGGAAGAACAAATAAATTCCTCACAGGCAGCAGCAGGAATTCAACCTGGATCGTTGGTACTGTAAAGTGTTGTGTTAACCACTACATTAACGTGCCAGCAAGGTACTTAACAAAGTCTAGTATGGGAGGTTGGTCAAGGATGTTCTGTGCTCAGCATTCAAGATGAGTAGTCAATTAGATTAGCATTGGCTCTGTGGGAGAAGCCAAAGAGTGGTAGTATATGGTTGCCTCTTTGACTGGAGGCCTGTGACTAGTGGAGAACATGAGGTTCGTTGCTGGGTCTATTGTGGTTTGTCATCTATATCAACAATCTGGATGATAATCTGGTTAATTGGATCAGCCAATTTCCAGATGAAACCAAGAATGGTGGTGTAGTGAACAGCGAGGAAGACTATCATGGCATACAGTGGGACCTCAACCAGCTAGAAAAAATGAATTTTTGGGAGACAAGTGCGAGGTTTTGCACTTCAGTAAGACCAACCAGGATAAGTCTTGCACAGTGGTAGGGCACTGACTAGTGTGGTAGAACAAAGGCATCTGGGAATACAGGCCCATGATTCTTTGAAAGTGACAATACAGGTAGATAGGTTTGTAAAGAAAGCTTTTGCTACATTGGCCTTCATTGGTCAAAGTATTGAGCACAGGACATGGGATGTTATGTTGAAGTTGTGTAAGACATTGGTTTGAAATATTCTGTACAACTTTTGTCATCCACCTACAGGAAAGATACTAATAAAGTTGCAGGAGTACAGAGAAAATTTACAAGGATTTTGCCCGGACTGGAGGACTGGACTTGTAAGGAAAGAATGAATAGGAAAGGACCTTATTCCTTAGAACGTAGAAAATTTGATAGAGGTATACAAAATTATGAGGGTAAATGCAAGCAGGTTTTTTTCAGAGGTCACAGGTTAAGGGTGAAAGGTGAGAAGTTTAAAGGGAAACTTATTCATTCAAAGGGTTGTGCAAGTGTGGAAAGAGCAGCCAGCACAAGTGGTGCATGCAAACTCGATTTCAAATGTTTGAGAGAAGTTTGGATAGGTATGTGGGTGGTAGGGGTTTCAGAGGGCTATGGTCCTGGTGCAAGTCAATGGGAGTAGGTGGCTTAAGTGGTTCGGCATGGACTAGATGGGCCAAAGAGCCTGTTTCGGTGCTATGACGATGACTCAATGACACTGTTTATAATGTTGTTTATATTGTAAATATATGCAGGTTTTTATGAATTAATGCACACTTTATTCCATATTCATTCCTTAAATAATCTTAATCTTTATTATTTATAATTGTTAAATGCTTTTTTGTTGCAAGTTGCATCCTGACCAACACACAACAGCAAATTCCTAATAGATGCAAATATAAACTGTATGACAAATAAAGTTCATCCTTGATCCTTGTATTGATCTCTTCTCCTGAGTACAGTGGAAACATGTGCAGTAAGGCTCCATTAATCCAGTGCTGTCTGGACTTTGGCACAACGACTGGCAGAATTTGTTTTTGCACTATTGGATGTTAACACACTTTTGATTCTCTTTTCTTTCTGTCAGTTTAAAGCAGGGGATTCCCAACCTTTTTTTCATAAGCCATGGACCAATGCCATTAAGCAAGGGGTCCATGGAACCCGGGTTGAGAACCTTAGGTTTGTAGGGAGCTCAGGAATGGCATCTCAAGAAGAACTGGGGCCAATGACTCGGTGTGTTAAAGAGAGCACGGGAACCAGGGTTACTGTTTGTTAAATCAGAATCAGGTTCAATATCACTTAATAAATAGTTAAATTAAATAAATAGTGCACAAACAGAAATAAAAAGTAGTGAGGTAGTGTTCATAGATTCAATGTCTTCAATATCCATTCAGAAATTGGATGGCAGAGGGAAAGTACCAATTCCTGAATCGCTGAGTGTGTGCCTTCAGGCTTTTGTACCTCCTCCCTGATGGTAACAATGAGAAGAGGGCATGTCCTGGGTGATGGAGGTCCTTAACGATGGATGTGAACTTTTTGAGGCACCACTCCTTGAAGATGTCCTGGATACTACAGGGGCTAGTGCCCATGATGGAGCTGGCTAATTTTACAACTCTCTGCAGCTTTACTCGATCCTGTGCAGCAGCCACCAACACAGCTTCCCCCATACCAGACAGTGGTACAAGTCAGTCAGAATGCCCTCCATTTTATATCTATAAAAGTTTCTGAGCGTTAATAAAAGCTTTGAAACCAGGGCTCTGTGTTTAAGGTAATGCAGAAACCAGCACTTTGATGAGCCTAATGTCTCACTATGAGAATTTGCGAACAATCATTTATTGGATTATCAATATCTTATTACATACGCAAGGTGTTCAAGTAATGATCAAAACGGTGGTGTTCATACCGTATTAATAACCTAAAAAAGATTTATACACAGAGTTTCAGCTCAATAACCCTCCATCACACACCATTATTACAGCCTTGAGTACTTTGTCCTTTACAGTTGCCTGATAAACAGGTTAATTATTTCAAACACCTAGGTTAATATCTTCCAGCGCCTTAAAGGCATTATAATTGGTTGGTCCGAAGTGACCTCCTATGCAGTTAATAGGAAATTGCAGATGCTGCACAATTATTATTGGCAATGAATCCTAAATCTGATCTGTTTTCATTCAACAATTACTGGGGCTGTCAAAGGTTTTCACAGCTCAGTCGGAATTCCTGATGGAATTTAGTGATGTGGTCTCCGCAGTCTGACCAGTGTGTGCTTGCATGCAAACAGGGAAGTGACCCCTCTTTCAACAAGTAATTAATAGCAAGCAACTTACACTTGGCTGTTTAGAACCATAGAACACTACAGCACAGAAAACTGGCCATTCGGCCCTTCCAGTCTCTGCCGAAACTTTATTCCGCTAGTCCCATTGACCTGCACCCAGTTCATAACCCTCCAGACATCTCCCATCCATGTATCTATCCAATTTATTCTTAAAACTTAATGAGCCCTCATTTACCACATCAGATGGCAGCTCGTTCCACACTCCCCCCACCCTCTGAGTGAAGAAGTTCCCCCTAATGTTCCCCTTAAACCTTTCCCCTTTCACCCTAAAGCCATGTCCTCTTGTATTTATCTCTCCTAATCTAAGTGGAAGGAGCCTACTCACATTTGCTGCCTATACCCCTCATAATTTTGTAAACCTCTATCAAATCCCCCCTCATTCTTCTGCGTTCCAAGGAATAAAGTCCTAACCTGTTCAATCTTTCCCTGTAACTCAACTCCTCAAGACCCAGCAACGTCCTAGTAAATCTTCTCTGCCCTCTTTCAATCTTACTGATATCCTTCCTATAGTTAGGTGACTAGAACTGCACACAATACTCCAAATTTGGACAAGTTATTATTGTAGGGAATACTGAAATTAATCCCAAGCTCTGATATTTACTAGATAATAATGAGGAATAATTAATAATTATTTTTTCATTAGCTTGAGTAACCACCCATCCATCCAGAATCCTCTTTGACTTTCTTCCATCAGGCAGGAGACTCTGATGCATAAAAACTTGAATGGTCAGGATGGGAAATAGTTTCTTCTCCCAGTCCATTAGACTTCTGAACTCACTGCAGCATCACATTCAAAGTGTCACTGGTTAAATCTGTTCTGTACCTTACAATATTGCATTTATGCACTTTAGTTTGTTTATTTACGTGTAATCCATCTATAGATTTCAGCCTTATTTTCATGAGCTATTGTGTGTTATGCATGTTATGTGTACTACAGGGATTACACCCTGGTTCAGAGAAATGTTGTCGCGTTTGACAGTATAGATGTATATAGTTAAGTGACAATAAAATTGACTTAACTTGACTAGTTTAGAGTTTGTTATCAGATCACTCTGGTATTTCAGCTGCTCCTTAGCCTTGTAATTTCTACTGGTTCTTGCTTCCAAGATCTCCACCTCAATACTGCTCCTTGATCTGTTTCACTTTGATTTTAATTGTTTCACTTTGATTTTTATTTAGAGCAAGGGTTCCCGATTTTTTTTTATACCATGGACCAATACTATTAAGCGAGTGGTCCACGGACCTCAGATTGGGAACCCCTGATTTAGAGCAACACACACAATATGTGGGAGGAACTCGGCAAATCAGGCAGCATCTATGAAGAGGAATAAAGAGTCAACATTTCAGGCGGAAACCCTTTATCAGGACTGGGTAAAAAAAAAGGAGGAAGAAGCCAGAGTCAGAAGTTTAGGGGATGGTAAGTAGCTAGAAGGTGATGGGTGAATCCATGTGAGGGGAAAGGAAGGCATGTGGAGGAGTGGGAGTGAAATGAGAAGCTGGGAGGTGAGAGGTGGAAAAGGTAAAGGACTGAAGAAGAAGGAATCTGATAGGAGAGGAGAATGGACCATGGGAGAAAGGAAAGGAGGAGGAACAACAGAGGGAGTTCATAGGCAGATAAAGGGAAGAGAAGAGGTGAGAGGGGAGCCAGAGTGGGAATGGAAGAAGAGAGAGGGGAAGGGTGAAGAAATTACTGGAAGTTTGAGAAATTGATGTTCATGTCATCTGGTTGGGGACTACCCAGACCGAATATGAGGTATTGCTCCTTCAGTCTGAGAGTGACTTAAACTTGGCAGTAGAGGAAGTCATGGACCTTCATCGCTACTCTATCACCAGTGGCATAATAGGCAGTAAGTAAGTAATAGCCACTGTATGCTACTGTTCTGCCCTAATCTTGGCTTTCATCTGCAAAATCACTTACCATCATCATTATGTGCAATCATAGTCTTGACCACAAATGTTCTTGGCAAATTTTTCTACTGAGGTGGTTTGCCATTGCAGCCTTCTGGGAAGTGCCTAGTGTGTAAAAACACTGGGCTTTGAAAAACCCTCATTAAACATTTCCTCCCTTCTCCTCAGATGTTATCTTCTCCCTCCCCTCTCCTGTCTACTCCTCCTCTGTTCCATCTTACCCCTCTGAGGCTCCTTTCCCTTCTTCAACTCAGCTCTCTTTGCCTACCCTCTGCTCACCTCCCCTCCTCCCTTGTCCTACTCTATGTTCTTCTGTTCAGAACAATCCTTGTCTGTCCAGTTAGATTGAATAAGGATTTAAACCTTGACTTAAATACACCAAATCCTATCTTTACCAAAAGAAATGCTTGGAAAAACTTTCCAGTTGCAAATTGATCCTATCTCCCTAATCATTATGGTTGAAATTGCCTTTTAACATTTCAAAACATCAATAATGGGACATAGCACGCAAGATTATTTTCGATTTCTTCCTTTGACTGAAACTACTGAGGTGTTGCTTAATTTTGGAAATAATAAATTTGTTTCTGCTGTTCTTTGGTAGTGGTAGAACTGATAACAAACACACAGGTTTTTAGTTAAGACTCAAAAATTACCGTGTGTTGGAATAGCATGTGAGAGTAATATATAAATTCTATGAATACACCTGCCAAAATGAGTTTCTGTGGTGTTTTAACAAAAGAGTGTCCTTGCTGATTGTAAAATGGGCCCGTAAAAGTCATTGTGTAAGCTACAGCTGCAGAAATTCATTTGCTTCAGATAACCATATGTTAGGAATGACGCAAAGGTCCCAGCAAGGGAAGCAAAATCATTTTCTTGAATGGTTGAAAGGAAGACGGATTTCAGCCACAAGGTTAACCTAGAAAAGCCAGGATTAGTTCTTTTTGGAGCAACATGGATAACAGAACGTCAAACAGACCGTTTAGCCCACTATGCGCTGCTGAACTAATTAAACTAGTAATTCCCATGGTAATAAAGCGGTTAGCATAACGCTATCACAATGCTAGTGACCCAGGTTCAATTCTGCCACTCTTTGTAAGAAGTTTGTACTTTCTCCCCATGATCACATGGGCTTCCTCAGCATACTTACTTTCCTTCCAAGTTCCAGAAGACATATAGGTTTAGTAGGTAATTGGTCGCATTTGTTTACATTGGTAGCATGGGCTCACTGGGCTGTAACCATGCTGTATCTCTAGATAAAAAAATAAAATTTCAAAAATGCCTAACTAAACTGATGTAACACACATAGTATGTTGGAGGAACTCAGCAAGTCAGGGGTCTATGGAAAGGAATAAACAGTAGATTCTTCAGGTCAGTTTTTGTCCTGATGAAGGATCTCAGCCCGGAACATCAACTGTTTATTCCACTCTATAGATGCTGTCTGACCTGTTGGGTTCTTCCAGAATTCTGAGTGTGTTCTTCTGGATTTCCAGCATCAGCAGAATCTCTTGAGTTTATGATGTGCAAACTAAACTAATCCCTTCGGCCTACACAATATACATATCCCTTCATTGTCTGCTCATTAATGTGCTTACTCAAGAGCCTCTTAAATGCTTCTATCGAATTTTCCTCCACTGGCATCCCAACAGTGCATTTCAGCCACATGTCACTCTCTGTGTAATCATGCCTTCTAGTATTTGACATTTTGACTCTGGTTAAAGAACACTTGCTGTCTACCTGTGCCTCTCATAATTTTATAAATTATTACATGACTCCCTTGTCCATTTGTCCCTCCCCACTGATCTCCTTCCTGGCACTTATCCTTGCAATTAGAACAAGGGCTACACCTGCCCCTACACCTCCTCCCTCATTACCATTAAGGGCCCCAAACAGTTCTTTCAGGTAAGGCAACACTTCACCTGTGAGTCTGTTGGGGTCATATACTGTGTTCTGTGCTCTCGGCGTGGTCTCTTGTATATCGGTGAGACCTGACATATATTGGGAGACTGCTTCACTGAACATCTACGCTCCATCTGCCAGAGCAAGCAGGATCTCCCAGTGGCCACCCATTTTA
The DNA here is from genome assembly GCF_030144855.1 of Hypanus sabinus. Taxonomy (NCBI): domain Eukaryota; kingdom Metazoa; phylum Chordata; class Chondrichthyes; order Myliobatiformes; family Dasyatidae; genus Hypanus; species Hypanus sabinus. Next base: position 17,977,029 of record NC_082706.1, read on the forward strand.
ATTCCATCTCCCATTCCCATTCTGATATGTCTATCTATGGCCTCCTCTACTGTTGGAAGAAGGTCACACTTAGGTTGGAGGAAAAAGCACCTTATATTCCATTTGGGTAGCCTCCAACCTGATGGCATAAATTTTGATTTCTCAAACTTCCAGTAATGCTTCCCCCCACCCCAACTTACACCATTTCCCATCCCCTTGTCCCTCTCTCATGTTATCTCTTTATCTCCTTGCCTGTCTATTACCTCCCTCTGGTGCTCCTTACTCCTTCCCCTTTTTTCTTTCTTCCATGGCCTTCTGTCTCTTCAACTAATCAACTTCCTAGCTCTTTGCTTCATTCCTCCCCTCCAAGTTTCACCTATCGCCTGGCGTTTCTTTCTCCCCTTCCCCCACCTTTCAAATCTACTTCTCAGCTTTTTTTTCTCCAGTCCTGCTGAAGAGTTTTGGCCCAAAATATTGACTGTATATTGTTTCTATAGGTGCTGCCTGGCCTTCTTAGTTCCTCCACAATTTGTGTGTGTTGCTCAGATTTCCAGCATCTGCAGATTTGCTCTTGTTTGTGTGTTGCTATATAAACTACTATTAGGTTCTCCCTCTTCCTTTCTCCACTCCAGGAGGAAAACTCCAAGTCTATGCACTTGCCTTCTGTTCCAAGCAGAATCCTTGTGAACCTCTTCTGTAACCTCTCCAAAGCCTTCACATTCTTTCTATGATGGGGCCACTAGAACTGCATGTATTTCTCCACCTGGGGGCCCAACCAAAGTTTTATAAAGTTGCAACATAATTCCTGACTCTTGAGTTCAATGCCATGACTAATAAAGGCAAGCATGCCATATACTCTCTTTACCATGCTATCAACTTGAGTGGCCACATTCAGAGAAATATGGACTTAACCATATAACCATTTAACAATTACAGCTGGGAAACAGGCCATCTTGGCCCTTCTAGTCCATGCCGAACGCTTACTCTCACCCACTGACCCACAGTCAGCCCATAACCTTCCATTCGTTTCCTGTCCACAGACCTATCCAAATTTACTTTAAATTACAACACCGAACCTGCCTCTACCACTTCCACTGGAAGCTCGTTCCACACAGCTACCACTCTCTGAGTAAAGAAATTCCCCCTTGTGTTAACCCTAAACTTTTGCCCCCTAACTCTCAACTCATGTCCTCTTGTTTGAATCTCCCCTACTCTCAATGGAAAAAGCCTATCCATGTCAACTCTATCTATCCCCCACATAATTTTAAATACCTTTATCAAGTCCCCCCCCCAACCTTCTACGCTCCAAAGAATAAAGACCTAACTTGTTCAACCTTTCCCTATAACTTAGGTGCTGAAACCCAGTAAATCCCCTCTGTACTCTCTCTATTTTGTTGACATCTTTGTCAACAAAATCCCATGATCCCACTATGCATCAACACTGTTAACAGCCCTAACATTAATAGAGCTCTATCTCTTTATATTTGACCTTTCAAAGTTAAACACCTCATAGTTGCCTGGATTCAAAGTTCAAAGTACATTTATTATCAAAGTATGTATTATACAACCTTGAGATTCACTTCCTTACAGGCAACCACAAAACAAAGAAACCCAAAAGAACCCAATAAAAAAATGACCCAATGTGCAGAGAGAACAAAAAGCAAATCATGCAACAATAAAAGTAAGCAAATGGCACTGAAACCGAGAGAGAGTCCACAGACATGAAGCCTGGGAGAGCCAGAGCAGGCCACAGCCTCAGATTCATTTCAGTGCTGAGCTGAGCAAATATCGCACAACTGGCCCATCATCCTGTCTTTTCAATCTGACCCAGTTGTTAAATTGTCCAAGCATTGAGTCGTTCCTTGTTCTGGGACCCTAGCTGTGTTGTTTCAATACACTCTCGGCCTGGACTGCCACGTTTTGGCCCGTACCCGAACTTTCCAAATTGGACCAAACTCCATCTGCCATTTCTCCACCCATATCTGCAACTGTGTCGGTCGCTGATGCAAATGATGCATTTCACTGTATATTTCAATGTATGTGTGACAAATAAAGCTAATCTTTAGCAAGGTAGAACAGAAAAGAAAAGCAGAATGCAGAATATAAAGTTGCATTATATTTCAGAGTTACGGAGAGTGCACTGCAGATTAGACAAGCACAATGCAAGTACCAGAAAGAGCTAAACCGGGAGGTCAAATAAGATACTGAAAAAAACACTTTCTTCCATGTACAGAGTGATGATGAACAGGAACTCATTATCTGTGTGATCAGTCACAAAGGACCAAAAGACTGTTGGAGAGAGACTTCAGAGGAAAAACTTGCAGGAGTACAGGGAAAGAGCAAGGCAGTGACACTGATAAGGCTAGGTGATAAGGCTAGGTGGGGATGAATAAAGTATCTCTCTATCTATCTATCTATCTATAAGGAGTAGGCGCACATTTGGAGGAGCAAATAGCCTCCTTCTCTGCTGCTATAGTTCTAAGATTCCTTGAAGCTATATTTGTATCATAAAAACAACTCAGCAATTAGAGTAAATTGAATTTAACAGAGTAAAATTTCCCCAAATGCAACCAGTGAAGAATGAGAGTCTGGAGTTTGTATGTTCTCCTCATAGCTGTGTGGGTTTCCAACGGTAACTAGTCATGTGAGTGTAATTGGGCAGCCTGCGCTCATTGAACCGGAAGGGCATGCTACTGTGCTGTATCTCTAAATAAGATAAAAATTGATAGATACCGTACAGTCCAGCTTCTAAAGGCACCTCATAGAAATGCTAGTGCCTTGATGAGGTATGGTAGCAGTGGTAATGTAGTTGAACTAGTAATACAGAAGCCTACCATGTGGTCTAAAGCCATGAGTTTGAATCCTACCAACACCATTGGAGAATTTAAATCCAATTAATTTAAAATAAATTTGAAATACATGGTTTTGGAATAAGCTTTGAATGAACAAAAACCATAAAAAATCATTCTAGGATCTCTTTGAGAAATATTAGGGCAGATGATCAAAGAGGGTAGCTTTAAGTTCAAAATTCAAAGTAAATGTATTATCAAAGTACATAAACATCACCCTGAGATTCATTCTCTCATGGGCTCGCTCAATTAATCCGTAAGACGATAATAACCATAACAGATTCAATGAAAGACCGCACCGACTTGGGTGTTCAACCAGTGTGCAAAAGACAACAAGCTGTGCAAATACAAAAATAAAGAAATAAAATGATATTAAACAAATAAGCAATAAATATTTTATGAGATGAAGAGTCCTTGAAAGTGAGGTCACAGGTTGTGGGAACAATGATGGGACAAATGATATTGAGTGAATTTATCCCTTTTGGTTTAAGAGCCTGATGGTTGAGGGGTCATAATTGTTCCTGAACCTGGTGGTGTAAGTCCTGAGGCTCCTGTATCTTCTTCCTGATGGCAGCAGCAAGGCGAGAACATGACTTGGGTGGTGGGTGTCCCTGATGATGGATGCTGCTTTCCTGTGACAATGCTTTGTGTAGATGTTCTCAGTGGTGGAGAGGGCTTTACTTGTGATGGACTGGGTTGTATCAATTACTTATTGTAGTAGACTTTCCTCAAAGGTGTGGAGGTTAAAGGAGAGAATGCAGGAGCTTCGAGTCTTGGTAACTGAAGCTGATGGAGTGAAACAGGTAAGAGACCAGAACTGGTGGAGCACGGGTCCTTTACAAGGTTAGAGGGCTGGAGGAGATGACTGAGATAAGGACCAGAAGGGGTAAAAAAAATTGCTAGAGAAACTCAGTGGATCAGATGGAGGGAAATGGACAGTCAGGGCCTTTCATCTGGACTGAAAGAGTGAAGGAAAGATAACTAGAATAAGGAAGTGAGGGAAAAGAATGACCAAGAGCTGGCAGGTGATAGGTAGATCCAGGTGAGAGGGGGTTGAGAATGTAGTCGAAGAGTATTGGAAATCAGATGGGGTGGGGTAACGAGAGAGGGTCTTACAGGACTCCTGCCAAATAGAGAAGGAAATTGTTAAAGTGATGTACTTTGAAGAGACTTCATAACAGAATAATAAAATGGAGATGTAAGAGAATCTAGTGTAACAAACAAACTGATGAAATTCAACAGGTCAGGCAGCTTCTGTGGAGGAAAATGGATGACTGACATTCTGGGTCCAGACTCTTCATCTGTTCTGTTAAAAGCTACCAAAGGTAAAGTTGCTGGTGGCAAAAATGTAAGTTGGATGGTTCTGAGGGGGTATAAGGACATACGCAGTATAATAACTGTAGCGTTAGTATAGATATGGTAGATAGCTCTATTTTCCAGTAATGGTGGTATCAAAAACTGGTCCACATACTGCCTCACATACAGAATGCTGGAGGAACTCAGCAGGTCAGGCAACATCAATAGAAAAAAGTAAACAGTCAACATTTCAGGCCAAGACTCTCCGTCAAGACTGAGAAGGTAGGGGGAAGATCCCAGAATAAAAAGGTCGTGGCTGGGGCAGGTGGAGGGGAAAAAGGCTAGCTGGAAGGTGGAAAAGGTCTAACCTGCTGAGTTCCTTTCTGGCTCCGGATTCCAGCATCTGCTGTCTCTTGTGCTTCTCTAAGGGTGGGAGAGGTCGGGCCATGATGTACAAACAAAGATGAGAACTTAAGAATGAAAGCGTTGATTAATTGGATGCCTATTGGATTCAATAGGAACAGGTTGAGGAAAGCAAGAACTGGTATGAGCTAGGAGGCAGTCCAGAGACATCTGCCTGGGATTACTTATAGAAACTCACTGGGAAAATGAGCAAAGAACATTACTAGCAGTCATGCAAATGCTCTCAGAGACTCACAAACAGGTTTTAAATATCGTCACAGATGGTGGTTTGTAGTAAGGGAGATGGTTATCTACACAGTCAGATGTCCAGTCCTGTTAACTGCTTCGCAGATGATCCCACTGTTTACTTGTCAGTGACTCTGCCCCCGTAATCTTGTCTCTAGACCATGTCAATATAATGATGTTGCTGCCTTGAAGTTTCAGTGATCTCCGTTCTATCCTGATCTCTGGTGTTATCTGTGTGGAATGTGTTTGTTCTTGCTGTGACTGCATGCCTTTCCTTGGGTGCTCTGGTTTTATCTCAGGACTCAAAGGTGTGAAGTGTGCTGGGTTAATTGGCCACTGTACAATTGTCCTTAGTGTACTGTTAAGTGAGAAGCCCTGAAGGGTTATGGGCCAGATATGGGCAACTTGGTGTAGCAAGGAGGATGTTGTGCTCAGCATGGATCTATTGGGGCCAAAGGGCCTGTTTCTGTGCTGTATTACTCTTTGACAGAAAAATTTGTGGTTATTTATTTATTTGTTGAAATACAGCTTGGACTAGGCTACACCACCCATCAATCCCCTAACTAATCCAATCCTAAAGATAAACCTTTGATAATCTTGGGACAATTTTCAATGACTTCCATGCAGAGGTGGGAATCAAAGCCAGGTTGCTGGTACCACTATGCTATTGTGAAACTCTGAGGGAGATCAGGTTACAGGAAAATAACTGAGGAGTTAGATTCATGGCAAACTAGAGGAAATCTGCAGATGCTGGAAATCCAAGCAGCACACACAACATACTGGAGAACTCAGCAGGCCAGGCAGCATCTATGGGAAAGAATAAACAGTCACTGTTTTGAGAGTCCTAATGAAGGGTCTCAGCCTGGAACATCAACTGTTTACTCTTTTCCATAGATGCTGCCTGACCTGCTGAGTTCCTCCATTTTGTGTGTGTTGTTAATTCGGTTAATGGAATTCTTTTGAAATGGGCACACTCTCAAAGGTAAGTTGAGTTGATTTCCTCTCCATGCCATGTAACTCATCGGGTGGCAACCTTGCCATTTCCTTAGCATTTGTTTGCTTTTTAAAAGGCCAAGTTGCTAGCTTGACACTCAACTCAGCATGAATGGAAAACGTAGAAGAAGCCGGGCAGATTCAAACCCAGGCCCACTCGCCTTGAAGTCCGGTCTGGATGTTTGGCTTCTCAAAAGCAGCAACCAAAATGGACACTGGAGGCTTGGTCAACAAACATATTCAAAACTTGGTCAGTGAACTTTAGGTCATTAATGAAGTTACATTACATGGAATTACTGAAGAAAGAGCTGCAAAGTTAACAAGTCAGTGACAATCTGATTGGTATTGGTAGTGGTTTATTTCTGCAGCATGTACCAAGAAACAGTGAAAAGCTTGTCTTGCATACCGTTCAGATAGATCAACTCACTGCACAGCGCAATGAGCTAAATTAAGGTAAAATAATAACAATGCAGAATAAAGTGTAAAGCTCATTAAAAAGTTCAGTGCAGTGAAACAATGAGGTGCTAGATCACTATGAAGAAGATTGTCAGGCCAAAAGTACATCTTATCATTTCTATTGAATGGCAGAACAGGAGCGAAGGACAGACTGGTTTCAACCTTTGTTTTGCTCCATTCTAATATCTCTCTGAAAAATCTGAAGTGAGGAAGTCATGGCTAACTACAGTGCGCACCCAGAGCGGGTTATTTGAAAATAAGTCTGGAACAAATAATACAAGTCTCATCTCAGTAAGAATCCGCTGTAACCTGCTCGATTGTTCTTAAGATCCTCTTGATTCAGTACTGCCTTACAGGTACTTCCCCTGCCCCGGCTCTGAGTGATTCCAGATCCTACTTCCTCAGGAGGCTCAAGAAATTCAGCAAGTACCCATCGATTCTTACCAGTTTTTATTGATGTACCGTAGAAAGCGTTCCATCTGGATGCGTAACAGCTTGGTATGGCAACTGTTCTGCACAGGACTGCATGAAACTCCAGAGTGTTGTGGACACAGCTCAACACCTCACAGGAGTCAGCCTCCCCTCTATTGACTTTTGTAGTGCCTCAGTAAAGTACCGAGCATAATCAAAGACCTCACCTAACCTGGACATTCTCCCTTCTCCCAGCTCCCATAGGGCAGAAGATACAAAAGCCTGAAAGTGAAAGCAAAGGTATTTTCAATTTCACTGTTATCAGACTCTTGACTTACTGTATCATAAAACAGAATCTTAGCCTTGTAAACACTGTGATTATGATCTTGCACTATTCATTTACCTGCACAGCATTTTTTCGGTAGTATTTACACTTTATTCAGCATTGTTCTTGTTTTTACCTTATTCTACCTCAATGCACTGTGTAGTGATCTGATCTGTATGAACAGTAAGCAAGACAAGCTTTACTCTGTATCTTGGTGCATGTCATATTAATAAACCAACACAAATATCAACGTGTGGTCGGTTCTTAATTGTCCTGCCAACCTTAGGGGCAAATGGGAAGGAACAATAAATCTCGACATATTACAGCTTTTGGAAGAATAAAAATAAATCCTGGCTCATTAGAGAGCAAAGCTTCAGAGGTTAGGACAACAAAAGAGAGGTTGCGAGAGGCAGAAGAGCGGCAATGGGATTACCACAAGCTGGTGGACTGAGCTGTCCTTATCTGTGGATTTGAATGAATACACCATGGTTGTCACAGGCTTCATTAAAACAGTTGTAAATGAGTGTGTCCCAACTAAATCATATAGAGTCTTCCCCAATCAGAAGCCCTAGATGAACCATGAAATATGCAATCTACTGAGGACCAGATCAGAGTATTTCGAGTCTGATCCAGGTACAAACTCTGGAAAGCCATGTCTTAGGTGAAGTGACAATTGCAGACTTGAATGAACAAATGAACAAAGGACTGCGGACAGTTATGGCAGGGCTTTAATGCTATCACCTCTTATAAAGTTACAGTAAATCAAACGACATAGGCAACATCTGAGCTTTGTTTCCAGACGATCTCAGTGACTTCAGTGCTCACTTTAACCATCAAAACATGAAGGTACCATCACAAGCTCTCACAGCCCCCGATAATCCTGTGATTTCAGTCTCTGAGGTCAACGTGCCTTAAAGAGAGTAAACCCATGAAAAGCATCCAGCCCACATGGGGTACCTGGCCAGAAGCACTTCTATCCACAGTGATGAAGTATTTTGAGTGGTTGGTGATGAAACAAATCAATTTGCCTGCCAGAGCAACAGGTCCACAGCAGATGCCATCTCATCAGCTCTTCACTCAACCCTGGAATATCGAGGCAGTAAAGGTTCACACATCAGGCTGCTCATTATTGATTACAGCTCGGTATTCAATACCATCATCCGCTCAAAACTAATCAATAAGTTTCAAGACTTAGGCCTCAGCACCTCTTTGTGCTATTGGATCCTCAATGTCCTCACTTGCAGATCCAAAGTCACTTCAGATTGCCAACAACATCTCCTCCACAATCTCCATCAGCGCAGGTGCACCACAAGGCTGTATGCTTAGCCCCTGATCCATTCGCTTAACACTTATAACTGTGTGGCTAAGCACAGCCCCAGTGCTATGCTTACTGATGACACCACTGTGATAGGGTGAATCAATCATGGTGATGATTCGGCATATAGTAGGGAGATTGAAAATCTAGCTGAGTGGTGCCATAACAACAACCAATGTCAGCAAGACCAAAGGAGCTGATTATCGACTTCAGGAGAAGGAAACCACATGTCCGTGAGCTAGCCCACGATCAGAGCTGGAGAGTGTTAGCAACTTTAAATTCCTCAGTGATATCATTTCAGAAGGCCTGTCCTGGGCCCAGCACATAAGTGCAATTACTAAGAATGCACTGAAGTGTCTATTTCCTTAGGAGTTTGCGGAGATTTGACATGACACCTAAAACTTTGATTAACTTCTGTAGATGTGTAGTGGAGAGTATATTATAGTTGCATTATGGACTAGTATGGAAATACCATTGTCCTTGAATGGAAGACCCTAAAAAAGTAATGGATATTTCTGAGTTCATCACATGTAAAGCCCTCCCCAACATTGAGCACATCTACACAAAGCATTGTCGCAGGAAAGTAGCATCCACCTTCAGAGCCCCCACCGCCCAGGTCATACTCTATTCTCACTGTTTCCATCAGGAAGAAGGTACAAGAGCCTCAGGACTCACACCACCAGCTTAAGGAATAGTTATTACCCCTCAACCGTCAGACCCCTGAACCAAAGTGGATAACTCCACCTGTCCCCTCATTGAAATGTCTCCACAACTTATGGACTCTTCAAATCTTCTCTCTGACGGGAGTTCAGCAAGAGCCTCTCTCTCTGCTCCCAACCTACTGTTTCTTCGGCCCTGAAACTTTTGATCACTTCCCAGCTCTCTACTTCATCCCTCCCCCCACTTCTTATCCCCCCTCGACCATCCCATGTTACTTCACTCCTGATGAAGGGTTTCGGCCCGAAACGTCGTTATTACCTCCTCCCATAGTTGCTGTCTGGCATGCTGAGTTCTGCCAGCATTTTGTGTTTTTTATGGACTCATGTTCTTCTTCTCATGTTCTGGATATTTGTTGCTTATTTATTTATTATTATTATTTCTTTCTTTTTGTATTTGCACAGCTTGTAGTCTTTTGGACACTGATTGAATGTCCAAATTGGTGCAGCCTTGGATTGATTTTATTATGGTTATTATTCTATTATGGATTAATTTAGTATGCATGCAAGAAATGCATCTCAGGGTTGAATTTGGTGACATATACGGACTTCGATAATAAATTTACTTTGAAGTTTGTTTACACTGACAATACAGCACCAACCAAACAAGTCACACTTAGCCCCTGAATGGATAAATACAGCAGATTCTTGTCCCTTATAGATGCTGCTACAAACAAATTATTTGCTTTACTTGTGTCTCACCACCTGTGTGAATATGACAATAAACTTGGCAGAATTTGACTAGAATCAAAGCAGAAAAGCTAATTACCTTAAGTACCTTAAGGCCAGGAATAAAAAAGGCCAGTATTGTCAAAACTAACAGATTTAATTATCTAAAGTTAAACTCTCCATTTAGGTGGTATTTGAGCTCACATTTGCAACCCATCAGTCCAGACCTCATGATTAGTGGCACAATAACTTAACCAATGTGTATGGTGAACATTGATCTGAAATGACCTAAACTGTATTCCCTTCTACATTGATTTCATATTTTAGATGAATTATGCTGATGACTTTAATGAGTTAACAGAATTTCCTCTGAGCTCAATGCACTCTGAGTGTGCTTTGCGCAGCCTCACTTTATTGAGGTTGGATCAGCAAAATGTGCTTACCTGAGGTTTGTTCAGCACTGTCAGCTGGAACTCGCAGTTGGGCACTTGAGCCTGCAGGACAGAACATGGTTCTGGGAAGCTGTTATCTTTGACAGATACTGAGAACAGAAGGATGCTCCAGATAGGGGCAGTCGCCTGCCAAGTGTTGGAGCTGAATTGGCCCATTCCAACATAGCTGCTTGCTTTACTCTCCTGGTTGCTACCCATTTCAATTGAACTTCCCACTCCCATTCTGATATGTCTGTCTATGGCCATGATGAGGCCAATTCAGATTGGAGGAAATACAGTTCATCTTCCATCTGGGCAGCCTTTAACCTGGCGGTGTGAGCATCGATTTCTCCAACTCCTGATAATTTCTCTCCCTTCCCCATTCTCCCTTTTCCCACTCCACACTCTGGTTCCCTCTGACCCCTTCTCTTCTGCTCATCACCTATCTCTTTTTGCACTCCCCCTTCCATTGCCTCCTTCTTCTCAGCCCTTCCACCTACCACCCCCACTGTCCCCCACCTAAACAGCTTCTCCCTCACATGGTCTTACCTATCACCTACCAGCATGTGCTCCTTCTCCTCCCCAAACCTTCTTCCCACTTCCTTCCCAGTTCTGATGAAAGTTCCTGGTCTTCAATTGGCTGCACCTGGCCCAGTAGTGCTCCTCATCTACCCTTCCTGCTGCCTCTAGCCTACTGTGTCCACAACCTTCCAATCTTATTTGCTTTCTTGATTCAGGGTTATGCTGGTTTCTGCTCCCTTCCATTCCAATCCTGATGAAGGATCTCGGCCTAAAATGGTGACTGTTTATTCGCAGCACAGACGCTGCCTGACTTGCTGATTTCCTCCAGCATTTTGGGTGTGGTGCACATGACTCTTATCATCTTGTTCTTATTTTACATTGCCATAACAAAGAATTTCAGCAGAGGCTCCCTCACGCCCAAGTCTATGAGTCAACCAATTTCCAAAACGTAACCTGGCCGGGCCCTGCGTTAAAGGGGGTGCTGAAATGTCAGCAGTGTTGTCTATCATGCACCATCTCAACTCAAAACATTACCTAGAAAATAGAAACGGAGAACTCAGCCCAACTGCAGATCGGCCGTCTTTTATCCACTGCTTGTTCATGCATTAGACTTCGGTTGATGTGACTTTGAAAGTCAGTTGAATATAATTTGAAGATCTTCAACAGATAGCTGTGAATCTTTATTTATTGAAACATATTACACACTAAGCTGTGTGTAGACATCTGTATCTTCACAGGGAAGGGGCCATCTAACCGCACTGATTCCCCTTATTGAATTTAATGCCAGCATCATAGGCTCATTGCAACAGAAGCACATCCTTAACCTTGAAATGTTAACATTTGCAAAGATTGCCAGCTGGGAGTAGAGACTAAACACATTACCTTTGATTGCTGAACTATCAAAGGAGTTTCATCCCTGTCGAAATTCCAGTATGTTTTGTCTCAGGCCTTGGCTAGGTTGTATGAACAAACAAACAGACTGCCAAACATTGATGCTCATGCCCAGTCTGTTCAAGTATTACAGTTGATTAATATTGTGAGTGCCTGCCTTCTGTTAGCCGTTAAACTTTTGCCTCTGTGTCAGAGGCGCTGGAGACTCCGCCTCTGTTTCTAGGCTGACGCTCCCATTCCCGCTGAGGAAGTGCTGCTCTTTTGGGAGCATCCAGCATGGAGGTTTGTCCTTTATCGCTAAATATGCAGTTTAGTAGATGGGCCTCGATAGATGATCTTCATAGATGCTGCCTGACCTGTTGAGTTTCTCCAGAATTTTGTGCGTTAGTACAAAAAAAAGGTTCAAAGGCTCAGAGTTTCATTGATTATCAAAGTATTTATACAGTATACAAATCCTGAAATTCATCTTCTCCAGACAGCCTCAAAACAAAAAAAAATAGAATTCGTTAAAAGAAAGACAAAAAAGGAAAAACTCATAAACTCCCTCCCTCTCATAAAAATCTAACAGATCACTGCACACGGAAAATGGCATGAAAGACATCAAACCCCAAATTCCAACCCTCTCCCTTACACACAAAATAACTAACAGATCACTCCACACAGAAAACAGCAACAAGAACATCAAACCCCAATCTCCAACCTTCAGCATGCCAATCGGCAGCAAGAAAGAATTGGTGAAAGCACTGAAAGTGAACGAGAGCAAAGCTCAGAGAGTGACAGCTCAGCCACAGCGCCCTTCCGGGGAGAGCTCTCCTCCGCATTCACCTCGATGTTTCAATCATCCTTGACGCTTTAATCAGCGGGAAATGGAGTAGATCATAGCCCAGCAGGCTGTCTCTGAGGTTCTTCTCATAGAGGGGTGTACTTTCAATCTACTTCCAAAACTTGATCCCATCAACCTTTTTATGAATCCTGATGCTGAGATAAGACAATTATGTTGGTATGTGCATGAATTTCTATTCAGACGCCTTTGCATAAATACTGTAAGCCTCTATCTACGCTCTCACATGGACTGTAAGGGAATTATTATGCTGAAGATGAACAGGAGAATTCTCTTTTGCCCACATAACTGACGCTCACTGGATGTTTTCTTTTTGTTTATCACACCATTCTCTGTCCACTTCAGAGTCTAGTGTGCATGAAAATCCCAAGAGGTCAGCAGTTTCTGAGATACTCCAACCACCCCATCTGGCACCAACAATCATTGCACAGTCAAAGTAATTTAGATCACATTTCTTCCCCCATTTAGTTATTTGGTCTGTACAACAAGTGAACTTCTTGAGCATGCCTACATGCTTGTTATGCATTGAGTTGCTACCACATAATTGGCTGATAAGATATTTGCATCAATGAGTTGGTGTTCAGATATACCTAATAAAGTGGCCACTGAGTGTGTATCCCTCAATTAACATCTTCAGTCTGCAGTTACCCTCATTAATCCTTGACACCAGCATAATAACATCTGTTGTAATACTACAGAAGGAAAGAAACCGCTGATTCAGCTGGGAGTAGCCCTCTTCATTTCTGATTTCTCCATTGGTTGTCTGCTGGTAAACGAGCACAGTAGCATTCAAACAATGAACTGCACAACTCTTCATTGCCACTTGCTGTGTATACACAAAAGATTTTGCGGATCAGCTGGAAGGACAGTTGTTCTAACACCAGCGTGCTGGAGGAGGTCAACATGAACAGCATCTCTACCACGAGCCCCTGGTGGGCAGAGGAAATATTTCAAAGTTAACATCAAAATCAGCCTGAAGAAATTCAGCATTACATCTAAAAACTGGGAAGACATTGCTCTTAATAATAGATACACCTGGAGGAATTCTGTTCAAAAGGGAGCCGTGCTACATGAGAACAACTTCCGTTGTGCTGCAGAGAACAAGCGGCAGGTGTGAAAGGTGAGACTGAAAAACCAAAAGACATAACCACTAACTACAGCCCACGCTGCATCAGAATACGTAGATCCTGGAACGGCCTCTACAGCCACCTGGGTTCTCACCAGTAGACAACTCCTTAGGGGAACATCTTACTTAATGGGAGGGATCACACTTCTGCTAACTTCTTAAGTTCAGGTTTATTTGTCATTCAACCATGCATGAATACCCATGGATACAGCCAAACAAAACAATGTTACTCCAGGGCCAAGATGCAAAACATAGAACCGGCAGTTTCACACAGCACAGGGCGCATATAATATTCATAAGATTGCAAATAGACAAAAGATAACAGTAAGGTACAGTCACACAAAAAAATAGTCTAAGACCCTAAGTCCAGGATTGTTGCAGTACTCAGCATCAAACACAATACGGCTTGTCTTCTGTTCAATGAACACAGGGTCTTGGGGTAGCATCAACTCCAGCCCTGGTGTCATGCTGGTGGAGAGCTCCAATACTGATGCATCTCTCCTGGGCGGCTGTAAACAGGCAATACCTTGGCCTGAGGCCAATCTGCTCCCCTGCCTTCTTCCCCGTCGTCTGCCAATAAATCACTGAGTCGGACTTGCATCTTTCCACATTAACAACGTCCAACAGCGTCCTGTGATCGCACATGATCATATTTTACATGAACAACAAAGCCTGCTATGCAATATGTTGACTGTACTTCATGTATGCAATTTCCTTTCTCCTTGACTTGAACGTTAGAGACTGTTTTCCGTGTTACCTCAACTTGCTGTATCTCTCCTCCCTCCCTCAATCCCACACTCTGGGCTGATCACACTCCTATGCAATAAAAAAAACAGGACAAAAACACAAAAATATTGTTAAAATACTTGAGAAACACTTGTGGAAAGAGAAAAAGAGTTAATATTTCAGGTTCAGTTGCTGTATTTGCACTTGAATCACCATGGTATTGTAGGTAAGGTGCTAGTAAATGGGTAAGTGGGATTGTTGTATGGATAAAATGGGCCGAAAGGTTTGTCTCTATGCTGTGCAACTCCATGACTCTACTTGAGCTGAGAAAAAAAGAAAACAAATAAGATTATTGTCATGGTCCGGATCAGGTTCCCTTTAAATTTCCTTTGTTTGTGTTACGATTGGGACCATTGATTCCATGTTTCCCTTTAAATCCCTGTTTTCCCATATCCCTTCGGCTTGGTGATTAAAGGCAATTTACTCTCGACTGATCCAGCAGTTTATAAGTCTCCAGCTTCCAGCCATTTGGCGTGAGAGCATTATGGAGTGTTAACGAAGTCACCAAAGCTAGTGTGAGCCAAAATTATCTTGCCGGAGCAAGCGAAGTCTCCTCCTGAAGCAAGTGCCAGCAAGCTGCGTTCCCTCACCAGAGCAGGTCCATCAAAGTTAACCCGCTGGGGTGAATCAAGAGCTCCCCACTGCTTGGAGCAAACTTGTGTCCAAGATAAAGAACTGTCTATCGTTGTGTGGTCTCCGTCTCCATGTCCGGTGTCACAAAGGGGTCCCGGCCCTATGCCCTAAAAGGGTCCTGACCCTGTGTCAAAAAGTGTCCTGACTCCATCCTGTTTTCCAGGAGGAGCCCTGGCTCAGTGTTTCTTGCCCTCGCCTCCTCAGGGTAGGCCCGACCATTTGCTGCTACTCTGAATTAGGAACTGTCTTTTCGTGTCCTCTCCTCTGCAGGGTAGGTCCAGCCATCTGCCGCTACTCTGAGCTGAGAACTGTCTCTTCATGTCCAAGTCCAAGTCTAGGTTTCGTGGTTCAAGCTCCAAGGTTCAAGTATCAAGTCCAAGCTCTGACATTGCCACGTCTTATCCTCGCCCGAGTTAAGAGCCAGGTTCCGGGTCCCTGTCCAGTCTCTGGCTCGGAGTCCTTGTCCAGGTTCCAGGTTCCTAGTCTAGTCCTTCCCCAGGCCCTGTATCCTAGTCTCATTCAGGGCCTGTGTCTTGTCCAGCATTGTTTCTTCCCCTCTTCCCTTGCTTTCTTGCCCCATCTAGTCCTGTTCCTAGTCCAGTACGCTTATTCCCGCTTCTGCTTTGCTTGCTCCTTGATTTCTCTCTGTTTTATCCTTGCGTCATGGGTTTCCTTGTAATTATTAATAAACTCTATTTAGTTAACCCTACAAAACATGTTTGTGTCTTGCATTCGGGTCCACCCTTGCTCCGCACTTGTGACAATTATATTAACAGAGACTTAGTTAGTTAGTAGTTACTTCCTGTTACACCACTGGCATTTAGGGCAGCAATGAAGTTTTTTATTGCTGTTTCCTTAACAGTTTTGTTTTGCCAGTCAGGGTTGCTAGCCCTAAGCTGAACCCCTGAACCTTGTCGACCTCTCTTAATCTGGCTCTACCCTTTGACCTGTTTAGCAGGGGGGACCCTACTACCAAGAACCAAAGCACAAGGACCTGACTCCAGCCAACATAGCTCTCTGGGCCATTGAGGCACATACCCTCCAAACCCCACCACAAGGTTGTGGTCCTCTTGGAGGTTAACAGGGAAGATATTGACAAAAAGTCTCATCTCTGTTTTTCTCTGCAGGCACAGCCTGACTTTCGGAACGTCTCTCGCATGGTTTTGCATTTTTATGTCAGACTTTCAGCATCTGCAGTTTTGATCTGCATTACACTCCACTGTGCAAGATGTCATTAAAGATCCTTTAGAAAATGTCTAGGTCAAACTATTATTCTTTGGAATATTTATAAGATTGTTAAATCAAAAATCAGAATGCTAGTTATCTGTTGTATTCCTATGTTCCTATAACAAAGTTCCTGTTGGAGCTGGTTCTAGAGGTTCTCTGGTAATCAGGCAAGGTCAATGCCACTTTGTGTAGTGGAAGTCTCAATGGAACGATTCACTGCAGCTCTTTGAAAATGTACCATGGGGATAAAGATGAAGATAAAGGTGAATTGGCTGATATGCTAAGATTTTCAGAGGCAATTAATTAGGCGCTGCATCAAAGATCATTCTCCACTATGAAAGCTTGGGTTTCAAGGGGTGACATTCGTGCAGAGAGAAGATTGTCTGGCCAACAGGACACAGAGGAAGCATGGATCATATTAGAATGCTGAACAGGAACGGGCTTTTCAGCCCACCATATGAAATAATGCTGAAATAATTAAGCAGGCAATTAAAAGCATAACTAAACCAATTACTTCTGCCTACACATAGCCCTTATCCCTTCATTCTCTGCAAATGCCAATCTAAAAGCCATTTAAATGCCTCCATTGCACTTGCCTCTGGTGCAGGGTTTACCAACCTTCTTTATGCCATGTACCAATGTCAAAGAATGGAGCAGCTCTTTCCATGACCTACTGGATAAGCAATGGCACGTTCAGCTCCGCTGTCATAAGGATTGTTACAGAACATCGTTCTTACCAAATGCAATAAGCATATATAACAGTTCATCTCTGAACACACATCATAGTACAGTAGTCTCTCTTTTATTATTTTGTACATTATTATTGAACACTTATCAACCCAGATAAGTGTGAAGTGGTTCATTTTGTTAGGTCAAATATGATGGCAGAATATAGTATTAATGGTAAGACTTTTGGCATCGTGGAAGATCAGAGGGATCTTGGGGTCCGAGTCCATAGGATGCTCAAAGCAGCTGTGCAGGTTGACTCTGTGGTTAAGAAAGCATATGGTGTATTGGCCTTCATCAATCGTGAAATTGAATTTAGGAGCCAAGAGGTAATGTTGCAGCTATATAGGACTCTGACCAGACCCCACTTGGAGTAGTGTGCTCAGATCTGGTCGCCTCAGTACAGGAAGGATGTGGAAGCCATAGAAAGGGTGCAGAGGAGATTTACAAGGATGTTGCCTGGATTGGAGAGCATGCCTTATGAGAATAGGTTGAGTGAACTTGGCCTTTTCTCCTTGAAGCGATGGAGGATGAGAGGTGACCTGCTAGAGGTGTACAAGATGATGAGAGGCATTGATCGTGTGGACAGTCAGAGGCTTTTTCTCAGGGCTGAAATGGTTGCCACAAGAGGACACAGGTTTAAAGTACTGGGGAGTAGGTACAGAGGAGATGTCAGGGGTAAGTTTTTTACTCAGAGAGCAGTGAGTGCGAGGTTTTTTTTATGGAAGACTGGCAGTTGCCAAGCTGCAAGTCTCCCCTCTCCACACCACCGATGTTGTCCAAGGGAAGAGCATTAGGACCCATACAGCTTGGCACTGATGTCGTCGCAGAGCAATGTGTGGTTAAGTGCCTTGCTCAAGGACACACACGCAGCCTCAGCCAAGGCTCGAACTAGCGACCTTCAGATCACTAGACAAACGCCTTAACCACTTGGCCACACGCTAACACGATAACACATAAATGGATAGGAAAGTTGAGAAGAAGTTATAACGATGCACATGATAGAAATATGTAAGATTGTGAGAGAGGTTGACAGGGTAAATGGTCTACACAGAAAATAGTTAATATCTGCCCAAGAAGGTGGTGAAATCAAATACAAATGCCACACTTAAGACAGACACTAAAAGCATAGGAGGAAATTGTGAATGGGATTAGTCCAGACGGGCAAATTGGCTGCCGCAAAGTTAACAGATTTCACGACATATGCCAGAGATATTAAGCCTGATTCTAATTGTGATTCTGGATGTGGTAGGAAGAAAGATCTGTTTCTGTGTTGTGCAACTCTATGATATTAAAACAGAGTGCAGAGGAATTTCTTCAGCCAGAGTAAGCCCAAGGGGAAGAGTGCTCCTCTAATGTTCCCAAATTCCACTAACATTCCAAAATTACTCTAATCCCCAAATTCTCAAATTCCTCTAACGTTCCCAAATTCATTTGCGAATGTCAAAGAACTTGAAAATCTAGGTTGCACAGTTTAACCTGTGTTATATACTTAGCACTGAATATTGAGTAGTCAGTGATCTTCACTCTGTCAGGTGGGACATTTGCTCAGATCCTCAGCCATGTGTAATTCTTCAGATAATGCCTATTTACCTGAGTGGTGGCACATCATGAAGCATGAAGAAGACGGAGAAAGATTCATACCTTGTGAATGCCACATAGAGATCATCTCCAGCAAGAGAGGGTTCAGCCATCACAGCTTGACATTCACTTGCATTACCACCACCAAGTCTGTCACCTTCTTGCTCTGTTAACGTTAACTGGAGCAGTCACATAAATGTCAGAGCTACAAATGAAGATCAGAGGTTTGTGACAAATACCTCAATATCCGACACGAGTCTCCACCATCTGTGAGTCACAGGTCAGAAGTGTGACTCATCTTCGACGAGTGTAGCCCTGACAACTCTGAAGAAGTTCTATGGTATCCAAGATCAGGCAGCCTACTTGACTGACATTTCATCCATCACCCTAACCACTCACTGCATGACTAGAGCATTGTCACTTGAGAGTGTACACGACAACTCAACCAGGCTCTTATGCAAGCCTCACAAGTCACAAGCCTGCAATTTCTACCTTCAGGAAAGCAAGCAATCACATGAGAATGCCACCACTAGCAGGCTTCCCTTCATCTTAAGCAACACACACATCAAATCTGCAGATGCTAGAGGTCCAAAGCAACATACACAATATGCTAGAGGAACTCAGAAGTTTAGGCAGCACTGATGGAAAAAAGTAAACAGTCGAAGATTCAGGCCGCGACGCTTCATGAAGACCCCTTTATCTTACCCACTAGGCTGTTCCTCCATCACTGCTGGGTCTAAGTCCTGGCACTTTCCAATCAAAGTACTGGAAAAGCACCTTTATCACACAAACTACTGAAAGGCAGTTTACCACCATCCTCCCAAGGACGCTGAACCTTGAGCATAAAATGACGACCTTGGCACAATGCCTGCATACATCACTCACAATTATTCAGTAGATTCTTGCAAGTCATCCGATTTACAGCACAGAATTTGTGCTTCTCTCTGCTTGATACAATGCCTGCTTCCCAGGGGTATCTGTAGAGGATGAAGAGTGCCATTTCCCTCAAGACTAATTCCTTTTAGCTTGCATGGCACAGACAAATTACCTTAATTATTCTTAATAAGATGATGTTTGACAATGTATTAAAAAGGGTGGACCATGAAATCAATTTGTACCGGTAAGAGACGCACAATTCTGCCAAGTCCCTACATATTGTGGGTTTATGTAGCCATGGCCGCTCTGATTGAAACAGAACCACTTGGCTTAAATAAACTGCAGTCCAAACTATAAACAGCAGTTATTTTGTTGCTCTACCTTTCTCTACTGATGAAACTGACTCCAGGTTTCAATAGCCCTTGGGTCTCCTCTAACACCTAGTTCAAATGCCAACTTCTAATGCCAGCTCGATGATAAGGGCAATCAGCATCTTGCGTCAAGGGACCATAACAGTTGCTCAGGATTCCGTTCCCAGCTGACTGACCTTCTAAACGTGCCAAATGGATGGTAATTGAGAGCAAAGAGCCTGGCTGACTTTTCACAATGCAATGTCCAAGCACCTCTGACCATTTATCTGGTTTGCACAAGTTATTATCACACATTTGCTGAGCGAGTTGAACTGAGATCTTGGGCTCGGACTCTGGCAAGACCATTGGGTATTTTGGAAATAACGTGAAGGCTCCAACATTACATCAACTATGTTACCGGCTGCCAGCCTGTTGAGAACGGCGTGCAGAAGGATGCTCATGTGGAGTATAGAATCCAGCATGGACCTCTGCAGCTGACTGGACTGTTCGGACCATAAGATCACAGAACGTAAAATAATGGAGCAGAATTAAGCTATTTGACCCATCAAGTCTGCTCTGCCACTCAATCGCAGCCATTTTGTTTCAACTTCATTCTCCTGACTTCTCCCTTTAAACCTTAACCACCCCCTTACCAATCGAGAACCGGTGTGGGATGGTAGCATAGTGGTTGGTGTAATACTATTACAATGCCAACAACCATGGTAGCTTCGCAGTTAGACATTACAGCTCAGGGCAGCAGAGTGTGAGGTTCAACGCCGATGTCCTCTGTGAGGAGTTTATATGTTCCCCCTGTGGAATGCGTGGGTTTCCTCCAGGTGCTCCAGTTCCCTCCCACAGTCCGAAGGTGTACTGGTTAGTAAGTTAATTGGTCATTGTAAATTGTCCCTTGATTAGGCTGGCATTAAACCAATGGATTCCTGGTGTCATGCCTCAAAGGACCTATTCTGCACTCTGCCTCTAAACAAATAAAGCCTGTGTTCAATTCATGTTGCTATCTGGTCTGTGGTAATGAGTATTTATGTTCTCCCAATGACCACATGGTTTCCCCAGAAGCTTCAGTTTCCTCCCACATTCCAATTAGTGAGTTGATTGGCCACATGTATGTAGTAATTGGCCAGCATGGATTCATGGGCCAGAAGGACACATTATCTCTGAAATAGAGAAGAATAAACTTATCAATTTCTGCCATCCACAGCCTTCTGTGGCAAAAATTCCAGGGAATGTTGACCCTTTAAATCAAAACCCTACATCAGGACCTGAAATTTCCCTACCACAAGTGCTGCCGAATCCTTCAGCAGATGGTTTGTTACACGATTTCTGATGAAGGGTTCCCAACCTGAACCATTAACTCTGTCTCACTGGTACCAAACCAACTGAGTGTTTCATTAAAAGTATCACTCTACTGGAATTTACCACAATTGCTTCTAACACAAGGACTTGCTTCCTTATAAAAGAAGGCCAATATCAATACCTTGTATCCAGAAGTAGTCGACACTCAGTGAACACTTTATTAGGTACCTCCTGTGCCTAATAAAATGGCCACTGAGTGCATGTTCATGGTCTTCTGCTGCTTCAAGTTTCGATGTGTCGTGCATTCAGAGATGTTCTACTGCACACCACTGCATTGCCTGGTATCTGAGTTATAAGACCATAAGACAATGGAGCAGAATTAGACCATTTGGCCCATCAAGTCTGCTCTGCCATTCAATCATGGCTGATCCTTCTTTTTTACCTCCTCAACCCCATTTCCCGACCTTTTCCCCATGACCTTTGATGCCACGTCCAACCAAGAACCTTAAATACCTTAAATACCTAATGACCTGGCCTCCACAGCTGCATGTGGCTACAAATTCCACAAATTTACCACCTTCTGGATAAAGAAATCTCTCCACATCTGTTTTGAATAGACGCCCCTCTATCAGTCTAGTCTAGTCTAGGAGAAGAGGCTGTACCCTCTTCTCCTAGACTATTCCATCAGGTATTTCAACATTCAAATGGTTTCAATGAGATCCCCCTCATCCTTCTGAATTCCAGCAAGTACAGGCCCAGAGCCATCAAACTTTCTTCTTATGATAAACCTTTCATTCCTGGAGTCATCCTTGTGAACCTCTTCTGGACCCTCTCCAATGCCAGCACAACTTTTCTAAGATGAGGAGCCCAAAACTGTTCATAATACTCAAGGTGAGGCATCACCAGTGCCTTATAAAGCCTCAGCATCACTTCCCTGCTCTTGTATTCTAGACCTCTTGAAATGAATGCCAGCATTGCATTTTGGCCTTCCTCACCACCAACACAACCTGCAAGTTAACATTTAGAGTATTCTGCACAAGGACTCCCAAGTCCCTTTGCATTTCAGATTTTTGAATTTTCTCCCCATTTGGAAAATTGTCCACAACATTTATTTCTACTACCAAAGTGCATGACCATGCATTTTCCAATATTATAATTCATTTGCCACTTTCTGACCCAATCTCCTAATATGTCTAAATCCTTCTGCATTGTAACTGTTTCCTCAACACTACCTGCCCCTCCACCAATTTTCATATGATCTGCAAACTTGGAAACAAAGCCATCTATTTCATCATCTAACTCATTTATATACAGAATAAAAAGAAGTATTCCCAACTCCGACCCCTGAAGAACACCACTAGTCACCGGCAGCCAACCAGACAAGGATCCTTTTATTCCCACTCATTACCTTCTTCCAATCAGACAATGCTCTAACCATGTTAATAATGTTCCTGTAATACCACGGACTCTTAACTTTGTAAGCAGCGTCATGTATGGCACCTTATCAAGGGCTTTCTGAAAGCCCAAATATGCAACATCCACTACATTCCCTTGATTTATCCTACCTGTAATGTCCTAAAAAAAATTCCAACCGGTTTGTCAGGCAGGATTTTCCCTTAAGGAAACTATGCTGACTACGTTCTATCTTGTCCTATGTCATCAACTACTCTAGCACCTTGTCCTTAACAATTTACATCTTACATCATCCCAACCACTGAGGTCAGGATAACTGGTCTATAACTCCCTTTCTGTTGCCAACCTCCTTTCTTAAAGAGTGGAGTGACATTTGCAATTTTCCAGTCCTCTGGGACCATGCCAGAGTCCAATGATTTTTGAAAGATCATTTCCAATGTCCCCACAATCCCTAACACTACCTCTTTCAGAACCCTAGGGTGCAGCTCGTCTTTCTAGGGGACTTATGTACCTTTAGGTCTTTCAGTTTTTTGAGCACCTTCTCTCTTGTAATAATAACGGCACCCACTTCTCTTCCTTCACGCACTACATCTGGCACACTGCTAGTGTCTTCCACAGTGAAGAGTGATGCAAAATACTCATTTAGTTCATCTGCCATCTGTTATTGTTGCCTTCCTGTCAGCTTGAACCATTGTCCTTTGATCACTCTCATTAACAAGGCATTTCCGCCCACAAAACCACTGCTCACTAGACGTATATTTGTTTTTGTACCATTCTCTGTAAATTCTCTAAACAAAATTGCATGAAAAATCCCAAGAGATCAGTAAATACTCAGATGCTCAAACTATTCCATCTGGCACCAACCATTATTCCACTGTCAAAGTCGCTTAGATCACATTTTTTCCCCCTTATGGTGTTTGGTCTAAGCAACAACTCTGAACCTCTTGACCATGTCTGCATGGTTTTATGCCTTGAGTTGCTGCCACATGATTGGCTGATTAGATATTTGCATTAATGAGCAGGTGTGCAGGTTTACCTTATATAGTGGCCATTAAGTGTTTCTGATTGATGCAAAATCTTAATATTTGGGTCTGCGGGTGGTGGAATGTGGATACATTTCTTCAAAAGAAGTGTGAGGCATTCCTTCCTTCCATTAGCTTGCAGGTCACTCTTGGGCATGGTGTTGAATGTGCTTAGCCAGCCCACCCGCCCTCAAATTTGGGTCATGGGAGTAGGAGGTGGATGGTCATATGAGCAGCTGGTCCATATCACAAGTCCTGGTTATACGACCACTGACGCCAGGCAGACTATCTCTGAAGAATAGTGATAATGGCTGGGGTCACCCACCTTGTAAAGACACTGCCCAGAAGAAGGCAATGGCAAACCTCATCTGTAGAAAAATTTGCCAGGAACAATGATGGTCAAGACCATGATCGCCCACATCGTACGACACAGCACAGAATGATGATGCTGATGACAAATCCTTCTGCAATAAGTGATAACACCCTGTTTACTACAATAAATAACACTGAGCAAACTGTGGCAATACTGTAGGTCTTGGCAGCAAAGTGGTCATTGAGTGGGAGAGTATATTGGATAATGAAGTCACTTAGTGGAGAACAAATAGCAATACCACTTTAAGGAAGTGAAGGGAAGACAATGTTTTCCATCATCTCATTTAATCGAGCTATAAAAATTCCTGAGAAAATTGTACATGTAAAGTAAATTAAATTTTGCTGATTTCATGGGTAATAAAATGCAGTAAAGTTGTAATCACCATTAATATTTTTCATCTGATTTTAAGTGTTTGATCATTTGTGATGCACATGTGAATTTATATCTCCTGAGAGGAACCTGGATTTCTGCAGCTGAAATTAAATCTTGTTCAATTGCTGTCTCTCACAAAGTAATATGATGTGTTGCTATCTATTGGAAATGCTGGAAGTACTCCACATGTCAGGCGGTATCTGTGGAGGAAGAAACTTGCCTTACATTTTGGATCTAAATGTTGATCGTTTCTCTTCTCAGAGATGCTGCCCAACCTGTTAGGTATTTCCAGCATTCCTTGTGTTAATACATCGCTGCTCCTGACAACTTCCCCTTGGTACACTGCTCTGCCTATGACGGAGGCCGCATCACCTCCTCTCCGGTTCATGATAGGATAGTCCTCTCATCCTGGGCATGAGCCTGGTTAAATAAATCTACACTGTCTCCAATGCTAGGGTGTATTTTCTTAAATACAGGGATCAAAGCCATACACAGTGCTCCAGATGTGGTCTCACTAATATCCTGTGTATCTGTGACAATACTCTGTTTATAAACTTCAGTCTCCGTCCTCGTACACCATTTGCCTTCTTCACTACTTGTTGCATCCTAGTGACTCAAAGAGTCATGAATGCTAACTCTTTGAGATTCATGTGACGGAACACAGAGAACCCTCCCCACCTCACTCATTTGCAGTCTCTTTTTGCTCAGATAATAGTTTGCCTTTAATACCTCTGACAGAAGTGCTTGACCCCACGCTGTCTAAGAATAAACACCATTAGCCAAGCTTTCATCCAGTAATTCAACTTATCTATACCAGTCACCCCCATAGTATAAACACCAGATTTACTGACTCAGTAACATGTGAACGAACTTAAAATAATATAAAATTCAGAAATGCAACACACAAACATACATTCATTCCTACAAAGTTTCCTCTCTCTCTCTCTCTCTCTCTCTCCACTTACAATAATTGTTCTTTTTTAACAGTCCTATGTGCTTTTACAACAGTCCTATATGCTTTCAGTGTCATTCATTCCAATACTGTGGAGGTACGATTACTGCAATGTGAGATTTTTGTGTGCTTTCTGACTGATAGACATATTAATTTAAGGATGTGTCTAAACAGGAAACCCATTTGTGACCAGAAGATGGCCGGTATCTTGTATGGTGCCGAACATCTTCATATAGCCATGTGGTCTCTCAATTATTTTCATGTCATCACAGATTTGGATACTTCCTCCTCTGCTTCCTCCTCCAGTAAATAACTGAGGGCCAAGAACTGATCCTTGGTGAACCCTACTAATTATGTCCTCCCAGACTGAAATCTCCTATTCATTCTGTCCCCCTGTCTTCTACGTGATTAGCGGTTTTGTGCTATCAAACCCCTCCACAATAACATGGCTCTTATATTATGCAACCGTTTTTAATGCGCCACCTTGCTAAAATATAACAGCAAGGATGTAATGTTAAGGCTTTATAAAGCACTGGGGAGGGCTCACATTGAGTATTGTGAGTAGTTTTGGTCCCCTTATCTAATGTGCTGACATTGGAGAGGGTTCAGAGGAGGTTCACAAAAACGATTCTGGGATTGAACGGCTTGTCACGTATGAAGCATTCGATAGCTCCGGGCCTCTACTCACTGGAATTCTGAAGATTAACCATATAACCATTAAACAATTACAGCATGGAAGCAGGCCATCTCGGCCCTTCTAGTCCATGCCAAATGCTTACTCTCACCTAGTCCCACCCATCTGCACTCAGCCCATAACCCTCCATTCCTCTCCTGTCCATATACCTATCCAATACTTTAAATGACATTATCAAACCTGCCTCTACCACTTCTACTGGAAGCTCCTTCCATACAGCTACCACTCTCTGAGTAAAGAAGTTCCCCCTCGTGTCACCCCTAAACTTTTGCCCTCTAACTCTCAACTCATGTCCTCTTGTTTGAATCTCCCCTACTCTCAATGGAAAAAGCCTATCCACGTCAACTCTATCTATCCTTCTCATAATTTTAAATATCTCTATCAAGTCCCTCCTCAACATTCTATGCTCCAAAGAACCTTCTCCTCTGTACTGTCTCTATTTTGTTGACATCTTTCCTATAATTTGGTGACCAGAACTGTACACAATACTCCAAATTTGGCCTCAACAATGCCTTGTACAATTTTAACATTACATCCCAACTCCTATACTCAGTGCTCTGATTTATAAAGGCCAGCATACCAAAAGCTTTCTTCACCACCCTATCCACATGAGATTCTACCTTTAGGGAACTATGCACCATTATTCCTAGATCACTCTGTTCTACTGCATTCCTCAATGCCCTACCATTTACCATGTATGTCCTATTTTGATTATTCCTACCAAAGTGTAGCACCTCACACTTATCGGCATTAAACTCTATCTGCCATCTTTCAGCCCACTCTTCTAACTGGCCTAAATCTCTCTGCAAGCTTTGAAAATCTACTTCATTATCCACAACACCACCTATCTTAATATCATCTGCATACTTACTAATCCAATTTACCACCCAGACAATTTATCATCCAGACAATGAATGTGTATGACAAACAACATTGGACCCAGTACAGATCCCTGAGGCACACCAGCCTCCAACCTGACAAACAGTTATCCACCACTACTCTCTGGCATCTCCCATCCAGCCACTGTTGAATCCAATTTACTACTTCAATATAATACCTTGATTGAACTAACTAACCTTCCATGTGGAACTTTGTCAAAGGCCTTACTGAAGTCCATATAGACAACATCCACTGCTTTACCCTCGTCAACTTTCCTAGTAACCTCTTCAGAAAATTCAATAACATTTGTCAAACATGACCTTCCACGCACAAATCCATGTTGACTGCTCCTAATCAGACCCTGTCTATTTAGATAATTATATATACCATCTCTAAGAATACTTTCCATTAATTTCTCCACCACTGACGTCAAACTGACAGTCCTATAATTGCTAGGTTTACTCTTAGAATCCTTTTTAAACAATGGAACCACATGAGCAATACACCAATTCTCCAGCACCATCCCTATTTCTAATGACATTTGAAATATTTCTGTCAGAGCCCTGTTATTTCTACACTAACTTCCCTAAAGGTCCTAGGGATAATCCTGTCAGGATCTGAAGACTTATCCACTTTTATATTCTTCTAAAGCTCTAGTACTTCCACTTCTTTAATCATCATAGTTTCCATAACTACCCTACTTGTTTCCCTTACTTTACACAATTCAATATCCCTCTCCTTTGTGAATACTGATGAAAAGAAAGTGTTCAAAATCTCCCCCATCTCTTTCGGCTCCACACATAGCTGTCCACTCTGATTCTCTAAGGGACCAATTTTATCCCTCACTATCCCTTTGCTATTAATATAACTGTAGAAACCCTTTAGATTTATTTTCACCTTACTTGCCAAAGCAACCTCATATCTTCTTTTAGCTTTTCTAATTCCTTTCTTAAGATTCTTTTTACATTATTTATATTCCTCGAGCACCTCATTTACTCCATGCTGCCTATATTTATTGTAGATCTCTCTCTTTTTCCAAACCAAGTTTCCAATATCCCTTGAAAATCATGGCTCTCTCAAACTTTTAACCTTTCCTTCAACCTAACAGGAACATAAAGATTCTGTACCCTCAAAATTTCACCTTTAAATAACCTCCATTTCTCATTACATCCTTCCCATAAAACAAATAGTCCCAATTCACTCCTTCTAAATCCTTTTGCATCTCCTCAAAGTTAGCCTTTCTCCAATCAAAAATCTCAACCCTGGGTCCGGTCCTATCCTTCTCCATAACTATAGTGAGACTAATGGTATTGTGATCACTGGACCCAAAGTGCTCCCCAACACATACCTCCATCACCTGACCTATCTCATTCCCTAACAGGAGATCCAACACTGTCCCTTCTCTAGTTGGCACCTCTATGTATTGCTGCAAAAAACTGTCCTGCACACATTTTACAAACTCCAAACCATCCATCCCTTTTACAGTATGGGCTTCCCAGTCTATGTGTGGAAAATTAAAATCTCCCACATATCACAACCTTGTGCTAACTACAAATATCTGCCATCTCCTTACACATTTGCTCCTCCAATTCTTGCTCCCCATTAGGTGGTCTATAATACACTGCTATAAGTGTTACTACACCTTTCCCATTCCTCAATTCCACCCAAACAGTCTCCCTAGTCAAGCCTTCTAATCTATCCTGCCAAAGCACCACTGTAATATTTTCTCGGACAAGCAATGCAACAGCACGAGTGGTGACCTCATTGAAACCTATTGCACGTTGAAAAGCCTTGATAGAGCCAATGTGGAGAGGATGTTTCCTATTGCTGGGGAGGCTAAGACCAGAGGACACAGCCTCAGAATAGACGAGCGTCCTTTTAGAATGGAGATGGGGAGGAACTTCTTTAGCCAGAGAGTGGTAAATCTGTGGAATTTGTTGCCACAGGCAGCTGTGGAGACCAAACCATTGAGTATATTTAAGGCAGAGGTTGATAGATTCTTGATTAGTCACTGCATGAAGGGATATAGGGAGAAGGCAGGAGATCGGGGTTGAGAGCAAAAATGGATCAGCCATGATGAAATGACAGAGCAGCCTCGATGGGCCAAATAGCCAAATTCTGCTCCTATATCTTATGGTCTTACCAAATGCCCTCTGAAATCTATATACACTATATCTTCAGACTCCTCCCCACCCCAACAAACAACAAGTGCTGATAAGTGCCAAAAATGATGATAGCCCATGGGTGGAAAAAAGACATCAATAGCTTTCACCGCAAACACAGCATGTAAGGACGTAAGATTAGAAGAATCACCAAGGGTAAAATGAGGGAATACACAGCAGTCCTCATAGAGGAATCAAAAAAAAAAGAGCAAGCAATTTTAAGCTTCTGGATATCAGTATCTCTGAGGACCTATCGTGGGCCTAACGTATCGAGGCAACTACAAAGAAGGCACAACACTGGCTATGTTTCATTAGGAGTTTGAGGAGATTTGGTGTGTCACTAAGGACACACACAGATTTCCACAGATATAGTGTGGAGAGCATTCTGACCGGCTGGATCACTGTCCGGTGGGGGCTAGAGCGCAGGATTGAAAGAAGCTGCGGAAAGTTGTGAAATTACTCAGCACCATCATGAGTACTAGCCTCCGGAGAATACAGGATGTCTTCAAGGAGCGATGACTCAAAAAGGTGCAATCCCATTATTAAGGACCCCCCACCACCCAGGTCAGGCCTTGTTCTCATTGCTACTAACAGGAAGGAGATACAGAAGCCTGAAGACACACACTCAATGATTCAGGAACAGCTTTTTCCCCTCTGCCATTTGACTTCTGAATGAGCGTCGGACCCATGAACACTACCTCACTACTTTTTAAAGTTTTTATTTTTGCACTACTTATTTAATGTAACTAATATATAAGATGTAATTCTCATTTTTTCTATTATTATGTATTGCATCATACTGATGCTACAAAGGCAACAGATTTCACAACATATGCCAATAATATTAAGCCTGATTCTGAAACTACTTCCTTAGTGTCTTTCCACAACTCATCAGACATGAATAGTCTCCTACATCACCTCCATCTTCTTCCACTACCTTCATGACCCTTGATTCCACAACTATCAAAATATCTATTGATCTCTGACTGGAATGGATTGGTGATGGAGCCCCCAACACCCTCAGGTGGAGGATTATAAAGAATCAGCACCTATCGAGTAAAGTATCTTCTTCTCATCCTGGTCCTAAATGGGCCTCTTCTTAATCTGAAACAGCGTCTGCTGATTCTAGACCCTTCATCCTCAAAATCTTCTCTGTGGATCCCTATGAGAATTTTGCAAATTTCATTGACCACTGCTTACTCATCTGTCTCTCAAAGGGAGGTGCACATGTCTGCCACTGGAAGTAATAGTTGTGTGTTCAATTGCAACATTCTTAGAGAACTTTGGAGAGGCACACAGATGGGAGGTACCTGGATGGATATGATCCATGTGCAGGTGGATGGGATTAGGCAGAAGATTGGGTCAGCATCGACTAGATGGACTGAAGTGTCCATCTATGCTGTAATACTCTATGACTCTAGAGAACAATAGTCTACACGTATTCCATACAAGCCAGCCCAGGATGAAGGGTGATGATCTTCACTGCATTCCCTCTCTGAGAGTAGATGCTTTTAAGTAGCAAAACCATAACTGCACACAATGCTACATGTGTAGTCTCACCAAGGGACTATGTGCACAGATTAAACAAATTCTGCAAACTATGTGCCTTACACATTCAGGACTCACTGGTCTTTATCAATCAGACTTTAGAGTAACACAAACAAAATGCTGGAGGAACTCAGCAGATCAGGCAAAGGATGAGCAGTCAACGTTTGGGGCCGAGAACCCTCATTAGGACTGGAAAGGAAGAGGGAAGAAGCTGGCATTTTGTACGTGAGTTGCTCTGGATTTCCAGCATCTGCAGAATCTCTTGTGATTAATCTAAAGATTTTAGATTAACTTCTTTTGCAAAAGGAATAAAACTGCAGTGATGCACAGACAAATTTCCCGACCCTTGTATTTCTATTATCTGCACTCTATGCCAACGCATTTATTCTGGCTACTTGAATGCGAATTTTTCCCGTGATCCCCAAAGCAGATGAACAATTAAAAAGATCTTCCAGGATACCACACATCATTAAGTTCTGAGTTATGCAAAACCAGAGTAGATGAATTTATGAAATAGAAATGCCGAAACACTCAGCATATCAGGATCCATCTATGGGAAAAGAAGCAGAGTTAACACAGATACAGTTGATGCATAGTTTATCTATGCAAATGACCTATGCACAGCAACACAAGCTAACTCATCCCAAGAAGTTGAAGTACGACTTACAACAGTCCTCGAAGCGATGAAGTAGTATTATGAAAAATGGTCTCTGAACCCAAATCCATCAAAAACTCAAGTGTGTGCATTCCACCTGAGGAATCGAGAAGTGGCTTGGAAACGTGTGGGAAGGAGCTTGAGCACCATCCAACTCCAATTTACCTGCGCGTGATACTGGATAGGACACTCTCATTTGCCACCCACATCAAAAAACTCCGAGGGAAAGTTGGCTCTTGCAATTCTCTCTTGAAAAAATTAGTAGGCACGAAATGGGGAGCTAATTCTTACACACTTAGGTCATCTGCCCTAGCACTCTGCTATGCACCTGCAGAATACTGTGCACCTGTGTGGGGCAGATCAGCCCATGCCAAGCAAATAGACCCGTTGCTTAACGAAACCTGCCAAATAATCTTCAGCACACTGCGTCCCACACCCACTAACATCATTTACAGACTTGCAGGCATTGCTCCCCCCCGAGATCCGAAGACACCATTAAAACAAAAATTGAAAAAAGGAGACTGAACTCGGATCCAGAGCAGCCACTACATCACGTGCCAGTTTCCAACCGCCTAAACTCCAGGAAAAGCTTTGCTACAGTGGAGGAACTACGGCACGGAACATCCCCCCCAAACATACAGGATTGACCTCTGGCAACAAACAGAAGCCAGAACCCCACCAAACAATACAGTGCAAGACCCCACAGAAACGTTGCCAGACGGGGCACTGCTTCACAGACAGAAGTGGTGCACTCTCGACAGAGTGAAAGTAGGAGTTTGTAGGACGGGAGACAATATGGTGAAGTGAGGTTTAAAGACCAGTGAATCCTGTGAGTGTGACAAAAAGGTGCAGAACATTGAACACGTTCTGTGCACTGCCCACTCTCACCTGATTTAATTGACCAAATAACACTGGAGTGGCTGGCTGTCTAGTGGGACAAGTTATGATGATACCTTGGTCCCAGAGGAATGCTTTTATATTTGGTTGTATCCGTGTATGATTGAATGATAATTAAACTTCAGTTGATTTGATTTGGTTCCAGGAAAGACATATCCCATTATGGCCAAATTAGTGGGAAAACTTGCACTCTCAAAATTTAGGAGGGGTAGAAATAGAAAAGTTATTCATCAGTGGCTTTTAAATAGACACACAAACTTTTGGAGGGACTCAGCAGGCCAGGCAGCGTCTATTGGAAAAAAAAGTACAGTCGACGTCTTGGGCAGTGCATGCAGGGAATGGAGAGATATGTATTATGTTGCGGGTGGAGGGCACTTAGTTGACTTTGGCATTGCATTCAGCACAGCCATAATGGGCTGAAGGGCTTGTGTTGTGCTGTTCCATGTTAAAGGCAGAGGCATTCAGATTCTGCTGGAAGGTTGGTCATTCCTGCAGACTCTCGGGAAATGCATTAATATAAATAACATGAATGAGCTGTTTATAGATGGCTTCTCACTCAGCCCATCTGGATGTTTGAACATGTTATTTAGAGACGCTCCCTTGGTAATCAATAATTGGTAATGTTGCAGATAATCACTCAGTTAAATTCCAATCAGCAGGACTCTGAAGACAGTGACTAAAAATGCTGACTTG
This sequence comes from Hypanus sabinus, assembly GCF_030144855.1. Lineage (NCBI taxonomy): Eukaryota > Metazoa > Chordata > Chondrichthyes > Myliobatiformes > Dasyatidae > Hypanus > Hypanus sabinus. The sequence goes on from NC_082706.1 coordinate 18,009,647, forward strand.
GCAGTTATAGTCACCCTGCTGGTTTTATTTGTGGACAAAGTCTTTGGTGGTTATTTGCTCTCCACAAGGAATCCGTTTTCTATCAATCCAGTGAGTTGCGATTTCACATTTAATTTTGCATTGCACTGAATTATTGAAAGAATGATGCAGTTTCCAATTACTTAGTACCGTTGCTGGTGCTTAGGGCAGCAACGAAAGTCCTCCAACTCTGTCTGCCCTTGGCCATCAAAAACAATTTAGGTCTTATTCTTGGCAGCGTTCAGGGCTTCCTTCGTTGTCCCAGTAGCTTCCTCTCAGTTTTCTTTGCTGTCAGTCAATCAAGTCCTGGGTTGAGACTCAAGAACACCGTCACACACAGATATAGCAGCAAAATGCACGTAATCTATACCCTTCCATTCCCTGCATATATGTGTGTCTACTTAAAAAACACAGCTAAATCTTTTTTCTACTTCTATCTATCCTAATTTTTGAAGAGGAACTGTAAATTTTTCCCTAATTTGGCCACAATGGAATAATCTCTTCCCAGGAAGGATTCCTGCCTGGATTCCCTTATTCAGTCTGGCCTCTACTCTTTGACCTTTTTGGCATGGGTGACCCTACCAAGAGTCAAAGCACAAGGCTCTTACTCCACCCAACATAGCTGTCCGGGTCATCAAGTCAGGCAAACTTCCAAACTCTACGAAAAGGTTGTGGTCCTCTTGAGGAGATTCAAATTGGGATGAGCCAATTTGGCGGCATGGTAACGTAGTGGCTAGCATAATGCTTTATAATGCCAATGACTGGGGTTCAATTCCCGCCACTGCCTGCAGAGTGTTTATAGCTCTCTCGTTACCACATGGGTTTCCTCCCAGTGAACCAGATTCCTCCTTGAAGCTGGCACCTCCTAGTGGGAAACAGTCAGGTACTGTTCCTTGAATCAACAGGCAAGGAGATTGTTATTTTTTAAAATCTCTCTGAAGCTGATTTTTAAGCAAGAGAGATGAACGATCTTTTAAAATATGAACGCACGTGATTCGCCCACGCTGCTCATTTTCAGCTGTTGTTTGGCAGCTTGTCTTGCCTTTATACCTGTGATGTGAGGGTTAATTACTCCCTGGCAAAGTAGTTGTCATTCAGTATGCTAATGACGGTGAATCAAGGAATGGCAGATGTGCCAAACTTGTGATTATCATATAAACACTAACCATAGTTCTATAGAAGACCTCTTGACATCATCTCCTTGCGATGTTATTTACTCTGTGGATAAGCTTAGCACATTGCTGGGATTATCTTAATTTGTCTTTGTATGGGTTTTTTAAAACTTGCGAATCAAATGGAACATTGTCTTGATCGAGTGATTCCATTTTAGATTTGGATTTCACATCTGCTTGAAGTATTCCCATTGTAGAAAGATTAAGGGATCGATGCAGAGAAAATCTCTCTGCACAGTCCCATCCCACACTCTCCAATGAAGGATTAGTTGTGGAGTAGACCTTCTCCTACACTCAGCAGCCATTTTAGTAGGTACAAAAAAGCTGGATGAACTCAGCAGATCGGGCAGCATCCGTTGAAAGAAGCAGTCAACATTTCGGGTCCAGACCCTTCATCAGGACTGAAGAAGGAGGGGGCAGGGGCCCTATAAAGAAGGTGGGGGAGGGTGGAAAACCAATCAGAGGAAAGATCAAAGGTGGGGGAGGGGAAGCAGGGAGGGGATAGGCAGAAGAGGTGCAGAAGGAATCTAAGGGGAAAGCACTATGGGTAGTAGAAGAAGGCAGAGTCATGAGAAGTGATAGGCAGGATCTCCCAGTTACCACTCACTTCAACTCTCCTTCACATTCCCATACGGATATGTCCATACATGGCCTCCTCTACTGCCATGATGAGGCCAAACTTCGGTTGGAGGAACAACATCTCATATACCGTCGGGATAGTCTCCAGCCCCTTGGTATGAACATTGAATTCTCCAACTTCCGGTAATTCCCTCCCTCTCCCTTCCCCATCCCAAGTCTACTCTGTCTCCTCTTCTAGCTGCCTATCACTTCTCGTTAGTGAAAATATCTAATCATCCAATCACATGGCAGCAACCTAATGCATAAAAGCATGCAGATACGGCCAAGAGGTTTGGTTATTGTTCAGACCAAACATCAGAATGGGGAGGAAGGTGATCTATGTGACTTTGACTTGTTGGTGCCAGACAGGGTGGTTTTTAAATATCTCAGAATCTGCTGATTCTCCTGGGATTTTCCCACTCAACAGGCTCTGGAATTTACAGATAATGAAGCAAAAAAACAAAAAGATCTTGTAAGTGGTGCTCCTGTGGGCAAAAATGCTTTGTTATTGAGAGAGGTCAGAGGAGAATGGCTGGACTACTTCAAGCTGACAGGAAAGTGGCAATAACTCAATCAACCATGTATTACAAGAATGATGTGCAGGAGTTCATCTCTGTATGCACAACACATCAAATCTAAAAGTGGATGGGCTACAGCAGCAGAAGACCATGAGCATACAATCAGTGGCCACTTTATTAGGTACAAGAGGTACTGACTGCAAATTGTTCTATTGAGAGAGCTGGCTACTTGATTTGAGATTGGAGCACCTGTATCCATTTTGTATTACTACCAAATTTGAAAGTTTACTCAGGCAAAGCTTCAAAACTCTCCCCACAAAGAAACAAATGGCTGTGATCCATTGTTACAACAGGCCTGATGGATGGAACAACCTTTTCTTGGAAGGCATTTTAGGGCCACAAACCTAGAATCAGTGTAACAAAATAAATGTTGATTAAATGTTCTCTGCACTGTTCCATCAAACCATAAGACCAGAAAATATATAAACAGGCTCAGGTTATCGAGCCCATCTAGTCTGCTCCACCATTCATGCTTGTCTCTTTTTCCAACTCCATTTTCCTGCCATTTCCTTAATCCCATTCGTAATCAAGAACCTAAGGTTATTGGGAGAAGGCGGAGAATAGGGTTGAGAGGGATAATAGATCAGCCATGATGGAATGGTGGAGGTGACTTGGTGGGCAGAATTGCCTAATTCAGCTCCTATGTCTTATGGAATATTCTAGGCCTCATCTCCTCTTTTGTGCCAGTTTGATACTCCTTGACCTTTCAAAATCGCTTCTCTTTTTTTATATGCCCCCAATGTTCCAACCTCTATAACCCTATAAGGTAAAGTATCTATGGGATGAAATTCCCAAACAATTTGGTTTTGAATGACCACCTCCGGCGCCTTGGATTTAAAGTTAGTTGGAAAGACTTTAAGGGAAGCTGAGGTAAAAAAAAAATGAACAAGCTTCCAGAGGAAGTTGTAGAGATGGGCACAATTATGACATTTAAGACACGTAGGCAGTTACATGGAGAGGAAAAGTTTAGAGGGATATAGACCAAATGTGGGCAAATAGGACGAGTTTATTTCAGTAACTTGACCAACACAGACGAGGTGAGGGGAAAGGAGCTGTGGTCTATGCTATATAGATCTATGACGCTATCTCTCCGAGAGAGTTTGGTGAGGTTTGGAGAAGAGTGTGTAGCCTGGAGGCCAAGAGGTCTTGAGCTAGGACACGAGCCCATGATCGACTCCGTTTCTGGCTGATCTCAGCAATTAAAAATGGAGAGCAAGATTGAAATCAATGAGGACGAGAGTGGAAGGCAAGTAGGTGTTCAGTGCCCTCTGCCTGTGTTTGATATCTCTCTCCCTCCCCTACCTTTCCTTCCTGCCACAGGAACGTGTCTGCACCTGACCAGACTTTCACACTCTCTCACTCCTGCTCTCAGAGGAAGGTGCTAGAGTCTTGGTTAATCAATGACCTGTAGTTCATGTTATGATGTGTTTCTGGTTACCGGTTGCTCTTTTTTTTTATTGCTGTTTTATGCGATTTTAATCAGGACAGACTGGATCTGTGGACCACAGTCAACAAATGACAGCTATAAAATTAAACTGAACTGAACTATATAAACATTCCTAGACTGTTTCAATGGATTGATGTTTTATACACACAGAATGTTGGTGGAACACAGCAGGCCAGGCAGCATCTATGAGGAGAAGCACTGTCGACGTTTCGGGCCGAGACCCTTCATCAGGACTAACTGAAAGGAAAGATACTAAGAGATTTGAAAGTAGTGGGGGGACATGATAAGTTTTTAACTACAATTTGAGAGGGATAAGGGCAGATCAGAGGTGTCAGTGTTGCAATTAAATAAAGGAGACTACGGAGCCATGAGGGAAGAGCTGGCCAAAGTTAAATGGGCGGATGCCCTGGCAGGAAAGACAGTGGATCAGCAGTGGCAGATATTCTTGGGGATAATACAAAAGATGCAAAAACAGTTCATTCCAATGAGAAGGAAGGATTCAAAGAGGGGGAAGGGGCCGCAGTAGTTGACAAAGGAAGTCAGAGATTGTATAGCATTAAAGAAAAAGAAGTATGACAGGGCTAAGTTGAGTGGAAATACAGATGATTGGGGAAGTTTTAAGGAACAGCAGATCTTAACTAAAAAAGCAATACGGAGAGAAAAAATCAGGTATGAGCTCAGTCTAGCCAGGAATATAAAAGGGGATAGCAAAAGCTTTTTTAGCTATGTGAAGAGAAAGGAGATAGTTAAGAACAATGTTGGCCCCTTGAAGAATGAATTGGGAGAAATTGTTATGGGAAACAGGGAAATGGCAACAGAATTTAACGCGTACTTTAGATCTGTCTTCACCAGGGAGGACACAAGCAATCTCCCAGATGTATGGATGGGCCAGGGTCATAAGATATCAGAGGAATTGAAACAGATTGACATTAGGAAAGAAACTGTGATGAGTAGACTGATAGGACTGAAGGCTAATAAATCCCCGGGTCCAGATGGTCTGCATCCGAGGGTTCTAAAAGAAGTGGCTCAGGAAATTGTGGATGCATTGGTAATCATTTTGCAATGTTCCTTAGATTCAGGATCAGTTCCTGAAGATTGGAGAGTGGCTAATGTTATCCCACTTTTCAAGAAGGGAGGGAAGGAGAAAACGGAGAACTATCGCCCTGTTAGCCTAACGTCAGTCGTGGGGAAAATGCTTGAGTCCATTATTAAGGACGAAATAGTGGCATATCTTGATGGCAGTAATAGGATTAGGCCGAGCCAGCATGGATTTACCAAGGGCAAATCATGCTTGACTAATCTGTTGGAGTTTTTTGAGGGTGTAACAAGGATGTTAGACGAGGGTAAGCCAGTGGATGTAGAGTACCTAGATTTTCAGAAGGCATTCGCTAAGGTGCCACATAGGAGATTGGTGAGTAAAATCAGAGCTCATGGCATTGGGGGCAGGGTTTCAACATGGATAGAAAACTGGTTGGCAGATAGAAAGCTAAGGGTAGCAGTGAATGGGTGTTTCCCAGACTGGCTGGAGGTGACTAGTGGGGTACCACAGGGCTCTGTATTGGGACCACAGCTCTTTACGATTTATGTCAATGATTTAGATGAGGGCATTGAAAACTATATCAGCAAGTTTGCTGACGATACTAAACTGGGTGGCAGTGTGACATGCAAAGAGGACGTTAGGAGAATACAGGGAGACTTGGATAGGCTGGGTGAGTGGGCAGATACTTGGCAGATGTTATTCAATGTGAATAAATGTGAAGTTATCCACTTTGGAAGCAGGAACAAGAGGGCAGATTATTGTCTGAACGGTGTAGAGTTAGGTAAGGGAGAAATGCAAAGAGACCTAGGAGTCCTAGTTCATCAGTCAATGAAGGTGAATGAGCAAGTGCAACAGGCAGTGAAGAGGGCAAATGGAATGTTGGCCTTTATTACAAGGGGAATTGAGTACAAGGGCAAGAATGTCCTTTTGCATTTGTACAGGGCCCTGGTGAGACCACACCTGGAAAATTGTGTATAGTTTTGGTCTCCAGGTTTAATGAAGGACATTCTGGCAATTGAGGAAGTGCAGCGTAGATTCACTAGGTTGATTCCTGGGATGGCAGGGCTGTCTTACGCAGAGAGATTGGAGAGATTGGGCTTGTACACACTGGAATTGAGGAGATTGAGAGGGGATCTGATTGAAACTTTTAAGATAATTAAAGGATTTGATAGGATTGAGGCAGGAAATGTGTTCCAGATGTTGGGAGAGTCCAGTACCAGAGGGCATGGATTGAGAATAAGAGGTCAGTTATTTAAAACAGAGTTGAGGAAAAACTTCTTCTCCCAGAGAGTTGTGGAGGTGTGGAATGCACTGCCTCGGAAGACGGTGGAGGCCAATTCTCTGGATGCTTTCAAGAAGGAGCTAGATAGATATCTGATGGATACGGGAACCAAGGGATATGGGGACAAGGCAGGGACTGGGTATTGATAGTGAATGATCAGCCATGATCTCAGAATGGCGGTGCAGACTCGAGGGGCCGAATGGTCTACTTCTGCACCTATTGTCTATTGTCTATTGTGAGGGGGAAATGCGAAATGACAGGAGAAGACCGGAGGGGGTGGGATGAAGCTAAGAGCTGGAAAGGTGATTGGCGAAAGTGATACAGAGCTGGAGAAGGGAAAGGATCATGGGACAGAAGGCCTCGGGAGAAAGGGGGGAGAGCACCAGAGGGAGATGGAGAACTGGCAAACAACTAAATATGTCAGGGATGGGGTAAGAAGGGGAGGAGGGGCATTAACAGAAGTTAGAGAAGTCAATGTTCATGCCATCAGGTTGGAGGCTACCTAGCCGGTATATAAGGTTTTGTTCCTCCAACCTGAGTGTGGCTTCATCTTAACAGGAGAGGAGTCCATGGATAGACATATCAGAATGGGAATGGGAGATGGAATTAAAATGTGTGGCCACTGGGATATCCTGCTTTCTCTGGCGGATCGAGCATAGGTGTTCAGAGAAATGGTCTCCCAGTCTGCGTCAAGTCTCACCAATATATAAAAGAGCACACCGGGAGCGCTGGACGCAGTATACCACACCAGCCGACTCACAGGTGAAGTTTTGCCTCACCTGGAAGGACTGTCTGGGGCCCTGAATGGTGGTGAGGGAGGAAGTGTAAGGGCAGGTGTAGCACTTGTTCAGCTTACAAGGATAAGTGCCAGGAGGGAGATAGGTGGGAAGGGATGAGGGGGACGATTGGACAAGGGTGTCGTGAAGGGAGCAATCCCTGCGGAAAGCAGAAAGGGGGGGAGGGGATGATGTGCTTGGTAGTGGGATCCCGTTGCAGGTGGCGGAAGTTACGAAGAATTATATGTTGGACCTGGAGACTGGTGGGGTGGTAGATGAGGACAAGGGGAACCCTATCCCGAGTGGGGTGGCGGGCTGATGGGCTGAGGGCAGATGTGCGGGAAATGGGAGAGATGCGTTTGAGTGCAGAGTTGATGGTGGAAGAAGGGAAGCCCCTTTGTTTAAAAAAGGAAGACATCTCCTTCGTCCTGGAATGAAAAGCCTCATCCTGAGAGCAGATGCGGTGGAGACGGAGGAATTGTGAGAAGGGGATAGCATTTTTGCAAGAGACAGGGTGGGAAGAGGAATAGTCCAGGTAGCTGTGAGAGTCTGTAGGCTTATAGTAGATATCAGTAGATTAGCCATCTCCAGAGATGGAGACAGGATCCTTTCCCTTCACCAGCTCTGTATCACTTTTGCCAATCACCTTTCCAGCTCTTAGCTTCATCCCACCCCCTCCGGTCTTCTCCTATCATTTCGCATTTCCCGTCCCCCCACTACTTTCAAATCTCTTACTCTCTTTCCTTTCAGTTAGTCCTGACGAAGGGTCTCGGCCCGAAATGTCGACAGTGCTTCTCCTTATCGATGCTGCCTGGCCTGCTGTGTTCCACCAGCATTTTGCATGTGTTGTTTGAATTTCCAGCATCTGCAGATTTCCTCATGTTTGATGTTTTATACTCTCTGTTTTTTGCTATTTGCACAATTTGTGTGTTCGGTGTTTGATGTTTTTTTGAACGGGTTCCATGGTGTTTCTTTGTTTTGTGGTTGTCTGCCAGAAGACAAATCTTATAGTTATATACTGCATACATACTTTGATAATAAATGTACTTTGAATCTTTGAATATCTAAGAAAGGATGTGCGGGCATTGGGAACGGTCCAGAAGAAGTTTATGAAAATTATTCGGGGAACAAAAGGGTTAATGTCTGAGGTGTGTTTGGTGGTACTGGATCTGTTCTTTTTGCAGTTTAGAAGAATGAGGTGTTTCTCTTTGAAATGCACTTTATATGTAAAGGCCTAGGTAGAGTAGATGTAGAGAGGATGTTTCCAGTATGGGAGAGCCTAGGAGCAGAAGGCACAGCTTCCAAATAGAAAGGCATCGCTTTGGGACAGAGCTGAGGAGGAATTTCTTTCATGTGTCTGTGGAATTCATTGTCATAGATGGCTGTGGAGGCAAGGCATTGGGAATACTGAATGTAGAGTACAATAGGTTCTCAGTTAATAAGGGGGTCAAAGATTATGGAGAGAAGGCAGGAGGATGTAGCTGGGAGGGAAAATAAATCAGCCGTGATTGATCAGCAAAGCAGACTGACCTAAGCCTGCTCCTATGTCCTATGGTCTTTCTTTATTTATATAGAGATACAGCATAGAACAGGCCCTTCCAAGCCAACAAGCTGTGCCACTCAGCAACCCATCTATTTAACCCTAGTCTAATCACAGGACAATATACAATAACCAATTAACTGCCCGTAAGATGTCTGGTGACTGTGGAAGGAAATTCACAAGGATACGGGTACAACGTACAAACTCCTTACCGACAGCACCGGAATTGAACTCCAAACTCTGGCACTCTGCACTGTAAGAACGTTGCACGAACTTGTACGCTACTGTGGCGCTCATGGTCTAGAACACATGGTGTTTTCTTTCTCTGGGGCTAAGTCTTTACAAGCTTGTTTCATCATGTTGCTGGCTGACATGGTTGGATTTATATCCCACTCCAGTTTCATTTGACAGAAGATGTCTGATAATGAACAGCAAGTAATCCTTTGTGTTCCTCACTACTGCCTAACCTATTTGTCACTATTGCTTCAGAATGAGATTTAGAAGCGCAATTTGAAAACTTGAACAAATGCTTTTCTCTTAGAAGTACGTGAGACGTCACAAGGTAGAGAGATTAGTATTTTATAGGTTTTCATCTGTAATAATCCAGCTCAATTAACGGCATTTGCATGTGAAATGGAGGAAATACAGCGCACACATACGTTTCAAAGGCAATCACTAGATGCACTTGTGAAAGACTTTCAACAAAATGAGGCAATATTAAACTGGCTTCAACAACATTCTGTTGAAAATAGGTGCAGCAGTGTGAAGTAACAAGGACTGCAAGATTGAGAGAGACGATTGACGATATGGTGTAATTGGTAGTATTGTGTAGAGTGCTGGTTGTCTCATTATGGAATGATGTGAAAGTTCAAAAGTAAATACATTATCTAAGCGCAAAGATGTCACCATTTACAAGCCTGATAGTCATTTTCTTGTGGGCTTACACAGTAAATCCAAAAAACATGATAGAATCAAAAAAAGACCACAAGCAAAAGGACGGATAAACAACCAATGGGCAAAAGACAACAAATTGTACAAATACAACAGAAAAAATGATAATGATGTTAAATAAATAAGCATTAAATATTGTAAAGATGAACTGAAGAGTCCTTGAAAGTAAGCCCATGGGTTGTGAGAGGAGCTCAGTGATGGGACATGTGAAGTTGAATGAAGTTATTCCCACTAGTTCAAGAGCTTGATGTTTGAGGGGCAGTAACAGTCTCTGAACCTGAGGGTTATGAAGTCACTGTACTTTTATCCTGATGGCAGCAGTGAGAAGAAAGAGTGGCCTGGGTGTGCAGATCCTTGATGATGGATTCTGATTTTCTGCAACGGTACCCCGTGTAGATGTGCTCAATGGTGAAGAGGACTTTACGCATGGACTGGGCTGTTTCCAGTACTTCTTGTGGGATTTTCCATTCAAGGTCATTAGTGTTTCCACACCAGGCCATGATGCAACTAGTCAAAATGCTCTTTACTGCACATCCATAGAGGTTTGTCAAAGTTTTAGATGTTGTGCCAAATCTTCTAAGGAAGTAGAAGCACTACTGTGCGTACTTCATAATTGCTCTTACGTGCTGCGCCCAGGATAGATTCTCTGAAATGATAACACTGAGGAACTTAAAGCTGCTGACCCTTTCAAACTCTGATCCCCGATGAGGATTGGAGCATCAATTTCCAGCTTCCTACTCCTGAAGTTAATAATCAGTTCCTTGGTCTTGCTGACATCAACTGAGACATTGTTGTTGTGGCACCACTCAGACAGATTTTCAAATTTCTTCCTATATGCTGATTTGTTACCAGCTTTGACATGCCCAACGATAGTGGTGTTGTCAGCAAACTTATAAATGGCATTGGAGCTGTGCTTAGCCTTACAGTCGTAAGTGTAAAGCAGAGGATGAAGCACACAGTGTTGTGGTGCGCCTGTGCTGACGGAGATTGTGGAGGAGATGTTGTTGCAAATCCAGACTGACTGGGGTCTGCAAGAGAGGAAATTGAAGTTTCCATTGCACAAGGAGGTATTGAGGCCAAGGTCTTGAAGTTTATTGATTAATTTTGAGGGGATAATAGTGTTGAATACCCAGCTGTAGTCGATAAAGAGCATCCTGTTGTATGTATCTTTGCTTTCCAGATGTACCAGGGTTGAGAGAGAAACTAATGAAATGGCATCTGCTGTGGACATGTAGTGACAGTTGGCAAATTGGATGTGGATCCAAGTCTTTTCTGAGGCAGGAGTTAATATGTTTCATCACCAAAGTCTCAAAGCACTTCATCAAATTGGATGTAAGAACTACTGGACGAGAATTTTAGAGGGGATACAGAGGATATTTAACAAGATGATGCACATGTTAGAAAGCATATCTTATGCAGATAAGTTGAGCAAGCTAGGGCTTTTCCCTTGGTTGAGAACTGACATGGTGGAGATGTACAAGATGATAAGAGGCGTAGACTGAGTGGACAAACAGAAACTTTTTCCCAAGGTAGAAATCGCTAATACAAGGGAGTATTTCTATTTTTTGCACATTTTTTAAAATCTGTTCAATATATGTAATTGATTTACTTGTTTACTTATTATGTTTTATTTTATCTTTCTCTCTCTCTCTGCTAGATTATGTATTGCATTGAATTGGTGCTGCTAAGTTAACAAATTTCATGTCACATGCCAGTGATAATAAACCTGATTCTGAATAACAAGGGGAGTAAAGTGTAAGGGCAGATGTCAGAGCGAGTTTTTTTAATGCAGAGAATGGTAGGTGCGTGCAACATGCTGACAGGGTGGTTGAGGCTGATACGGTATGGACATTTAACAAACTCTTAGATAGACACATGGATGAAAAAAAATGGAGGGGTAGGTGAGGGGGATGAGTTGAGTTGATCTTGGAGTAGGTTGAATGATGACACAACATCCTGAGACAAGTACCCCCTGTACCCTGCTGTATCATTCTGGCCTGTAGATGTCATTTGATCACTTTGAAGCCAACAAGACTATCCAGTTGAAAACTCCAGGATCTGTTGTGGTTTGGGTGGATCTCTTGGTTGATTTTATTTTCAACAGCTGACCTCTGGCTCTGGGCATGAATGAGAACTGGAGTGAAGCAGAACTGAAGTGAAGCTGAATCTCCCTTTATTTACAACAATTTTTTCCCTCCCTATGTTACTTGATATCTGCAATTAAACAAATTGCAGGGAATTCTCAGCAGGTGTGACAGGGAGAAACTTTGAAGTTTCACATTTCAAAGTCAATTTATTATCAAAGTACTATATGCCACCATATTCTACCCTGAGATTCATTTTCTTGCAGGCATTCACAGTAAATACAAAGAAATACAATATAATCAGTGAAGAGCTACACACAAGGACTGACCAACCAACATGCAAAAACAGGAAAACAGTGCAAATATAAACAATACAGAAACAACAACAATAATAATAAATAAGTAAATAAATAATGCTGGGAACACGAGATGTAGAGTCCTTTAAAGTGAATCCATAGATTGCTTACAGTGATCAGTTCAGTGTTGACGTAATTGACATTATCCACATTGGCTCAGGAGGCTGATTGTTGAAGGGTAATAACTGTTCCCCACCCAACACACACAAAACACTGGAGGAACTCAGAAGGTCAGGCAGCATCAATGGAAAAGAATAAAAAGCCGATCTTTCGGGCCGAGACCCCTCTTCAAGACAAGGTGGTCTGGGACCTAAAGCTCAGGTACCTCCTGCCTAATGGCAGCAGCAAGAAGTGAGCACGGCCAGCATGGTGGGGTTCCTTGATGATGGATACTGCTTCCTTGTGGCAGTGCTTCTTGTCAATGTGTGGATCACATTGAGAGCTTTCCAAAAATTGTAGATGGAGAACGTAATGCACATTTCAACACCCCCCCCATGCACTGCCACTTTACATTTACTCTGCACACCTCACACCTACACTGACACAGTCACTGTCCTACTGCATTTTCATATGTCCTGCTGCCACCAAGAAGAGGTCCACTTGCCAAGAATCATATTGTCACTCTATCGTTTCTTGTCAGTCATCTTATGTACAGGTACTCCTATACCTCGTGTCATGTTATGTACATACAATCAATGTTGTATATATCTGTGTGTGTGTATACTGTATGTTGCTGCTGACTGTAACGCTTGGTGAGAGCTGTGTAGGGATGGGGTTCATATTCTGAAGATGGAAAGAACAACCAGAAGACAGCAGAAGAGAGCCAGGAGAAATGCAGCCATGGTTGCCATCACTACCACCACTACCACATGTACATGCCCCACCTGCAATAGAACTTGTAGGTCCAGGATAGGACTGTATAGTCATCAAAGATCTCACCGTTAAAGGAGTGGATGTCATCATCGGATTGCGATGGACAACCGAAAAAGAATATTTACTGTATGTGGTATGTGTGTGTGTGCGTGTATATATATATATATATACAGCTCTATACAATTCTAGTTAGGCCATACTTGGAGTACTGTGTCCAGTTCTGTCGCCTCACTATAGGAAGGATGTGGAAGCATTGGAAAGGGTACAGAGGAGATTTACCAGGATGCTGCCTGGTTTAGAGAGTATGGATTATGATCAGAGATTAAGGGAGCTAGGGCTTTACTCTTTGGAGAGAAGGAGGATGAGAGGAGACATGATAGAGGTGTACAAGATATTAAGAGGAATAGACAGAGTGGACAGCCAGCGCCTCTTCCCCAGGGCACCACTGCTTAGTACAAGAGGACATGGCTTTAAGGTAAGGGGTGGGAAGTTGAAGGGGGATATTAGAGGAAGGTTTTTCACTCAGAGAGTGGTTGGTGCATGGAATGCACTGCCTGAGTCAGTGGTGGAGGCAGATACACAAGTGAAAATTAAAAGACCTACTAGATAGGTATATGGAAGAATTTAAGGTGGGGGGTTATATGGAAGGCAGGGTTTGAGGGTCGGCACAACATTGTGGGCCGAAGGGCCTGTAATGTGCTGTACTATTCTATGTTCTATATGTATATATATGGCCACACTCAAACAGTTACTTGTACTTTCTGTATTATAAAATTGCTTTTATAGTGCTATTTGTTGTGTTATCTTATGCCTACTGTGCTTTTTTATGCTGCCTCAGATCCAGAGTTGCGATCATTTCATTCTCCTTTACACTTGTAACTGAAGAATGATGATCATGTCTTGAATTTTTAGTGCCTCCAGAGGCAGGAATGGGATCTGCTGGGATTTTAGCAAATGAACCCCAAATACCTCATCTGAAATTGACTTTATTGGTTTCATTTTCTTGAAGCTCAGAAGTGCAATTGGGGAGAGGACAAATGCCCAATATCACCCCAGATACAACAATAATCTCCAAAAGCATTCTTTAACCAGTGTCTATGCCCCTGTCACTTATTTGGGTCAATCAGTGCCTCACACGCTTTCTTTACAGCTTGTTCATTGTCCACCAGGTTGCCACTGCTGTTAATTTCTGAACCTTTGTCAAATTACTCTACCCAATGTGTCTCTTGTGTGGTCTCAGAAAAGGGCCAAACACGCTGAGAGCCCTCTGATTTGATATTTAAAAAAAAAGATCTTGCAAGTGTCTTTTGGGGCTGATTTGTATTGCAGAAGATGCAATTGTGGCAAAAGATTGTACAGCTTCAAAAGACGACCTTCGGAAGGTTAGAACGTCGAGCTTTAGAAAGATTTCAAAGTGTCTCCAGTGGGATGTCTTCTGAGGGAAAGAGGCTGAGACTCAGATTCTTGGAGAAAAATAACAAAACAGTAATGTCACTTCTTAAGTGTTTAAAAGGGCTGTCAATCCAATGTAGAGATTGAAACGGAACATAAATTGGTTCTACACTCAGTGGCCACTTTATTAGCCTCAACGGTGTGGTCCTCTGCTACTGTAGCCTATCCGCTTCAAGTTTTCATGTGTTGTGCATTCAGAAATGCTCTTCTGCACACCACTGTTGTCATGCCATGGTTATTTGAGTTACTGTCACCTTCCTGTCAGCTTGAACCGGTCTGCCCATTCTCCTCTGACCTCTCTCATTAAAAAGGTATTTTTGCCCACAGAACTGCCATGCACTGGAAGTTTTTTTTTGTGTGTGTTTTTCACACCATTGTTTGTGAACTCCAGAGACTGTTGTGCTAGAAAAACCCAGGAGATCAGCAACTTCTGAGATACTTAAAAAAAATCATCCTATCTGGGAACCAACAAGTATTCCACTAACAAAGTCACTTTTCTTCCTCATTCTGATGTTTGGCCTGAGCAACAAAGGAACCTCTTGACCATGTCCGCATGCTTTAATGCATTGAGTTGCTGCCACATGATTAGATGTTTGCTCTAACAAGCAGGAGCACCTAGTAAAGTGGCCACCTCATATAAATAAAAAAGCAAAAAAAAGAGGTAGAGGACAGGCTGGTTTATTGTCAATTCAGAAAACTGAATAATGGTGAAGGGGATGAAGCTGTTCCTGAAGTGCTGAGTGTGGGTCTTCAAGCTCCTGAACCTTCCACCCCTCACCCTTGGTGGAAATGAGAAGAGGGCATGTCCTGGGTGATGGAGGTCTTTTGAAAATGCCATCGCTGTTGGGGAGGTTAGTATCCATAATGGAGTTGGCTGAGTTTACAACCCTCAGCAGCTTTTCTCAATCCTGTGCAGTTTCCCCTCCTTCCCAAATAGTGATACAACCAGTTTGAATGCTGTCCATGGTATATGAAGAAGAGTGCATTTATGTCTTTTAGGTTTTTACTTTTTTGTATTGATTTAATTTAGATAAATATTATTGATTTTATTTAGAGATACAGCATAGTAACAGGTTCTTCAGGCCCAATGAGCCCTTACCTCCCAATTACACCATTGTGAACCATTAACATACTAACCTATACATTTTTGAAATCAGGGCACTCAGAGGAAACACATATTCTCACAGGGAGAATGGACAAGCTCCACACAGACTGTGGTGGGAATTGAACCCAGGCTGCTGACATTGTAATTGCATTGTGCTAACCCCTGCACTAATGTACCACCAAGAAACTGCCATAAGAAATATCTTTCTTACTAAAGCCCTAAGTGAATGGCGGCCAATTTAAAAGCTTGTGACCTCTGTTGTATTGCAGGAAATGCCAATTTTCCCACAGCAAGCTCTCTCAATCTGCACTTTGATTCTGGCCAGCATTGTTTTTTATATAAGCACAAGAAAGTCTGCAGATGCAGGAAAGCCAAAGTAACACACACAAAATGCTGGAGGAACTCTGCAAGTTAGGGCCCCTTTCCTTTCCAGTTGTGAAGAAGGTTCTCAGCTTGAAACATCGACTGTGTATTCATTTCCATAGATGCTGCTTCACTTGCTGAGTTCCTCCAGCACTTAGTGAATGTTTTGTATGTTACTTACAACTTGAGCATAAAGTAATGGTTTTTATTATCAACCGAGTTCCTTATTGAAGTAATTTTATCACTGCTAAAGTGCTGTGGAGGTTCTCTTATAGATGTTTTTGTGACTTTAGTTTGATTTCTGTCTTTGTACCTTAACTGCATCAGTGAGCATTTTTCACTGACCTGGCACGGTCAGGTAGCCAGATGATAATTTTGTCGTCTTCTGCACATGTCGTACTGCATTACTTTGGCTTTGACAAAGAATGAAACATCAGCTAGCTTGTTTTTTTCCTAGTCTTCCAAGCCTATTTGAACTGCTTGGGGTCTTTTGGACAAGAGGACATGTTCTTGAAAACTGTCTCAAATGTTTTCAGAAGTGAAGTTAGGGGAAATGCTATCTGACAGATGGGTTGGTAGAAATTTGTAATCTTCTTGCACAAATAGAAATTAAATGACAAGGGTGTTGTGTTGCATCTTCAGGCCCAATCCCAGGATTGCACAGAGACTCAGAAGGGTTAAAGAAAACTAGAAATTTTATTAACAAAACAGTGAAACTTACAAGATCTTGGCTAAGTCAGCCAGAACTTCGCTCACTGAGAATCAGGCCAACCAAAATAATGAGGGATTAGCACTATCCCTATAAATATACTCCAGGGCACATAAGAATCTGTGGCCATCTGATAAACCCCCCAGACTAATAACAAGCTAATAATTAACTATTTCAATAAGAGACAAAGCTCCAAGGATACTTAATTGGACACCTGCAAAGTCTCGGAGAATTAATTGGAAGTATTCAAGGACAATTGCAACTTCAAGGTAAACCAGAGAAGATTTAACAACACATAAAAACCCTGAAGTACAGCAATACAGAAATTATAATTAATCTCAGAATATTATTCTGACCAATCCAAGGTCATGACAGAAGGTTAATTCCTAAATCCAAGTTTGAAAATTTAACTTGGGGAGTTAAGGGATGGGGTGAGGGGTGTTACAATGGGAGGGGGAAGTTGTGGGCATGAGGAATTTAATTGCAAATCAATTGGGATCACATCAAATGACAGAACCCACTTAAAAGACTGAATAACTCCTCTCCAAAAGGGACTGTTGTGTATCTGTGCTCACCATAAAGTCCTTTTCCCTTCTGAGGAGAAAAGGAAGGCAACAGCATTTGCAAGTAGTCATCCACTCCTTAATTGTTCCCTTCTACTCTTGGCCATGGTATTTTAATTTGGATCAGATTTCTGTGCCTTTTTCTGTGTGTGATGGGTTATGGATGCAAGGAAGGATTAGGTAATGAGAAGAACAAAGACAAGAGATCAATAAATCTTTCACAATATCCAGCAGGTCAGGCTGCATCTGTGAGGGGAGTTGGCTAGGCAACATTTCAGATCGAGATTCTTCAACCATTTTGAAAGAGTTGATGGGAGATAGTTGGGATAGAGGGATAAGGCAATTTGCTACCGCAGCTTGCTCACATTTTCTGTAGCCCTTCCCTCCACTGTTTAGAAAAGTTATCTCTCCTCTATTCTTTCAGTCTAGATGACGGGTCTTGACCCAACACATCGATTATACATTCATTTCACAGGTACTACTTGCACCCTTCTGGTCCTCCAGGTTTTTCTTTCTTTGCTTCGGATTGCAGTTTCTGAGTCTACAATTCAAGTTAAATTGTTATTCAACCATACACAAATACCCGTACACACAGCCCAATGAAACAGTGTTACTCTGGGGCCAAGGTGCAAAACACAGTACCAACTGTCATTGACAGTACAAAGCACGTACAAGATGCCAAACACATAAGGATATCAGTAAGATACAGCCATGTAAAATAAATTGTCCAGACCCAAGCCATAAATGCTGCAGAAATCTGCAGCCGACCACAATGCAGCCTGTCTTCTGCTGAGTGAACACTGGGAGCAGCACTGACACAAGCCTGGTAGAAGCACTACACCAACCTCAATGCCTCTCTTCTGGAGACTGTAAACAGGCAACACCGCGGCTTGAGGCTGTATCCTTGCTATGACAGAGGCCATGCCATTCCACCTGCTGTCCTCCCCACTGTCGAGTTTTCATTAATTACATTGTTGTGTTGCTCAATGTGTTCCTGCAGGCTCTGGGTTGTTGACTTCACTGAATTAGTTATTTCCAGCTGGGATTTTTGCATTGAGCTTGGCAACTGCATTCATGTTCTCAATAAAGCTTATCACAATGAATACTCTCAGTGGCCAATTTATTTGGTACCTTTACACCTGCTCATTAATGCAAATACCTAATCAGCCAATCATGTGGTGGCAACTCAAAGCATAAAAGTATGCAGATGTGGTCAAGAGGTTCAGTTGTTGTCCAGACACAATGTCAAAATAGAGAAGAAATGTAATACAGTATAAGTGACAATGACCGTGGAATAATTTTTGGGGCCAGATGGGGTGGTTTGAGTATCTCAGAAATGACTGATCTCCTGGGATTTTTATGCACAGCAATGACTAGAGTTTACAGAGAGAGGTGAAAATAAAACACGTACTGCAGGAGAGAATGCCTTGTTTATGAGAAAGGTCAGAGGATAATGGCCAGACTGTTTCAACCTGACAGGAAAGGTGACAGTGACTCAGATAACCACGCATTACAACAGTGGTGTGCACCTTTGAGTGCAGAATATATCAAAACTGTGGAATAGATGGGTCACAGCAGCAGAGGACCACGCTGGATTCCACTGCTGTATCTAATAATGTGGCCACTGAGTGTGTAGATACAAGAATTGATAAAAGTAGTGGGAAATCGAGGAGGGACCTGTGTTAGAAAACTATCTAAGGATGGTGAAGACAAAAATCTTCTATACATTTTTCTAAACATTGAAGTACTTGAAACAATCATGGACGAAGGTCGAAAGGGCTGGTTAGGTCAGCTCAGCTGTGAAGGGAACAGAGTAGGCTGCTCAGTATGGATGTCTTCAAACCCATTTTTCCAACATTCTATGCATGTTTGACTGGCTTCGCCTTAAAATTTCTGCAGTCCTGACCTTCTGCTAATTACTGGATAGCCAGAGGCCTGGTTGCTTAATGGCAAAAAAAAACAACTTGAAGTGCGGAATAACCAGACTGTCAATCACTTGAGCATGAAACGAGGGAGTAATCCTCAAAACAATATCCCAGGAGCCATTCCAACCGGCCTGAGCAGAGCCCTATGCAGCCTGAAAGAAAATGAAAACTTTTGCTTCACACAGTGCGATATCCAGCAAGTGCTGTCGTTCTCCTTTGCCTCGTCTTTCCGATCCCTTGGACTCTTCAGAAGACAAACACACATCTTGGCAACGATGGTGCTGTTCACACTTGGGCACCCTCCCAACGGCCAACCATGAGACCATTTCTCATTTGGGCAAAACTAATAGCTCTCACTGTAGCACTCAGTTATGGCAATGAACAGGGGGAATTCCGATTAACCTTGTTCCCTCTCACAGCACTAAAGTAGACCCTTTCACCTTCTATGCCAACTTACACTATTCCCTTCTCCTAGCACTTTGTATGTAACCTTCTATGCCTTAATATTTATGTTTTTTTAGAGATACAGCATGGAATAGCTCTTTCCAGCCCTTTGAGCCATGTTGCCAGGAACCCTTGGCCTAATCAGAGGACAATTTACAATGACCAATTAACTTACTGACTGGTATGTCTTTGGATTGTGGGAGGAAACCAGTAAACCCAGAGGAAACCCATGCATTCCACAAAGAGGACATGCAAACTGCTTATAGAGGATACAGGGATTGAACTTTGTACTCCTACGGCCGAACTGTAATAGCATCGTGCTAACCGCCATGCCACCATGACACCCCATGTTGTGAAAGTCTCTGCCTCTCCAACCTCCTCAGGCAGTGTGTTACTGCTTCCTTCCACCTCTGGTTGAACCCCTCTTAACTCCTTCCTCCTTTCCGTAAGTCTATTCCTCTAGTTGGTTGCAACATTTTTAACAAATTTACTCTGACTGTTTCCTCATAATTCTATACTTCTGTGTGGATTGCCACCTTGTCGTGGTGGAGAAGCTTGTGTGGTCCTGAGATCCTGCAAGCGATGCCGTCTGGAGCTATTCTCCAGGTAGGGTCACCCATGGCGGTAAGATCAAGGGTGAGGTCCCCGACAAAGAACAATCCAATAAAGACCTCAACGGTGGAACAGGCAGATGAAGTTACTTCAAACTCAACGCTGTGAAGGCGGATGAAGGCTGCAACAAATCCATCAGCTCCTATCGTCGTGGTTTCCATGCCATTGGAATCAGTTGGTTGATTTTTGAAGTATCATGTGCTTCTTGGAGCGCAACATCAAGTACACATTAAACAAATACACGCACAGGTGTCTTCGCTCTGTGATAGATCAACGGAACGAAGACCATCGTCCTCGACCTCCAGGGATAGGCGCGACGAAGAATTCTATACAGCTCTATCTCGTCCTCTTCTGCTTCCTTCATTTCAAGGAAAATAAGTCCAGTCTCTCTTCATAGCTACAAACTCCATTCCAGGCATCTTCTTCATGGCCTTTTTCTGGTGTAGTGACCAGAACTGAACACAGAGGCAACAAGAGCTGTACTCACAACAGTAGGGATGTTAATCACAGCTCTCATTTTCTCTTCTACTGAAGTAAACTAGATAATTTGACTCAAGGGATGGACAAATTGTTCTCTGCCTGTAAATGCTAAATTACCATCAGCCATCACACTTATTAAATTCTTTTTATTCCTCATTTCCATCACATTGAATCCAAAACATTTCATAGAGGTGCCTCCTGAAATGCCTGTCCTTTTCCTGTAGAGCTGTCCATGAATCTCATTTATTTTGCAGCTGGAATGAGGCAAGAACATTTCTCTTGATCTTCCAGTTTGCATATACAACAAACAAGCTTCCAATTTCGGCCAGCTCAAACATGATTCCACCCCAAAGAATAACCACATTCTCTTTCACCAATTCAAGGCATTGTTCCCTTTGTGGACCTTTTGGTCCACTCTTCCATCCTCTCCAAGCATTCACCATCTTATGGCACCTCCCCAGGCAAATATCAGTGAAGCAGAAACTATCCTCTTACCTCATCTGTTGCCAACATCCCAGGATCTAAACAGTCCTTCCAGGTGAAATAGTGACTCACTTACACTTGTTCACATCTAATGCAATTAATTTTGTGATCACCATTTGATCTCCTCTACACTGAAGAAGCCAAACACCATTCAGGTAATAACCAAGCAGAGCATCTGTAGGAGTGATTCTGAGGTTCTGGTTCCTTTCACTTTAAGTTTTCCATCAAATTTCTACCTGCAACTTTGTCTATGACCTTGTCTACCTCTCCAACAATGTCTATTCTATTGCAAGCCTGACGAACAGCACTTTAGATTACATGGATGATAGACAAATGGAGGTCTAAGTAGGACAGAACTGGCTCTCCCCTTCTTCTGGTTATGTTGGCTCAGTTGTTCTTATTTTACATTTAGACTGGTGTTGACCTCGAGAGGCACTGTTCGTTTTGTATGCACTTCGTTTTGTACAAAAATCACTTCCTGTTCAAAAGCTGTTTTTTTTAACATCACTTCCTGCTTGGATTAATTTGGATTTCGACTTGGAACAAACATGGTAGAAAGACATCAATTTTCATCCTCTCTTTATTTGCCCTTGAAACAGCAATATCTGTGAGTCTTAACCTCTCTTAACATTGATGAACATTTAGTACTTTGAAGGAAATATTATGTTTATCATTTATCGCTATTAAGCTATCATTGTGCCAAGAGTTCACTCTAGTCCACGGCATAGCTGTAGAATGCTGCATGTATATATTATTTTTTTAATGCTGACTGTGAGAATAATCGATAATATTCATATATTCAGATGTGCAACAATTCAGTTTTGAATCTAATATGTGGTTTACATTACTTCTGGCAGTTTCACAAATTTTTCTAATTAAAACTCCTGAAGAAAGCTTCCGGATCAAGTGGTTTTTGAGAAGGTGTTTAACTCCCCGCCCAGCTTTGTACGCAACGCAATGCGAGAGCAGTAGAGTGAAAAGATAACTCCCCTTCAAATGCATTGCCTGTGGCTGGAGACGCGTCTGAATGCTGTAGAGTACAATGTCAGCTTCCAACCCCAGCAATGTCGATTGCTCAGTCCTGGAAGTTAGCTAATAATGTGGTACGTCGACCACGTCTTTGTGACGCTGAAGCGAAACCACGGTTAGCATTGCTGCAGCACGAGCCTGCGCCAAAGCTGAAGCGGCACGAATGAAAGCAGCGTAAGCTAGGCATGAAGTTGAAATGCTCATGGATAAAGCTCACAATGATATGGAGAATGCTTATGCAGAGGCTACACTGAGCACACTCAAGGAGGAGCATGAAGCCGAAGAGGCCTTAGCAGAGTCAAAGGTGTATGAAGCAGCAGCTGAGCTAGACAGTGGTGGCCATCTCTTTAGGAAAGTCGCTGAAGAACCGACTGTGGTACAAGTCCTCTAATAAAACATTTTTATTCAACAGAGGGTGAAATCAGAGCAGCAGACAAACAAAGGAACCAGCTGCCTGTCATGCTTGCATGCTCTGCTTCAGAATCAAACCCAAAGAAAGATGACCCCTCTTTTAAGGTAGAAAGTGAGAAGTGCCCAAGGTCACCCAACTTGGAAACACATGGGTGTTCACAGAGCACACTAAGGCTGAACACTGCACCAAAGAGCATCGATGACTCACCTTTCAACAACCGCTACCGCAGAGACAACTGCACGGCCCTCACTCGCTGCACCAGGCTGCGGTGATCAATCAGCAATGGACAATAGTTCGAGTGAGTCTGGTCAGAGGAGTCTAGAGTCTGTCCAAATGTGGACAAGACACTCACCCGGATAGTAGTGGAGAATCTGGGGAGGATAGAAAGGAGACCTGGAGAAGCGGTAATGATATATTGCAGACCACAGATGGACATATGGTGCTGCAATCACCAGTGCTGTTTAAAAACTATTGACACTTCAGAAGGATTAGACCCAGATGCAGCTGTAAACTCAGGGCTGGCACTACTGGGCTACTGGTCCCAGCACTCCTGCAGCAGAGCCCAGCCGGAGATCCATCTGGGTGTCCATCAGGTGCAGCTATTTCCCTGGACATTCGAAGAGTATGTTTGGAACATCAGAAATTACCGGAGGTAGAGCCAGTGGATTCATCACAGAGTCAACGGGACCGGAGGTCTGCTTAACCCTGCCAGCTCCCGTTGACTGTGACCATTTTCCCAACAACAGGGATGAAATTCCAACTCCTGAACTGCACACAGCCATTCACATCTTGAAGGCATCGCTGACAAGATCCTCTCCCCCCCCACTCGATTCACCTGCTGAGGTTCTCCTGTTGCTTGGCAGAGGCACCGTCCATGCGTATAAGGTACGCAAAAGGCGCAAAGGTCCTGATGCGCCTTACGCCCAAATGGCTGCACCGGGGTTGGCCCATAGCGGGTGAAGTCTCCTCAGCCCACTGTCGGTGTGTTTAAGACTAACGTCCCAGAGAACAAGCGCCCAAGTCATTTCGGATCTTGTGAGAGTAGTATCTATGTGAAAGACAAGCAACCTCTTAGCGCAGAGCAACTGAATCGGAAAACGGTTAGAATCTGTCTTGTTGTACAAGCAGGTGTATGCAGTTAAAGTGCAGTGTTTCACAAAGCAGGAGGCTCTCCAAGTTTAAAGTTATCTTAGTGAACTCTGACCCTTTCTTGATTCTGAGGGGCTATAGCGAGTTTGAGGATGAGCTAAGGCGCATCTCACTTCAGAACTCAATCCTAACCTAATTCAATCGTCATGCTGGTTGAGCACCAGGTCACCACTCTGCTCATCGGACATTACCACGAGCAAGTATGTCATCAAGGACAACATCTCTGAAGCAGGAACGGTTAAAGAAGGTTCAGCAGATTGATTCCTGGGATGGCAGGACTTTCATATGAAGAAAGACTGGATCGACTAGGCTTATACTCACTGGAATTTAGAAGATTGAGGGGGGATCTTATTGAAATGTATAAAATTCTAAAGGGATTGGACAGGCTAGATGCAGGAAGATTGTTTCCGATGTTGGGGAAGTCCAGAATGAGGGGTCACAGTTTAAGGATAAAGGGGAAGCCTTTTAGGGCTGAGATGAGGAAAAACTTCTTCACACAGAGAGTGGTGAATCTGTGGAATTCTCTGCAACAGGAAACAGTTGAGGCCGGGTCATTGGCTATATTTAAGAGGAAGTTCGATATGGCCCATGTGGCTAAAGTGATCAAGGGGTATGGAGAGAAAGCAGGTACAGGGTTCTGAGTTGGATGATCAGCCATGATCATACTGAATGGCGGTGCAGGCTCGAAGGGCCGAATGGCCTACTCCTGCACCTATTTTCTATGTTTCTATGTTTCTAAGACTGTGCAGTAAGATTGTTTTCAAGACCAGTCTCTGAGACTGCCATTCTTTTGCCAATGGCTATAGAATGTTGCATGTGTGTATTACCTTGTTTAATGGTGACAGTGAGAATAATCGATAACATTAGTATATGCAGGTGTGCAACTATTATTCTGCGTGGAATCTAATCCACGTTTTACTTAACTTTCTGTACTTTCAAAAAGTTTTTTCATTAAAAAACTCTAGAGAAAGCTTCCGGCTCAGGTGATTTTTGAGAAGTTGAGTAATTTCCTGCCTAGCTTTATACACAATGCAGTGAAATAACAGTAGAAATAGCTTGCTAGGCTTGTCCCATTGCCTCATCATCTATAACAGAGGAGATTTACCAGGATTAGAGAGCATGTCTTTTGAGGATAGGTTGAGAGAGCTTAGGATTCTTGTCTTTGGTGCACAGGAGGTGCACCTTGACAGAGATGATAAGATGCATAGATAGAATTGACAACCAGAGGCTTTTTTCCCAGGGTGGAAATAACTAATAATTTTAAGGGGGGCAATTTTAAGGTGACTGGAGGAAAGTATAGGAGAGATGTCAGAGGTGACTTTTTTTTAAACAGAGATGGTTGGGTGCATTCAGCATGCTGCCAGAGAGGTGGTGGTGGTGGCTGATACAATAGGGACATTTATAAGACTCTTAGATAGGCACGTGGATGAAAGAAAGAAAAATAAGGGGCTTTGTGGGAGGGAGATGTTAGATTGATCTTGAAGTAAGTTAAAGAATTGGCAGAACATTGTGGACAGAAGTACCTGCTCTGTTTTGTACTGTTCTATGTTCTAACAAATGTTTCCAGTGTACTGTGTTTGTATCTATTACATTGGTCTTGTCCTATCTTGTCCTATTGAAGATATTCACGTTGTTCTATCCATCCCTCTGTCTTCTTCTCTCCCAGTAAAGATTTAATTTTTCTATTTCCCAGTTCTATTGAAGAGCACCATATCTGAAACCTAAACACTGTCACTTTCTACAGATGTGGTTGAGGCAGGTGCAATGACAATATTTAAAAGACATGTTGACTGGTACATGGGCAGGAAATGAACATTGATCTATTATTGTCATGGATACTGAGGTACAATGAAAAGCTGAGGTACGTTGAGGTACAGATCGTTTCATCACATCAGTACATCAAGGAGGAGTGCCTTTGATTATATTGGCTGTTGACTGAGGACTGGGAGAAGTGTAGACAGAGTCCAGGGAGAGGCAGGTGGTTCAGAGGGATATGGGCCAAATGCAAGGAAATGGCTTAGATGGGCATTGTGGTCAACACGGGGCAGACGGACCAAAGGACCTGGGTCCCTGCTATATGACTCTATGACGAGTTGCTGCCTGACGTTGAATGATTCCAACATCATTTTTATTTCAGATTTCCAGCATTTGCAATTTACTTCTCTCTCTAGAAAAACAGCAGTGTTCCATGTTGTCTCTTTGAAAGACTATCCTTCCCACCGTCCTGTGTTTCGCATTTAGTGAAAATTCAATATCATTTGAACTTTTCAATTAAATTGGCACCCTTCATTACCCTTTGATGCTATACACTCCAGTTCAATTGAGTTTGAAGCCTCTCTCTCTTAATATTCGTACTGGATCTTCACGTGTCCAAAAATGAAGATTGCATCACATAGCCTCTACCTGTCTCATCATTTAAATGTATTCTTCATTGCTGCTGCTGCTGTGAGGTCCGGGACTGTGCTGGGTAGAACAGGTCCCCAGTCCTCGGGGTCGCGTTGCCGATGGCCGTTGGCGGGGCCATCTTAATACGCTCGGCAGAGGATGGTGCTCGGAGAAGCTGTGCCGGAGGGGATGGTCGTCGGCTCGGAGTTTCGACGGACTCGGAGTCCTTTCGACAGACTCAGGTCGCTTTCGGTGTGTGCTGCGTCTGCGAGGCTGGTTTCAACGGAGCTTCCATTGTGTGCTGCATCTGCGAGGCTGAGTCGGGTGGCGCCGTGGAAGTCCATAGCGGGAGTACTCCCTTCTGCCACCGGCGTGGGATGTCGAGTCTGTCAGGACCCTGGGGACTTGTGGAAACTGTGGTGATTTCTTTTGAACTTACAATCCTTTAACATCTTGGACTATTTTTACTGTACCCATAGTCTGTTTTTTTTAATCAATTAAGCTATTATTTGCACTGTTGTAACTGTATGTTGTAATTATGTGGCTTTGTGCAGGTCTTGTAGCTTTAGTTTTTGGTCTTGTTTTTGTCTGGTGGATTTGGAGCTCCTTTCCAGGGAACGTGCTAGATGGTAGCGCGATATTAATATGCAGCAGCCTCTCCTGACTCTGGATTGGGGATTACCAAATGTTACGTGGATTTTCTAGTGTAGTCTGTTTTGTCATATGCTTTTGTGATATCATTCTGGGGGAACATTGTCTCATTTTTTAACTGCATTGCATTTGTGGTTTCTAAATGACAATAAACTGAATCTGAATCTGAACTATCAGATAGGCTGAATAGCCTAAAGATAAATACTAAAGATTGGCGTTATCTATCACATGCACATCGAAACATACAATGAAATGTGTCATTTGTGTCAGTGACAGACACAGTCCGAAGCTTGTGCTGTGAATTAAAGTGTCACCATATTTTTGGCACAAGCCTAGCATCCTCACTACTTGATAGCCCTAACGCCTCCATCCTCAGAATGTAGGAGGGAAGCCGAGCACCCAGAGATCACAATGAGAACTTGCAAGCTCCTTGCAGACAGCAATGGGGATTAAACCCCAATCAGTGATCGCTGGCTCTCTATAGCATACACTAACCACTACACTACAGTGCCACCTTCACGGTAAACCTCTCCCTTTCGTGCTAATACACTGTTGTTGAAGAAAAAACATATTAATAGTACATTGAGGATATGAAAAGGAATCTCAAAGGATCAGGAGTGACAGTCTTATCAATATAAGAGACAAGAAGAGGTCAATAGGAGAGAGGTGCTCAGCTAATAGAAGTAAAATAAAAACATTTATACAGGGGATCTCGAAGGCATTGTGTAAATTCCCTTTTCTGTCTTTGCTTTCAGCTAAAATCTATGGACCTTCAAAACTCCTACTTGCAGCTAATCACTGCAGTCATCTTGCACCATTGATGAGCGAGGTGACCTTGATTCACCCAGTTTTCTTCACTTTCAAAGGAGTGTGAAATGATACTTACAGCTGCAAACCTAGTGTTATTCAGGCTTCCTTGTCAAAAGTGTTAGAAGTTGTAGTGGGAAGGTTGTCAGGAGCTGTCCCCCACTGTTACCCCTCTGTTGGGTTTTGCCAGAATCCAGATGGCTCCAATGGACATCTGTGTGATTCTAGCAAGAGGCTTGTAGACACAGCCAGCTCTAACACAGGCATAACTCTCTCCGCCATTGAGGGCATCTTCCAAAGACAGTACCACAAGAAGTTGATATCCACGAGACGTAGGAGCAGAATTAGGCCATTTGGCCCATCAAGTCTGCTCTTCCATTCCACCATGGCTGATTTACTATCCCATCCTCCTCCAAGAGGACCACAAACTTGCCATAGGGTTTGGAAGTGTGTGTGTCTCGATGTCCCGGGGAGGTATGTTAGCTGGAGTCTGGGCCTTGTGCTTTGGATCTTGGACCCATGCCAAACTGGTCAAAAGGTAGAGGCTAGACTAAAAGTGTTCCACCAGTGCTCCAGATTTGGGAGTGCAGCTCAGGGCTAAAAACCCTGACTGGTCAAAAAGTAGTTATGGAAACAGCAATGAAGAACCCTTCTATATTTGTGATGACATAGATGGATAGAAATAGAGGACCTTCATTTCTGCCATAAAAACCAGTAGTTTAACAGGAATCAAATAAGTTAATCCCATTCCCATGAACTCTCCCCATAACCGTTGATGCCTTGAATAATCAAACCTAATCAAGATATATTCCTGTGATTCCTCAAATGTAGTTACCTTAGACTCCATTCCATAGGACACTTCATTATCTGTGACTGGGAGACATGAGACTTTAGATCTGGAACCTGAAGCAACAAAGTATCTGCTGAGGGAACGCAACGGGTCGAACAGCATCCATAGAAGGAAAGGAATTGTTGAAGTTTTGGGTCAAACTAGCATCAGAACTGACGTTGCCTCCTGATGAAGAGATTCAACCCAAAACATTGACACTCCCTTTCCTCCCACAGATGCTGCTCAACCCATTCACCTCCTCCAGCTTTTGGTTTTAATTTCTCTGCTCATCCAGATAACGTTTGAAAACACTGCGGCTGAACCAACAAGATCCTTTTTGGCAGATTAAGCTGTGACAGAAAAACTCTGATTTGAACTCAGACTTCATGAGAAGATTAGAACCTGTTTGTAGATCCTGGATACCCTGCTTATCTCCAAGAAATGAGTTTGTTCCTGGCTGACGTTTGTCCTTGTTCACAAATGTTTTTATGCCATGAACTAATACCATTAAGCAAGAGGTTCATGAAGAATAGGTTGGAAACCCTCGTGTTTAGTGCTAGCTGAACTACATCAACTTCATCTTGACCATCAGATTCCTGTGGCAAGAGTTCTGTCAAAGAATGGTCAGATCAAGGTATTAACAAGGACCAGTGAGGAAGAGTTCTGGTAGAACACAAACGAATATTATGAGCAAATTCTCCTCGATGGTACCATCTATAATGATGTCCACAGGAAAAATGACTTCTATTAGCAGTGGATTCAGAGCTGTAGAGATTATTTAACATTAATTGTGGAGTTGAGGAGTCTGGGCAGTTCAAGGTTGCACTGCCTGTCAATAGTACAGGAGACTGGAATAATTAGCTGTGACTGTGGCTTTGAAAGTTTATCGATTTTGGCCGAAAGCAAAGACTGAGAGAAGGGAGTTCTTAATGCCTTGGAAAGATCTTGCCCTTTTCCTGAAACAAAACTTGTTCAATTGCAGTTGTAGAATCAGGAGGTTCTGCAGATGCTGGAAATCCAGAGAAACACACACAAATTACTGGAGGGACGTAGCATCTATGGAAGGGAATAAACAGTTGATGTTGCAGGCCAAGACTCTGTCAGGACTGTAAGGTACTGGTATTGGTTTGAAGGTATCAGAAGCGAGAATTTAAAAAAGTGGATTGTGGGGAAACAGCACAAGCTAGCACGTGATAAGTGCAGCCATTTGGCGGAAAGGTGGGTGGATCAATGAAGGGGATGATGTCTGAAACTGGGAGGTGATAAGTGGAAGAAGTAAAGAGCTGAACACCTCATACTCTGTCTGGGATGACTCCAGCCTGATGACTATGAACATCAATTGCTTTAACCCCTGGTAATTTGTCCTCTCCCTCCTCTTCTCTGTTCGATTCCCCAATCTGGTTCCCCTCTTACCCCTTCTCTTCTCATCTGCCGATCACTTCCCTCTGTTTCCACTCCTCTTCCCTGTTTTCCATGGTCCACAGTTCTCTCCCATTAGATTCCTTCTTCTTCAGCTCTCCCACTTTCATCTATCAACTTCCAGCTTCTCACTTTACCCTCCCCCCACCCCCCCATCCAATGACCTTCCCCTTCTCCTGGTCTCACCTATCACCTCCCAGCTTGCACTTCTCCTTCCCCTCTGCCTACACCTTTTTATATTCTGGCTTCTGCCTCCTTACTTTCTAGTCCTGAGGAAGGTCCTCAGCCCAATATGTTGACTATTTACTCCTCTCCCTCGATGCTGCCTGACTTGCTGAGTCCCTCCAGTAACTTGCGTGTGTGCGTGTCTTACTCAATTTTAGAGTGCTAATCTTTCTGTTACCTACCACAGAAATAGTGGTCACATGAATCTTCTAAACACCTGAAGTGAGTGTTTGAATAGCATTTCCAAGATCGTAATGCAGATTTCAATCCCTTTTGAGGAACAAGGAGCACAACTTCGTCACACTGTCAAAATTAAGAAAGCTGCAGCTGGACTTGGACACCTTCTGATCTTATAGGGGATCCTAAATTTTGCCTGAACCCAACAATTCATAACAGCAAGAAGCTTTGATCCTCACTGGCAGATTCAGCACGGCTATAATTAAAGATTAGACTGAATATCAGTGACCATGTGTCTCACCAGCCTTCTTGTCTTCCTTGTTGTGAATCTTGGCTTGTCTACAATAAGCTCTATGTTGGAGTTAAGCTGCAGCATGAGCAAAACTATTTTATTTTCATCGCTTCCACTTAATAAACAACAAAAAGACAGACTTTGATCCACGATCTATACACAGATGATGCTTGCATGTGTTCATGTGTGAAGAGCAGGCTCCAAAGCATTGATTTCTTCATCCAAGCATACGAGAGGCTGTCTTTCACTGGAACAGGGGTGGCACAGTGCCACGGCTAGCAGATTGCCGTCACACAGCTCCAGAGATATCTAGGTTCGATCCTGACCCTCAGTGCTGACTGTAGAGAGTTGGCGCATTATCACCCATGCGTTTCCTTGGGTGCTCCCTTTTCCTGCCACACCGCAAATATGAGAGAGCTGGGAGTTTAATGCACAGCTGTGATCTGCTTATAGAATCTGTTGGGGGGGATGATGGAGAAGGAGGGAGAAAGAAAATGGGTTGGATTAGGATCAGAGTGAAAGGTTACTGATAGTTGGAGTGGACTCAGTGAGCCGAATGGCTTGTTTCTGTGCTCTACCTCTCTACAGCCATCTCAGACACTAGTCTTTCAACCTAACACATACAAACAAGCTGGAGGAACTCAGCAGGTCAGGCAGCATCCGTGGAAACGAGCAGTCAACGTTTTGGGCCGAGACCCTTCTTTCAACCTGCAACTGCTTCCCAGTGCCACACCCAACTGCTAGCCTGCCATTCCATCCCTTCCAACCAGCAGGCCTTAGCAATAGCAATGGCTTTTCACACCTCTGGATCAAACCCATCAAGGATAGATATTAATAACAAATTCCACTGTGATATTGGACTTACAGATCAGGAACTTCTTCGTGAATACCTTCCAGTATTCAGAGATGAGGTCCTCTTTGCAGCAGGCAGCACAGTAATCCTCCAACACCAACTCCCACAAACCCGTTGACCAAATAAGCCAATGTCAGCATCCTCCTCGAAGCCCATAACCCAGTAACAAGGTTCTGAGGGAGGCACAAGAGATGGCAGCTGCTGGAATCTGAAGCAGCAAACAAGGAATGCATGAAATGCTGGAGGAACTCATCAGATGAGGTGGTCTGTATGAAGGGAAATAAACAGTGTTTATGAAGACCCTTTATCAGTCTGTCCCCTTCTTTCTAGTCCTGATGGGGGGTGTCAGCGTGAAATATCAAATGCTTACTCCCCTCCATAAACCCTGCCTGACCTGCTAAGATCCTCCAGCTTTTTATATGTGTTGCTCACAATATCCAGCACAAGCAGAGTTTTGTGCCTATAAGATGCTGAAAGAACTCAGTGGGTCAGTCAGCACCTATGGAGGGAAATGGACAGGTGGCATTTCAGGTTGGAGCAGTCCAGATGAAAGCTCTCAATCTGAAAAATCGACTCTCCACAAATTCTTTTTGACCTACAAAGTGCCAATAGCTTGATCGTTATTTCAACATTTCACTGTGCCCACTGTTTACCAGGAAAACATCACGTCCAAAGTAACACCTGCAGTTGGGAGAAAATGAATTCTCAACACTTTGAGAGGCAGCGATTGTGCTCAATCAGTTCTGGCTGTTGAGAAATGTTGTCCCTTAGCCTCCCAACATAAGCATTCTAATTTCTCACTCCACCTTCCAGAGGGAAAAGAGGAACTCTGTTCTCAACTGAGATGAATTAACTTAGTCTGCACACTGAGTCAGTGCAACTGGGTACGGGCTAATAAGTGGAAAGTGCCAGTTGTACCACATATCCTAATATATTGCCCTTGACGTTCGGTGGTACACTATAGTCATATCTAACCAAGCATCAAAATGTTGGAGATCATAACTGAGCAAGAATTTAGTATTAGGTTTACAGATATGTATTGGTAGACTCAGATATCCTAACATCTTGATTACTATTAAGTTTAAATCCTAATTATTCTATCTCTATTCTGTTTTTGCACTAATTACTTATTATTGCTTTTTTTGTAGGGATTTTATGCTTTGTGCTGCCTCAAAATGACAAATTGCATGTCATACGTCAGTGATAATAAACCTGATTCTGATTCTTTATTCAAAAACATGGCGGGAACACCATTACAGTCAGGTTCAAGAAGACAGCTCAGCATCATTGCCTTCTCAAGGGCAATAAACACTGGCCATGCTAGCAATGCCCACGTGTGAATGAATTAAAATAGACACTGAAGACCTGCTTTAGTATCTTCTAAAGAATAAATCTACCGTAAAAGCTATCCATCTGAAATAATCACTTAGATTACATGCATTAGTACGTGCAATGGAAAAAGAGCTTGTTAATTTTTCTAGTAATCATTACAGAATACTCCAGCTAAGGTTGTGCATTGCTTTGAGAATTCTCATCTGACCAGGGGATAGGAGGCTTGCAAAATCAAAAAAGCCGCTCAATAATATCGATCACAGCAAAAACAAAAATGAAGTAGATTGATCAGACAGGAAGTTGATGTCAGGCCAGAGGCATATTATCATCACTTAACAGCACAACTGCATTCTAACAACAGTAGTTCCTTCCAAAAAGTGCTGGGAAGTTCTTTACAACATTGAAAACTGAAGATGCTGGGAGGATGGAGAGGAGAGATATGATGCAAGATTAGACCATGTCCAGTCATCATTATGCTTGCAACCCATACCCCATCCACTCCCTCTTCTCCAGAGGAGCAAAGGATCAAAGTAGTATGTTATCAGTCCTATGTCACCATGTACAAACCTGAGATTCATTTACCTGCAGGCATTCAGAGTAGAACAAAGAAATACAGTAAAATCAACAGAATAGAATAGAAGGAAAAGCACAGAGCTTGATGGGCTGAATGGCTTCATCCATGTTGTAAGGAGATGTGTATAAATCTAAATCAATCAAACAGCTTGCAACAGGAACATGCTGATTTAAACCTCAGCTACTTAGAATATTGTAATTCATAAAGTGTTTGAGCTTATTACTCATTGCTTTAAGCTAACCATCTATCCTGCTGTGTTAATATTAATTGTAGGAAATAGTCATTGCTGTTTTCATAGAAAAATATTTTTAAGTTAATGTATTTCTGTTTTGCGCAGGTATTCAGTTGCACAGTTTTTGGATGTTGTGTTTTCTTTTGTTCCAGGTCGCTCCCTGACTGACACACCACAGCAAGTTCTGAATACATGTACAATGCCATACAGAAGTCTGAGGCACTTATAGAAATCAAGGTTGCCTAAGATTTTTGCACAGTACTGTAATCATTTTACTCCTGCTGCTGCTGTAAATAAAAGCAAATTTCATGACATACGAGAGGGATGATAAACCTTATTTTGATTTGAGTCCCTATTGTGGACTAAGAGTAGGAAGACCATAAGACATTAGAGCACATTTAGGCCATTTGGTCCGTCGACTCTGCTCTACCATTCAATTATGGATGATCTCAGCCCAGCTCCCCAGCCTTCTCCCCATAACCATTGATGCCGTGTCCAATCAAGAATCTATCAAGCTCTGGTTTCAATATACCCAATGACCAGGCTCCACAGCTGCCCGTGTTAACAAATTCCACAAATTCACCACCCTCTGGCTAACAAAACCTCTACAGCATCTCTGATTTAAATGGATGCCCTATTGAAAGGGGAATCTTGGTTGGGAGAAGAGAAAGGGAGAGGGAAGGGAGTGGGAAGCACCAGAGAGATATTCTGTAATGATCAATAAACCAATTGTTTGGAATTAAATGACCTTGCCTGGTGGCTCAGGGTTGGGTGTGTCTGCACCCACACCACCCTTCGCCTAGTTTCTCCATCTCTACCACACTCCTCCCATTCCCAACAACATTTACACCTGCCAGATTTACAAGCTCATTCTCCACTCCACTTTGATAATTACAGAACTGAACAGAAGCCTTAGGCACCCTAGCTATATATATGTGACAAAGACTTTTACACATATACTGTATATAGCTGTAAATGTACATGGTAAATGAAGTCGATTCCTGAGTTGTGTTGATGGAACCATGGGCAGAGTTATTCAAACTGTGCATTCTAAGGTAAGTCTTTGGGATTACAATAACACTTTAAGAACATTGTGCACTCTTTGAAAGACTGTAAAATGGCCTAACATGTTTTACTATCCAAATAAATATACTGCAAACCTATGGAAAAGTGATGTCAAAACAAATGACCTGAAGTATAGACAAGATGGAAAACTGCAAGATTCAAGGGGTGTGGAGAAGTGACACTTGGAGGTCCTAGTTCTGGAATGGGACGACCAATAAAAGAACTCCTCTGTGACAGAAATTCATAGAATTTGAGGGCTACTGCTCTGTGCTAATCATCTTTCATGTCCTTTCTCTGCATTTTATATGTATTTATCTCTAAATTCTAAGAAATTTGCTTTTGAAATGGCATTAAAGGCTCTGTTGGAACAAATATTCCACATAAAGGAATCTGTATCTTAATAAGCTAAGACCACAAGAGAAAGGAGTAGAATTAGTCCTTTCTACCCCTTGAGTCTGCTCTGCCATCTCATCATGGCTGATCCATTTTCCCTCTCAACCCTACACTCCAGCCTTCTCCCTGACTAATCAAGAAGCTATCAACCTCTGACTTAAATACACCCTATGAACTGGTTTCTGCAGCCACCTGTGGCAATGGAGTCCATAGGTTCACCACCCTCCGGCTAAAGAAATTCATCCTCACTTTTTCTCAATGGACATCCCTCTATTCTGAGGCTGTACCCTCTGGTCCTAGACTCTGCCACTGTAGGAAACATCGTCTCCACATCCCCTCTATCTAGACCTTTAAGCATTTGATAGGTTTTAATGAAATCCTGCCTCATACTTCTAAACTCCAGAGAGTTCAAGCCCAGAGCCATGAAATTCTCTTCATATGATAAACCACGGGTTCCCAGCCTTTTTTATGCCATGGCCCAACAACATTAAGTAAGGGGTCCGTGGACCACTAGTCAGGAATCCTTATGAGAAGCCAGCGATAAGCCTTTCATTCCTGGAATCATTCTTGTGAACCTTCTTTGAACCCTCTCCAATGTCATCACATCTCTTCTTAGATAAGGGGCCCAGAACTGCTCACAATATTCTAATCCAGGCCTCACTAGTGCCTTATGTAAACCTCAGCATTACATTCATACTTTTATATTCTAATCCTCACAAAATGAATGCTAACATCGCAAAATTTCTCTCTGTTTAGAGAATGGTCTATGCTTCTGTTCTTTCTACCAAAGTGCAACGACCATACACTTCTTTGCCCATTCTCCTAATCTGTCCACGTCCTTCTACAGCCTCCCTGCTTCCTCAACACTATGTAAAAATAAGCTGTCCCAACATCCACCCCGGTGGAACACCTCTAGTCATTAGCACCCAGTCAGAAAAGGCTCCTTTTCTTCCCACTCTTTGCCTCTTGCCAATCAGCCAATCCTCTATCCATTCTATTATCTAATTAATACATGTCTTGCATTGTCTTAACCTACTTGTACTAATACTGTGCACTTGTTGTTAGGATTCATAGAATTTTACAGCATGGAAACAGAACATTCAGTCCAGTTAACACACACAAAATGCTGGAGGAACTGAGCAGGCCAGGCAGCATCTATGGATAAAAGTACAGTCAACATTACAGGCCAAGACCATTTATCAGTCCAAGTTGTCTACACTAACCAGTGGTCACTCTTCTGACATACGCCATCATCCAGCACTTGGTCTGTAGAGTTCTGTATGCAATTGTTCATCCAGATTATAGGTTCCCAACCTTTTTTATGATGTGCACTAATTCTATTAAGCAAGGGGTCCTTGGACCCTGGGTTGGGAAACCTTGATCTAGTTACTTGTTAAATGCTATCATCAACCTGGCTTCAACTATTCTCTATGGTAGTGCATTTAGGGACTTACAACTCTCGGGGTAAAGAATGTTTCACTCAGATCATCACTGAATATTATCTCCTTATACCAAACATGTGTTTTGTTGTTTTATCTACCTCTGATATGGAGTGATGATTAACTACAGAAAACCTATCCTTGACAGGGTGGAGATATGTCCCTACCAAAGGAGGTGTAAGACACTACTTCCCTCTGCTAGCCTGCAGGACAAAGTTTAGCACCTGTGTAGCCCCCAATCAGGGTCACTTGAAGGAATGGAAGCAGGTGGTGGATGGTCATATAAGCAACTGGTACATATTCCAACTTATTCAGATTCAGTTTATTGTCATTTATAAACCACAAATACAATGCAGTTAAAAAATGGGACAACGTTCTCCGGAATGATATCACAAAAAAGCACAAAACAGACCACACAAGAAAAACCATGTAACGTTTGGTAATCCCCAATCCAGAGTCCGGAGAGGCTACTGCGTATTGATATCGCACTACCATCTTAGCACGTTCCCCAGAAAGGAGCTACAAACCTACAAGACCTAGTTACATATTGTTATAGTTAACATATAGTTTCAACAGTGCAGACAATACCATAATTGATAAAAGACTAACTGACAAAGACCATATAATTATAACACATAGTTTCAACAGTGCAAAGCAATACCGTAATCTGATAAAGAGCAGTCCATGGCACGGTTTAAAAGAAAGTCTCAAAGTCCCGACAGCCCATCATCTCACGCAGATGGTAGAAGGAAGAAAAACACTTCCTGCCATGAACCTCCAGTGCCGCAGCTTGCCGATACAGCACTTTAGGAGCTCCGACCCCAGCCAACTCCGAGTCCATCCGAAAACTTCGAGCCTCCGACCAGCCCTCTGACACCGAGCACCGAGCACCATCTCCACCGAGCGCTTCAACCCCGGCACCGTCCGCCAAGCAACAGGCAAAGCCGAAGATTTGGAACCTTCCTCCCGGAGATTTCTCCAATCGCACAGTAGCAGCGGTGTTCCACCAGATGTTCCTTTGTGCTTCACACGTCTGTCTCCATCAAATCAGGATTGTACACAGTCCCTACTTACAGATAACAGATATTCATTCCTGGAGTGGCCGCTGATGACAGAAAGATAATCTTTGAAGAGTATTGATAATAGCTGGAGTCACCTATCTTGTAAAGACACTCCCCAGAAGAACCCAATGGCAAGCCACTTCTCTAGAAGAATTTGCTGAGACCATGATCACTTATGACATGACATGACACATAATGATGATGATCCACACCCATCCTAATTTTATATACCTCAATCATGACCCCTTGAAACCTTGTTATGAATTCTTTGACCGAGAAAACCAGCCTCTCACTGTATGAGACCCACCTTGACCCTCTGTTTTAGTGAGAAAAGATGTACCAAACTAAGATTTCAGTTTCTCCTTACAGTAACAAAGCCTCTGCAATTTGAGATGAGATATTAATTCAGTGCATGGTTGTATCCTATTTTTCATGGCTTTGAACTAAGAATTCCTTGATGAAATCAGTTTGCCCTTCAAAAGTTACTAGAGAGTGACAATTTTTAATCGATTAACTTCTATCGATGCACCACAGAAAGCATTCTGTCTGGATACACAATGGTTTGCTATGACAACTGCTCTGCACAGGACTGAACAAACTGCAGAGACCTGTAGACACAGCACAGCACATCGCAGGAAACAGCCTCTACTCGAAGAATCCTGTCCATACGTCTCGCTGCCTCAGTGAAGCAGCCAGCAGAATCAAAGACCCCCATTCTCTCTTCTCCACCCCCCCCCCACCCCCGCATCGGGCAGACAATGCAAGAAGTCTCAATGCACGTAGCACAAGGATCAAGGACAGCTTCTATCTTGCTGAATTCTAACTCTTGAAAGACAAGATGGACCTCACAATTTACCTCACACTTTATCATTAAAGCACTGCTCTTTTTCAATAGCTTTTACACTTTATTCTACATTGTTGCTTTTTAATCTGGTTCTCTTGCTCAATATGCTATGTAATGATTTGATCTGTATGTACAGTACGCAAGTCAAAGGTTTCACTGCACCTTGGAGCATGCAACAAAAATGTATCAATACCAGTAGTGTCCTTATCAGCTGTGGCTGGATTGGAAGTACACTTTCCCCGCCCACCAACTTTTAATTCTGGCATCTTTCCCCTTCCTTTTCACTGTTGATGAAGGAGCTCAACTTAAAGCTTCAGCTGTTTACTTTTTTCCATAGATGCTGCCTGACCTGCTGAGTTCCTCCAGCATTTTGTGTGTGTTGCCCTGGAAGTGCTCGTGCCTTTGTGTTGGTAGGAACAGTTTAGAGGATTATGGGACAAGCATGGGCAAACTGGACTACTTTAGGTGGGAATCTTGGTTGGAATGAACCAATTGGGATAAGTGGTCCAATTCTGTCTTGTATAACTCTATAAGTGATGAAAAGTTTGTTGAAAACAACTATCCTGAGATCTAGACCAGCTATATTTATCTTTCTCCATTACAAGCCAAAATTAGGTACATATCTGGTGAATTTGTCCCTTGCCTTGCTAACATGAGAGGGCACAGTTCTAAGGTGCTTGGAAGCAGGTACAGAGGAGATGACAGGGGTAAGTTTTTTTACACAGAGAGTGGTGAGTGTGTGGAATGGGCTGCAGTGACTGTGGTGGAGGCGGATACAATAAAGTCCTTTAAGAGGCTCCTGGGTAGGTACATGGAGCTTAGAAAAACAGAGGATGATACAGTGCGGAATAGGCCCTTCTGGCCTTATGAGCCACAACACCCCAGTAATCTCTGATAAACCCAGTTAATCCCAATCTAATCGCGGGACAATTTGCAATGACCAATTAACCTACCCACCGCATCTTCAGACTGTGAGAGGAAACTGGAGCACCTGAGGAAAAATTCATACATTCCACGGGAAAGATGTAGAAACTCCTGACAGGACAGCTCTGGAATTGACCTCTGAACTCAGAAACACCCTGAGCTGTAATAATGTCATGCTAACCCTATGCTACCGTGAATAACTAGTCTTTTTTGAAGGCTCGGGCGATTGTTGCAAGTAACTTCTGCCATTCTTTCCTCCATCTGGATCATGCTGCAGTGCTAGCAACCCTAACGAGACTTGTTAATGTTGGAACAAGGACTCATACCACTAAATGGCACTGATTCCACAGCTCCACCTCAATGGCAAAGCTTCACATTATCTGGACGCAATGAAGCAAAAAAATAGTTGTGAAAAATAATTGAGAGAGTGTAAATTAATTTGGGCCTTTGCAGTGTGAAAAGCTGAAATGATTCTGAAAGGAGATGCACAGTCTGACAGTTAAATACCCAATGCAGCCCTTCAGCTACAGGTGGGCCACATTATTTCAGACGTACAGCTGAAGAAATAGTTCTCCTTCAGTACTCAACACTGCAGTGCAGTTACAGAGTCAAGCACCTTGTTGGGAAAGTCACATGGGAACCACCTTCTCTTTGCACTTGGTGGAAGGGTGACCAATTCAAAGAGGGAGGGCTTGAACATCATCTTCTTCAACCTACAAATGAGAGAGTGACTTACTCTCTCCACAGTTTTGTTGGGTTTTGGGTTGTCCGATGAGGCTGACGCTGCAAAGTCAGACTCTTCTGCAGAGCAGGAGGTGTCTAGTTTGGGAAAGTGAAGAGCACGATTCTTCCACTATTTACCCCAGGTTTTCAGGTTTCCAGGTTATTTGTACTATTCTGAATGTTGCTTCTTTACTTTGGGAGGAGGTGCAGTCATGGGCCATGAATTCCCAATAGTGTTGGGTAGCCCTAGTGTTATGAGTGATGAACAGACCTGATGGACAATTGGGTACAGAGTTAACCATCCCCCCCCCCCAAGAACCACAAACTATTACTGTTGCTATATTGACCATGAGAAAGAGAGATGAAAAACAGGCAAGAGCATCTGCGACAGATAAGAGAGAAAGGGAGATTGCTGATCAACTGTATTGTGACTCCTTTTGAATTATTTACTGTTTTGCTGCAAGGACAATAGTTTGCTCGTTAACGTTCCTCAGAGGACTGTAGGAGTGGCATGATTTGACGGACACAGTCATTCAGAATTGATGGATAGCTGAGACTCTGTTAATAGGGATAAAAAGACAGGTCTGGAGAGACACCCTTCAGACACACCAGTGGACACTGATTGAGGGTTGGAACCCACAAGAAAGTTGGGGACTTCGGAGACCAAACCAAGAGATCGGTTAGTAAAGCTCACAGTGTTACAGCAGGGCCGGTGGGGATTTGTGTGTGAGTCCACTCATGCCAGAGTGACGAGCACACCACAGAAGAATGGTCTAGCTGAAGGATGGAGGGTCATAGTTGAATGACCACCACAACAACAGTGCAACGGAATCAAAAGGCAACAGGAGGGTTTGCTGACTGCAGCTGCTTAATATCTCTCTCTCTCTCTCTCCCCAACGATCACAACCCAACAACCATAATTACCTCAGCACTCATGAACTGAACTGAACTTTATACTTTTCTATGACAATTCAGTTACCCCTAGACATCAATAAAGCTTGTTTGTTATTGATTATTATTATTCCTACACTTTTAGGTTCATTACTGTTAACTTGTTTTTTTTGTATATTTGCATTTTTGATATTGTAATGTGTAGTTTACTAATAAACACCTTTAGTTTGGTACCACCAGACTCCAATGGATTCTTCTTTCTCTGCTGGTCAGACACGCAGTTACGGGGTACGTAACACTAGACAGAGTAGACACAAAGGGATGGTTCAAATAGCGGCAAAGTCTAGGAATACTGGCAAATGTTGGGGGGTGGGGTGTCTCATTAAAATCTACTAAACATTGAAAGGCCTTGATATACTTGATAGAGGATGTTGCCAAAAATGGGAGTGTCTAGGATCAGAGTGCATAGCCTCAGAATACAAGAACTTCCCTTTTGAACAGAGATGAGGAAGAATGTCTTTAGCCAGCTGGTGATGAATCTATGGAATTCATTGCCACAGATGGCTGTGCAGGTCAAGTTATTGGGCATAATCAAAGAGCAGGTCAATAGGTTCTTGATTAGTCAGGACATCAAAGGTTACTGGGGACAGACAAGAGAATGGTGTTGAGAGGGAAAATAAATCAGCCTTGATTGAATAGCAGAGCAGACTCAATGGGATGAATGGCCTAATTCTGTTCCTATGTCTTGTGGCTTTATGAGATGTCGCCTTTTATCAAGGAGACTCTCTATATTATCCTTGTCACTGTACGAATTGTTTTCTGGGTGCCCTGGTTTCCTCCCATCTCCCAATGATATGTGTTTGTAGGCTAAATAACCACTGTAGACTGATTTCCCCTCATGTGCAGGTGATTGGTAGATACTGGAGGAGCTGATTAGAATGTGGGGAGAATAAAAAAAATTGGAATATGGGCAGAATTAGAGTCAAAGTCAAGATCATCGTGATATGAACAGGTGCAATGAAGGATTTTCTTGCAGGAGCTTCATGGGCACATAGCATCATATAAGCAGCATTCACAAGAAAAAAATATAAATTAAACATAGTGTAAATGGCAAGCTAATGGTCAGCACAGACTCGATGGGCTGAAGTCCCTGTTTCCATGCTGTGGTTTTTATTTTAGTTAGAGATACAGCATAGATCTCCCAGTGGACACCCATTTTAATTCCACTTTCCATTCCCATTCCAACATGTCCGTCCATGGCCTCCTCTACTGTCGTGATGAGGCCACACTCGGGTTGGAGGGGCATATTCCATCTGGGTAGCCTCCAACCTGATGGCATGAACATCGATTACTCGAACTTCTGGTGATGCCCCCTCCTTCACCATTCCTCATTGCCATTTCCGTCTCTCACCTTATCTCCTTACCTTCCTCTGGTGCTCCTCCCCCTTCCCTTTCTTCCATTGCCTTCGATACTCTCCTATCAGATGTCCCCTCCTCCAGCCCTGTACATCTTTCACCAATCAACTTCCCAGCTCTTTACTTCACCCGTCCGTCTTTCCCGGTTTCACCAATCATCTTGTGTTTCTCCCTGCCCCCTCCCGCACCTTCTAACTCTGACTCCTCAACTTTTCTTCTCCAGTCCTGATGAAGGGTCTCGGCCTGAAACGTCGACTGTACTCTTTTCCATAGGTGGTGCCTGGCCTGCTGAGTTCCTCCAGCATTAAGTGTGCATGGCTTGGATTTCCAGCATCTGCAGATTTTCTCGTTTGTGACAGTACCAGGCCCTTCTGACACAACAAGCTTGCACCGCCCAATTACACCTACAGCGTGTGACCAATTAGTGTACTAACCTGTACATCTTTGGATTGTGGCAGGAAACTGGAGCACCTAGAGGAACCCCAAACAGTCACGGGGTAGGAAGTACAAACTTCTTGCCGACAGTGGTGGAATTGAACCCAGATCACTGAGTGCCAGTAAGGTGCACAGGCACATTGGATCGTAAGAGCCTGTTATCATGCAGTGTCTCTAAGTTCTTAAAACATCACTTCAAAGTGTAGAGTCTGACCTGCAGATGTGTCAAAACTAGTGACTGAGCACATCTGACATTCATGTCTCAGATAAATAAAAGCTCTCGATTAGTCTTGGCTCATTAGGAAGGGCTCTCAGGTTGAAGGATCAGCACTTTGATCGTATGCCGGCAGTCTGCTGCACAAGTTATGCTGATGCCTCTGTTCATTACTCAAGTGCCATCCTTCAGACATTAAATCCAGTCTACCACCTGGGTACATTAAAAGACTTCATAGTTCATTCAAAGAAGATTGCCAATATCCTGACCTGCACCAAACACTATAAAACTGATATAAAACTAGAAACTGCTGGAAGCATTCAGTGGATTACGCAAGTACACAAGGAAACAGGAGCAACAGTGAGCTACCTGACCCCTCAGATTCTCCATCATTCCATTTGATCATGGCTGATCTACCCAATTGTAAGGTTCTTTGTGCTAGTTCCCCCTGATCTTTCCACTTTAGGTACTTCTGATGAGTTAATCTCCACAATCCTCTGGGGCAGAGAGTTGTAGAGATCCTCTACACTCGGCAAAAAGAAATATTGATGTACCTCGAATTACAGTTATCGCAGCGTCCCTTGAAACTACATGCTCTCTTCAGACAGAATCTGTGAATAGAGAAATCAAGTTACAGCTTCAGGCAGAAGAGCCTTCATAGGCAGTGGGAAAATGGAAAACAGAACAAGATAGTAGTTTTGAGCAGAGAGACTGGGAAAAGAGAATGGAAAATCACTTGAGAGCGTGAGACCTGGTTGCCATGGCAATATGCTTTTCACAAAGCCATTTGGTTGACTGGTTGATAGGTTAATGATGGCAATTGTTGAAGTCAGCCTGATACATCATGGGCACATCAATCCCCTCCATCAGTAGGATCTACAGGAGGCACTGCCTCAAGAAGTCAAAATCTATAATCAGCAATCCCCACTATCTAGGCCATGCTACCTTCATACAGTTACTATCAGGCAGGAGGTAGTCATTGCTCACGATACAGTCCCAGACCAGCAGGTTCAGAAACAAATACTTCCCTCCAACCATTCAGTACTTGGAACAATTTGCATAATCCTAATCACCACACTTTAGCAACTCTCTGACCACTTTGATCACATAGTACTAAAATGGGGTTTGATTTTATTTGTTCTAATTGTACTCTGTATTGTCAAAATTATATATCATTTATATTTAGTTCATGTTTCTCTTGTGAATACTGCTTATGTGATTCTCTGTGCCTCTGAGTTCACACAATGTTGCTGCAAGTAAGTTTTTCATTGCATCCATATATACATGTGAACTAGCTTCCCCTCTATGGACTCTACATGACTTTCTGCCTCAACAAAGCAGCCAGTGTTATCAAAGACCTTACCCAGCCCAGTAGTGGGGTACAGATACGTCTCTACCAAAGGAGAATAAGATACTTCTTCCCTCCACTAGCTTACAGATCACCCTTGGGCAAGGTGTAGCACTTGTTTAGCACCCTCTGATCTGGGTCACCTGAAGCCAGGGAGCTGGTGCTGGATGGCCGTATGAGCAGCTGGTGTATATCACAAGTCCTGGTTATGTGACCACTGACACCAGGCAGACAATCCTTGAAGACTGTCAATAAAAGCTGTAGTCGCCCATCTTGTTAATACACTGCCCAGAAGAAAACAAGGGCAAACTATTTCTGTAGAAAAATTTGCCAAAAACAATCATGACCATGGAAAGACCATGATTACCTACAACGTGCAACACAGCACATAATAAACTAATAAACACACTCCAGTCATTCTTTCTTCTCCCCTTTCTCATAGTGGAAAAGATACAACAGCACACACCATCAGGCTCAAGAACAGCTTCTACCAAACTGTTGTCAGACCTCTTGGACAAGAAGATGGATTTTTGGCCTCACAAGCTAACTCATTATGATCGTGCACTTTATTGTTTACCTGCATTGCACTTTTTCAGTGGATTTTACACTTTATTCTGCATTGTTATTGTT
Source organism: Hypanus sabinus (assembly GCF_030144855.1). NCBI lineage: Eukaryota > Metazoa > Chordata > Chondrichthyes > Myliobatiformes > Dasyatidae > Hypanus > Hypanus sabinus. The sequence goes on from NC_082706.1 coordinate 18,054,266, forward strand.
TACCTTATTCCAGCTGAATGCACTGCGTAATGATTTGATCTGAATAAACAGTATGCAAAACAAGCTTTTCACTGTACATGTGACAATAATAAACCAAGGCTAATCCAATAGTAATACATACACTTGTGGATCTGTCAATAAACTTAATTTTGACTTTGAGTTAAAGAGAGAGCAGGGCACGTAAAAGTTGTGAAATACAGGTAAAAGTTATCGCAGAAAATTGGAGGTGGGATGTTGGATAGAATTGTGAATGCTGGCAATATGTCAAAAGAACAGTTATTGTTTAATGTTGAGGACACTTTGTTCAACAAATCACTGGCTGTCAATATCCAAAGGAATTAGAACATAAAATGTTCAAAGCTTCTTGCAAATCAGGCAGCATCTATGGAGAGAGAGTGCTAGTGTTTCAGGTCATGAGAAGTTTTGTGGATATCCAGTGGCTGTGGAGAAAGAAGAGTGTTAATATCAAGAACGACATCTTACAGTAACATTGCCCAACGAGACGCAAAAGGTGAGTGAACTGAAGCAGCTGAATTCAATACCCCCTTGTGCAACTGGATCCTGAATTTCCTCACTTGTAGACCCCATTCAGTTCGGATTGGCAAAAAAATCTCCTCCACAATCTCCATCAGCATAAGGATATGTACTTAGCCTTCTGCTCTACCTGCTTTAGACTATGGCTGTGTGGCTAAGCACAGTTCCAAAGCCATATACAAGTTTGTTTCTGACACCACTGTTGAGAACTGAAATGAGCTGAACTGAACGTTCCTGGACTGTTTAGATGACTTTGGTTTGATGTTTTGTATTCTGTGTTTTTGCTATTTTTTTTTTTTGCCATTTGCATGTTTTGTTCTTTTTTGGGGCATTGAGGTTTGATGTTTTCCTTTGAAAGGGTTCCATGGTTATCTTTGTTTCGTGGCTGTCTGTGGAAAGATGAATCTTCGGGTTGCACACTGCATACATACTTGACTAATAAATGTATTTTGAACCTTTGAATCTTTGAGCACATCTAATGCCATGTTTGCCCTCTCAACCCCCAGCCACTTCTGTTTTAAGTAAGCAACTGAATAGGAGGGAAAACGGAATGAATATTATGCAGGACAAGACAGACTACAACAAACATGAGGAAATGTGCAGATGCTGGAAATTCAAGCAACACACACAAAATGCTGGTGGAACGCAGCAGGCCAGGCAGCACCTATAGGGAGAAGCACTGTCGACGTTTCAGGTCAAGACCCTTCATCAGGACTAACTGAAAGAGAAGTTAGTAAGAGATTTGAAAATAGGAGGGGGGCGGAGGAAATCCGAAATGATAGGAGAAGACCGGAGGGGGTGGGGTGAAGCTAAGAGCTAGAAAGGTGATTGGAGAAAGTGATACAGAGCTGGAGAAGGGAAAGGATCATGGGATGAGAGGCCTAGGGAAAAAGAAAGGAGGAAGGGAGTACCAAAGGGAAATGGAGAACAGGCAAAGAGTGATGAGCAGAGACAGAACAAAAAAGTGGGGATGGAAAATAAATAAATAAGGGATGGGGTAAGAAGGGGAAGAGGGGCATTAACGGAAGTTAGAGAAGTCAATGTTCATGCCATCAGGTTGGAGGCTACCCAGCTGGTATATAAGGTGTTGTTCCTCCAACCTGAGTGTGGCTTCATCTTGACAGTAGAGGAGGCCATGGATAGATATATCAGAATGGGAATGGGACGTGGAATTAAAATGTGTGGCCACTGGGATGTCCTGCTTTCTCTGGCGGACAGAGCGTAGGTGTTCAGCAAAATGGTCTCCCACTCTGGGTCAGGTCTTACCAATATATAAAAGGCCACACCGGGAGCACCGGACGCAGTATACCACACCAGCGGACTCACAGGTGAAGTGTCGCCTCACCTGTAAGGACTGTCTGGGACCCTGAATGGTGGTGAGGGAGGAAGTGTAAGGGCAGGTGTAGCACTTGTTCCGTTTACAAGGATAAGTGCCAGGAGGGAGATCAGTGGGAAGGGATGGGGGGGGATGAATGGACAAGGGAGTCACGTAGGGAGCGATTCTTGCGGAAAGCAGAAAGACGGGGGGATGGAAAGATGTGTTTGGTAGTGGAATCATGTTGGAGGTGGCGGAAGTTACGGAGAATTATACATTGGACTCAGGGGCTGGTGGGGTGGTAGGTAAGGACAAGGGGAACCCTATCCTGAGTGGGGTGGAGGGTGGATGGGGTGAGAGCAGATGTGCGTGAAATGGGAGAGATGCGTTTGAGACCAGAGTTGATGGTGGACGAAGGGAAGCCCCTTTCTTTAAAAAAGGAAGACATCTCTTATGTCCTGGAATGAAAAGCCTCATCCTGAGAGCAGATGCAGCAGAGACAGAGGAATTGGGAGAAGGGGATGGCAATTTTGCAAGAGACAGGGTGGGAAGAGGAATAGTCCAGGTAGTTGTGAGAGTCTGTAGTCTTATAGTAGATATCAGTAGATAAGCCGTCTCCAGAGATGGAGACAGAATGATCAAGAAAGGGGAGGGAGGTGTCGGAAATGGACCAAGTAAATTTGAGGGCAGGGTGAAAGTTGGAGGAGAAGTTAATGAAATCAACAAGCTCAGCATGTGTGCAGGAGGCAGCACCAATGCAGTCATCGATGTAGTGAAGGAAAAGAGGGGGACGGATACCCGTATAGGCTTGGAACATGGACTGTTCCGCAACGCCAACAAAAAGGCAGGCATAGTTGGGACCCATACGGGTGCCCATGGCTACACCTTTGGTTTGGAGGAAGCGGGAGGAGCCAAAGGAGAAATTATTAAGAGTAAAGACTAATTCTGGTAGATGGAGAAGAGTGGTGGTAGAGGGGAACTGGTTAGGTCTGAAATCCAAAAAGAAGTGGAGATCTTTGAGACTTTCCTGGTGGGGGATGGAGGTATATAGGGACTAGACATCCATGGTGAAAATAAGGTGCTGGGGGTCAGGGAACTTAAAATCATTGAAAAAAAACTCAAAGCGTGAGAAGTGTCATGAACATAGGTGGGAACAGATTGAACAAAGGGGGATAAAACAGTGTCAAAGTATGCAGAAATGAGTTTGGTGGGGCAGGAGCAAGCTAAGACAATGGGTCTACCTGGACAGGCAGGTTTGTAGACAGGAGGTAGAAACGGGAAGTGCGGGGTATGGGAACTCTGAGGTTGGTGGCAGTGGATGGGAGATCCCCAGAGCTGAAAAGGTTGGTGATGGGGTGGGAGACAGTGGCCAGGTGCTCCTTAGTGGGATCATGATCGAGGGGTAAATCAGAGGAGGTATCAGTGAGTTGTCACTGTGCCTTGGCAAGGTAGGGGTCAGTATGCCAGACTACAACAGCCCCCCGCCCCCATCAGCGGGTTTTATAGTGAGATTAGGATTGGTGCGGAGGGAATGGAGAGCAGAGCGTTCGGAAGGAGTGAAGTTAAAATTGGAACAAGGTGTGGTGAAGTTGAGATGGTTGATGTCCCATCGGCAGTTAGCAATAAAGAGATCCAGAGCAGGCAGAGGACCAGAGTGGGGTGTCCATGAAGAGGAGGAGGGTTGAGGATGGGAGAAGGGGTCATTTGTGGGGGTGGGAGAGACCTTGCCAAAGAAGTAGGCTCCAAGACAGAGCCGGCAGAAGAGTTCAGCATCATTTGAGACCACATTGTTCTTTTGTTGTGGATAGAACCAGTCTATTATTAACCCTCCATTGAAACAGGAATGATGAGTTTCTGAGGATGAAGTTTTGTAAGTAACACAAACCGTGAAAACAAAGTGGAGGCACAGGACAAGCTGGAATTTAGAGCAAAAGATTCCAGGTGAAGGAACACGATATAAAATGCTGATTTTCCATTTCCCTCCCCAGACCCTGCCTGACACATTGAACTCCTCCAGCACCAGGGCTCCCAACTTTTTGTATACCATGGACCGATAACATTAAGCAAGAGGTCCATTGACCCCAGGTTGGGAACCTCCGCTTCAGTAGCTTGTTTTTGTTCTGCTCCAGGAGAACAAAGCAATGTGCCTTCGTTCAGATCTCCTCAACTTCTGCCAACCTTTTGGCATGAACCTGTCAAGACTAAAGAATCCAAGATCTCTGTCCCTAGACAGCGTTACAATAATAAGTGCGTAAAACCTGTTTGGGAGTGAAAGCCATGATGGTTCTGAAGCCCAACAGTGCCACAACTAATCATTTCTACTAATTATTCTCTCCCGTACAAACTGCCAGAGTGCTCATTCACTTAATGTGCGTCGACGTTTTCACTGAAAGATTTAGTTTGTGACTGGAAAAAATCAAAAGCAATTATTCAGATAATTTGTGGTAAATAACCACTTAAGATAAGAAGCACTTACTATTCTTTGCATAAGACTGTAGGCAAATTATAGCCAGCGGCTAGTATTTTGTTGGGGTTGAGATTGTCTGATATCTATGAAGATGTAAATATTCAGCGTTTGCCCAGCATGTGTTGTGAAACCATCTTGTTGATTACGGCAATTGTTACTTGAGAAATTATTAATATCTCGCTATGTAATACAGTCACAGTCCTGAGAACAGAAACAAGCCCACCATACATCTGTTGCTCATTAAATCCATCTACACTAATCATATTTGCTCACAATAGCTCTATAGCCTTTTATATGTTGGTGATACTAGTGCTTGTATAAATGCTTCTTCAGTATTGTGATAGGAGCTGCCTCAACCATCTCTTCCAGCAGCATATTCCAATTCCAAACGCCCCCTAAGTTCACACAATCAAAAGTTCCATGAAGATCCCCTCTAAAATTCCTGTCTCTCTCCTTAAATCTGTCTACTTGTGTCTTAGATAGTCCCACCATTACTATCTACTCTATCACTCCCTTTCATGTACAATCCTCCCAGAGCTTGATATCTACTGGACATTGGAGAAAATTGTTCAGGCATGTCCAGTTCAAACAAAGCAGGAGAAATACAAACTGCTAATTACTGCCCAACCAGGTCACTGTCAATCATTAAAGCAAGAAAATCTGCAGATGCTGGATTCCAAGCAACACAAAAAAATTGCTGGAGGAACTCAGCAGACCAGGCTGCATCTATGGGAAAATGCAAACAGTTGCTGTTTTGGGCTGAGACCCTTCTTCAGGGCACCTGATGAAGTCCTCATGAAGGGTCTCGGCCTAAAACGCTGATTGCTTACTCTTTTCCACAGATGCTGCCTGGCCTGCTGAGATTCTCCAGCACTTCTGTGTGTGTTGCACTGCCAATCATCATTCTCTCTTCTCCCCACTCCTGTTGGGCAGAAGATTCAAAAGCCTGAAAGCATGTACCACCAGCCTCAAGAACAGTTTCTATCCCACTGTTATCAGGCACTTGAATAGACCTTTTGTATGACAAAATAGACTTTTGGCCTCACAATCGACATTACTATGATCTTGCACTTTATCATTTACCTGCACCACACTTTCCTGGTAGCTTTTACACTTTATTCTGCATTATTATTGCTATTGTTTTCCCTCACTCCAGCTCGATGCACGGTAGAATGAACTGAGCTGAACAGCATGCAGGACTTGCTTTTCAATGTATCTTGGTACATTCAACAATAATATACCAATGCTACTATCAATACTTCTTTGTGACACTTTTAACTGGGGGGAAATATTTCCATATCGCAAGATGCTGGTGGAACTCAGCAGGTCAGGCAGTGTATATGCAGGAGTGTTGTTTCTCCTGGCTGGGGTGTCTAGAACCAGGGGGTTTAGTCTCAAAATTGGACGTCTATATCATAGGGAGAGGTTAGATAGTCTGGTCTTTGTTTTCTGGAGTGTAGGTGACAGAGTGGTAATCTCATAGAAGTGTATCATGGACTTTATAGTCATGAGGGGCGTAGACAGGGTGAGCTGTCCTCCTTCCTGGGATGGGAAATTGATACATTTTAAGGTTAAAGGTGACAGATTTAATAAGAATGAAAGGAACAACCGTTTTACATGGGAGATGGGGGGATACTTCGAAATAGTTGCCAGAAGAAGTGGTTAGGGTTGGATACATTTATGAAGTATGTGGATAAGTACATAGGTGACAAACATAAGAGGGAAATGGCTTCAGAAGAAGGGTCTCAAGCTGAGACATTGACTGTTCATTTCTCTTGGCAGGTGCTGCCCAACCCACAGGTTTCCCCCAATATCATGTGTGTTGCACCTGAGTCCAGAATCTGCAATCTTCACATTCACCTTGCAAGTTTGTTTATTTAGTTATTTGCTTATTGAAATCCAGTGTGAAATAAGCCCTTCCGGCACTGATGAGCACTGCTCTGATTTATCCCAGCCTAAGCATGGGACCATTTACAATGACCAATTAACCTACCAACCAGTACGTCCTTGGACTTTGGGAGGAAACTGGAGGAACCCACGCGGTCACAGGGAGAACATACAAACTCCTTACAGGCAGTGGTGGGAATTGAACTCCAGTCACCAGCACTGTATAGCATTGTGATAACCACCACGCTACCATGCCACCCTAAACCCCGTCAGGATCTTGTACGGTTGAATTAAATTACCAACCATTCTTCTAAACTGTGACTGACATTTGACTCCTCTCCCTTTTTGGAATAGTGGCCTACTGGTTGTTTTAGGAACCGCTTTGTGAAACAAGGCAGCCAAAATCTACACTGCAATCAAGCACAGTTGGATGTGAGCAGCCTAACATGCTGGCTGTTAACAGCTGCTGCCTACCATTGAGGAAGCCACTGAACCAAATATCAGGGGACCTTCACACCACCCTGGGGACTGAACCAAGCATAGTTCTCATCTAGTGTGCTGGCACAATGTGAACCTTTAAAACAGCAACGGCTGCTGAAGGAGTAACTTTGCTTTCTCAAACATCAGTCAATTCTGTGTCTTCAAATTTGGAAGAGAGCAGAGAATTTTAACAGGCTGAACTCCAGAAACACCAGGTTAGATTCTGGTGCATCATAAATTGGAATCTATGAATTTTTGACAAAAATAACTCTGCTAGCAACTTGAGAAATGCAGCACAGCAGCGAGTCAAAGCTCTGCTCCAGTGTTTCTGCTTTGCCCCCTACTCCCCCACTCCCCCAGTACACTCAACTCAAGTTTATTGTCATATGCACAAGTACAGGGAGGTACAGGTGTAGAGTTTTCAAATAGCAGATAACAAAAAAATGATAGGGTTGTGGATAATAAGGAAGATTGTCCAAGGATTCCGCAGGATATGAGAAGGTGGAAATGTGGACAGAGAAATGGCAGATGGAGTTTAATCTAAACAAGTGTGAGGTGTTGCACGTTGGGAGGTTAAAATGTATGCAGATCCAGCATAGGTTTATTTTCACTGTCTGGTATAATGTGAAATTTTCATGTTTTGCAGCAGCAGTACAACGCAAAGTCATAAAACTGCTATAAATTGCAAAACAAACAAAGCGTGCAAGGAGAAAAATAATGAGGTAGCGTTCATGGACCATTCAGAAATCTGATGGTGGAGGGGAAGAAGCTAATCCTCAATTGTTGTATTTGGGTCTTCAGGCTTCTGTATCTCCTTCCTGACAGTAGGAACAAGAAAAGGTCATGTCCTTGATGGTGATGGTCCTTAACGATGCCACTCCCTGAGACACATCCTCCAAAAGATGTCCTTGATGGTGGGAGAGTTGTACCTGTGATGGATCTGAATGAGTCTACAGCCCTCTGCAGCCTCTTGCAATTCTGTGATTTGGAATTTCTATACCAGGCTATGATGCACCCAGTCAAAATGATCTCCACCGTACATCTATACAAATTTTCAAGAGTCTTTGGTGACATAGACATTGAGGAGTCTCCTCAAACTCCTAATAAAGGATTGCCTCTGATGTGTTTTGTTTATAATTGCTTGAATGTGTTGGGTTCAGTATAGATCGCCTCTCTGACTTTGGGAAACCATTTCACAGACTCTGAAAAGATTCTGGCAAAATGTGTTGGCCCCAAGTCAGACTTCTCAAAGATGTTGACACCAGGCAGAGGTCAGGGGTAAGTTTTTTACTCAGAGAGTGGTGAGGGCGTGGAATGGACTGCTGGCAACGGTGGTGAAGGCAGATACGATAGGGTCTTTTAAGAGGCTTTTAGACAGGTACATGAAGCTTAATAAAATAGAGGGCTCTAGGCAAGCCTAGTAATTTCTAAGGTGAGGACATGTTCGGCACAACTTTGTGGACCAAAGGGTTTGTACTGTGCTGTAGGTTTTCTATGTTACCAAGGAACTTAAGGTTGCACACCCTTTCTATTGCTGAACTCACAATGTGGACTGCTGTATGCTCTGCCCACTTCCACTTTCTGAAGCCCACTATCAATTCCTTGGTCTTGGTCAAGTGTCAGGTTGTTGTTGCAACACCATTCAACCAACTGATCAATTTCTGTTCAGTACACTTCCATGTTGCCATGTAAGATTTTACCAATGACATTTGCAAATGCAGTAAATGGCAGGATCCTTCAGAGCACTGGACAATTTACAATAACCGATTAGTTGACCAACAGGTATGTCTTTGGACTATGGCAGGAAACCAGGGCACCCGGCGGAAAGCCACACAGTCGTGGGAGAAGAATGTAGAAGCTCCTTACAGGCAGCAGTGGGAATAGTGTTAACCACTATACTACAGTGCTAACCAAAACTCTTACAATTCTCCATGGCTATAGTACATAGAATGGAAAACTCCATCTGTGCCATATCAGACAGGCTTCCCAATTTATCCCAGCAGATTCAAAGACCTTCTGGTTCTCTCATTATTTGTAATTGTAATTGGTTCATTATTGTCATATTTATTTAGACAGGCACGTGGATATATAAGGAATGACAGCATATAGACCAGGCAACAGAGATGTCACAGACATCATGGACTGAAGGACCATTGTGTGCAGTATTCTTTCTATGTTCTCTGTTCTCTCTGATTGTTCTGACTGCATTCTACATCCTAACTAGGTGGTTCACTGGCTTCTCTGCCACAGTATATTGTCCTGGTGTGTAGCTGAATGGTATAACCTGGGAGAAAATGATCAGAATGTGAGAAGAATAAAAGGGAATTCATGTCAAATGGGCACTTGATAGATAATGGGTCAAAAGGAATATTTCCATGGAGTTTGATATATTTTGGTGACTATCTATCCATATATATATATATATATATATATACAGTGCCTATGAAAAGTATTCACCCGCTTGGAAGATTTCATGTTTTATTGTTGTACTACATTGAATCACAGTGGATTTAATTTGGCTTTTTTGACACTGTTCAAAAGAAAAAGACTCATGTCAAAGCAAAAACAAATCTCTACTTACTGATCTAAATTAATTAGAAACTTAAAGCACAGCATAATTGATTGTACACATATTCACCAGCTTCAAGTCAGCATTTAGTAGATGACCCTTTGGCAGTAATTACAGCCTTGAGTCTGTGTGGATAGATCTCAATCAGCTTTGCGCATCTGGACACTGCAATTTTTCCCCAATCTTTACAAAACTGTTCAAGCTCTGTCAGATTGCATGGGGATTGTGAGTGAACAGTCCTTTTCAAGTCCAACCACAAATTCTGAATTGGATTGTGGTCTGGACTCTCTGACTTGGCCACTCCCAGACATAAACTTTGTTGTTTTAAGCCATTCTTGTGTAGATTTGGCCTTATGCTTGGGGTCATTGTCTTGCTGGAAAATAAATGTTCTCCTAAGTCACAGTTCTCTTGCAGACTGCATCAGGTTCTCCTCCAGGATTCCCCAATATTTTGCTGCATTCATTTTACCATCTACCTTTACAAGCCTTCCTGGGCTTGCTTCCCTGAAGCAACCCCAAAGTATGATGCAGCCACCTCGATGCCATGCCCTCTTCTCACAGCTGCTGTAGGTTGTTCCAAATAACATGATGTGAGGCATTTTGTGTCTAAGAAAAACCATAACAACTCATTTATTGAACTTCAAAAAAAAAACTGAGCACAAAGCGCGGTAAAACTCCTTTACAAAATTACTTCATCACGTAAGACCAGACTCTTAAATTGAACACCAACTCAATGTCAGTGATTGTGAATTATGTATATTTCCACTAATTACATTACCCTACACTGCCATTGGGAAGGAGGTACCCTTGGGTCCCACATCACCAGGTTCAGGAACAATTACTATCCTTCAGTCATCAGGCTCCTGAATGAGCATGAATAACTTCACCAACTTCAAAGCTGAATTAACTCTACAACTATGCATGCAAGGACTCTACACCTCATGTTCTCAGTATTAATTATTTACTTTTTTATTATTTGCCTAATTTGTCTTCTTTTGCATATTCCTGTATGACTTTCTTTGTGATTTATGATTTTTTATAAATTCTATTGTACTTCTTCACTTTCGGAAACAATGTCTGTAAGAAAATGAATCTCAAGGTAGTGTGGTGAAGCAGATGTACTTTGAAAATACGTTTATTTTGACTTTGATTTCAACTTTATTTTTTATTACCTTTCCCCCAAAAGAATTGGCACAGGAGGATGTCTCCTTGTCTGAATCATCTCTTTAAAATGGTGGTTCAATTAGTTTCACCTCCTATCCCACACCAACGCCAACCTCGCTTTCATTTCAATCATTTATTCAAGGTTCTGCAGGTCATTGAAACTGCCCCAGATGCACTTGTATTAAGCATTTTCCATGTTCACAACCAAACATGGAAAAGACTCAGTTTTTCCACTGGTTGATTTACCAAATGATCTCAGATCATCACCTCCTCATAACTCACCCATCAGTTTTGTTGACTGAAACTCTAGCACAACTGGACATATTTTTGAACACCTCTTGCCAAAGCTTCTCTCAACAAGCACTACAGCTTGTCCACAGAACTAACTCGCCTTGTCCTTTACACTTAACGCTCATCTTTCCTAATGTTCTATGACCAAGTTTGTCCATCAATGGATTGCAAATCAAGCTGTGTTTTTACAAATCATCTTATTCTCTATGCTTATACTTCATAGGATGGAAATTCACATCTATGCCATTTCAGGCAGGCTTCCGGATGTATCAAAGGCCTTCTGGTTCCCTCAGCATTTGTAATTGTATTTAGTTTCTTATTTTCCTATATATCAAGATGTAATGGAAAACCTTGTACTGTTGGATAGTTCACAACATCAATGTATCGAGGTAGTCTAGGATAAAGGAGCAACCGAATGCAGAAAAATATGTTACACCTACAGAGAAACTGCAGTTCACATAGACACATACTGTGCAAGGGCCATGATGGGATAGACAGATCAGGAGACTTTCTTGCTTTATTTCAGTATTAAGAGTAACACACACAAAATGCTAGAGGAACTCAGCAGGTCAGACAGCATCTATGGAAAGGAATAAAGACTCTTATTTTTATTGCAATATGAATATTTTAATTGACTTACATAAATCAAATAATTTTCACCACCTTTTATTTACTATTTAATCTTTTTTTTATTTTTATGGTGTTGCAGTTACCATCTAGACCCACAACCACTATCATCTGGAAGTATGAGAACAACAGAAGCTGCCAACTTGGAAATCCCCCTCCATGTCACTCACCACGTTGACTTGGGACTTTAAGAATAAGAGAAGTAAAAGCTTCATAAAAAGATTGAGGGAGTTTACCTGATTTAAAGGACTCTGATAAAACAGAAGATAAATAAGGTGTAAGTAACGTAGTGAAAGTTTTATAAAACTCCCCAGGAAAGCCATCAGGTCCTGGGATCTTACCAGAATGTAAAGCACGTATAGCCTCAGCCACTTCTTCATTGGAAATAGGCTGATCTAACTGTATTAGGCTATCAGCAGACAATGTAGGAATGTTGATATTACTGAAAAAAAGCATTCATATAGGTTTCATCTGAAGAAGAGTCAGACTGATACAACTTAAGGTCAAAGTCTTTAAATACGTTGTTAATTTCAGAATGGTCGGATATCTTAGTACCATTATCTTTAAAAAATTCTGTGATTTGACAATTAACTGTAAAAGATTTTAAGGGATTGGCTAATACACCAACTGTTCTATCCCCGTGAATGTAAAATTGAGTTTTATCTCTCAACAGCTGTCGTTCAATTGGGTAAGTCAGCAGAAGATTATGCTTGGATTGGATTTCAATCCGCTTGACATGGGAACATATTGCCATTCCTTCATTGTCACTGCTTCAAAATCATGGAATTCCCTCTCTAACAGTACTGTGGGTGTACCTACACCTCAGGGACTGCCGTGGTTCAAGAAGGACAACTAAGGATGGGCAATATATGCTGGCTCAGCTGGCAACGCCCACATCCCATAAATTAATAAATTTAAAAAGTGAAAAAATAGGCGTGTGGGCTTTGAATCTCTCCCTATAGATAGTCGATGGTCAGAGTTTTTTTCCCCTTGTGGAAATAAGAAATATCAGAGGGCATAGGTTTAAGGTGAGAGATCATGTTCTCTTGGTTTACTTGCAAAATAAAGGGCAGAAGGTTTCCTCTCCTGGCTGAGTTTAGCTCATTATATTTGAAGCAAACAGAAACACAACCAATGCTGCTGAATACAATATTTAGGTGTGAAATGAACTTGGTGTCTGGTACGTGGGCATCAGCAGATTCCCTGGTCTGGATTTAGTAATTAGATTTTCATTGGAAAAATAAGAGTGAGTCATTGTTGTTAGTGCTGCTTGAGTAGTTCAAATCTCTTGTCACCAACCCATCTGCCTTGTGCAGAGACAAAATGTCTTTAATATTGTTGGCGCTAATTAACTGTACCCTGTGCTCATCTCAACTCACTGAACAGTGGCCGTCAGCTGGAGATGGAAATTTATACCATATATACCAAATATGTATATATATTTAGTGTACATGGTACATATTTCAGTTTCTCTCGATACATACAGTGCCTATATAAAGAATTAATTTCCTTTAGAAGTTTTCATGTTTTATTGTTTTATGACATTGAATGACAATGTTTCTAATCTGGCTTTTTTTTTTGGACACTGATCAACAGAAAAAGACTCCTTTGTGTGAAACACGCTGGTTCTGTCGGCTGCATAAGTCCAGGGAAGACAATCTCTGGCCCCGCCAAACGTGTGAGATTGAGGTGCAGGCCCACCTCGAAACCACCTGTTTGTGTGGCTGCTGCATGGTTTGTTACTCTGTTCCAAATAAGTACCACGGAATAACAGACAGTACGCGGCATACAATTAAACAATTTAGCTTTATAATTCTTAATTTGACGAAAGGGTTAGTAAAGGAAAAGCAAAAAGAAGAAAACAGCCCATTGTAATGAACCAGTCTAATGGCACAAGTTGGAGCTCACGGCTTCCCCTTCGTCGACCCTCCTCCGACCTCCCCGGGCCTTGCTCCGGGTCAAGTCCTACAACCTTTTCTCTCCTGCGTCTTCTCCCTTCATCTCCCACTGAACTAAATACCCCACTCACACTAGTGTCAGGCACACAACATGAAAGCACATTCCCTTCATTGGATGGCTCACATTCCAAAGCACCCGTTATCTCTAACCATAACCCAAACACTGCTTCTACAGAAAGGCCATTACATTAGCAACGAAACCTTTCCCAGGGTGTTACATGTGTGAAAGTGAAAACAGATCTCTACAAAGTGATCTAAATTAAGTACAAATATAAAACACAAAATAACTGCTTAAGTATTCATCTCCTTCAGGTCAGTATTTAGTAGATGCACCTTTGGCAGCAATTACAGCCTTGCATCTGTGTGCATAGGACTCTGCACACTGAAATGTTGCCCTGTTCTTCTTTACAAAAAAGCTCAAGTGCTGTCAGATTGCATGGGGATCATGAGTAAACAGCCCTTTTCAAGTCTAGCCACAAATTCTCAATTGGATTGAGATCTGGACTCTGACTTGGCCTCTCCGGGACGTTAACTTTGTTTTTCAGCTGTTCATGAGCAGTTTTGGCTTTGTGCTTGGGGTCATTGTCTTGCTGGAAAACAAATCTTCTCCCAGGTCGCAGTTCTCTTGCAGATTGCATCAGGTTTTCCTCCAGGATTTCCCTGTATTTTGCTGCATTCATTTTACCCTCTACCTTCACAAGCCTTCCAGGGCTTGCTGCAGTGAAGCATCCCCACAGCATGATACATCCACCACCATGCTTCACAATAGGTGTGCTTTGATGATGTGCTTACACCAAACAAAGTCTAGTCTGATAGCCAAAAAAACTCAATTTTCCTTTCATCAGACTGGGCAACAGTAGTTGTATGCACAGTCTCTCCCATCTTAACCACAGAAGCTTGTAACTCCACCAGAGTTATCGTAAGTCTCTTGGTGACCTGCTTCACTAGTCCCCTTCTTGCACATCACTCAGTTTTTGAGGATTGCCTACTTTATAGACTTACAACTGCGCCATATTCTTTCCATTTCTTGATGATTGACTTAACTATATTCCAAGGGATATTCGGTGGCTTGGAAATGTTCTTGTTTCTATTTCCTGACTTGTGATTTTCAATAACCTTTCTGTGAAGTTGTTTGAAGTGGGTTTTTTTTGTCTTCGTGGTGTAGTTTTTGCCAGGATACTGAATCACCAGCTGCTAGATCTTCCCAATACAGGTGTATTTTCACTGCAATCAATTGAAACACCTTGACTGCACACAGCTCTCAAAAACAGATCACTAGTTAACTAATAATGTGACTTCTAAAAACCAATTAGCTGCACCAGTCATATTAAAGGGGGTGAATACCTGTGCAATCAATTATTTCATACTTTGTATTTGTAATTTGCTTAGATCACTTTGGTAGAGATCTGCTTTCACTTTGACATGAAAGAGTCTTTGTCTGTTGATCAGTGTCAAAAAAGACAAATTAAATCCACTGTGATTCAATGTTGTAAAACAATAAAACATGAAAATTTCCAAAGGGTGGTGAATACTTGTTATAGGCAGAATATGGCTAAGACTTTTGCACAGTACTGTATTTGACAACATGGAGCAGAGAGTCAATTTGTAAATCTGGCAGGAAGAAAGGATGTAGGGAATGGTGAGGGTGGAGCAGCGCGAGAGGGGTGTGGGATAGGCGGCAGAGAAGGAGTGCCAGTAGTGGGGGTGGCACAGGTGCAGACACACCCACTCCTGAGACAGCAGGATTCTAAATTCTGATTCTAAACAATTGGTTTATTGATCATTACAGAATGTCTCTCTCGTGCTTCCTACTCTCTCCCTCGCCCTTCCCCTTTTCCCAACCATGATTCCCCTCTCCCTGCCCCTTTCCCACACAATAGAGACCCATATCAGAATCAGATCTATCGTCACTGACATATGTCATGAAATTTATTTCTTTCTTTTTGGCAGCAGTACATTATACAGTAATTTTGCATACAGTGCCTATAAAAAGTATTCACTCCCTTGAAAGTTCTCTTGTTTTATTGTTTTACAACATTGAATCACAGTGGATTTAATTTGACTTTTATTGACAGGAATCAACAATACTCTTTCATGTCATGCTGGAGCATCTATGGAGTCAAACAGCTTCTATGTAGGGGAGTAAACAGTCAACGTTAAGCCTGAAACATTGTCTGTTTTCTCCTCCAAAGATGCTGCTTGACCTGCTGACTTCCTTGAGCATTTTGTGCACGTTGCTCACGATTGCCAGCATCTGCAGAATCTCTTATGTTCAGGATAATCTTGCCATTATCACATTACGATTTAGCTAAGATGATTTGTGTATAATTTGACTGCTGTATATCCTGAATTACCATAATGATCAGAGTGAGTTGTGCAGATGTCCTGATAAAGGTAGCAAACAGCACTGTCCACAATAAAAAAATAAATGTGATGTTCCCTCTGGTTGAGGTCAGGAACTAAGTAATCTGGATTTAAGTGAGCTACCAGCCGTAGTGTCAGTACGTGGAAACTGCAGATGCTGGGATCTGGAGGGATTTTAGTTTAAAGCAGTGCTGGTGAAGTTCAGAGGCTACTTACTGGTAGCCAGTGAAACAAAGAAAACAGGTAAATACTTTGTTAATCACACTTTTTCTGGTAAACGATCACCACTACAACAGTCTGTAGCTTTTCTTTGGACTTGGAGGCAATTGGATGCGGCAGAACTGAGGCAGCGGTGGTATGGCAGATCGATCGATTTTAAATGCTGGACCGAATTGGAAAGGCTGGTTACAGGCTGAATTGAGGCTATGGGGTCCAGGCACCAGAATGTATTGAAGTGACAGAACTCAATGTTTGGACAACAAATTAGGCGCAAGGCCAGATTGAAAATGTCAGGGTGTCAGGGCCTGAAGTGAGGGATGGGCTGGTCCACTCACAGCTCCATGATGTTTACTCAGCGCTGCACTAAACTGGACTTTCTTTCATGGACTTCAGTTTTGAATGTTAGTTGCTTGCTTTTATTGTTTCACGATTTGTTATTTTATTTCCCTCGCACGCTGAGTGTTTGATGGTCTTTTTTTTAATGGGTTGTTTCTTTTTTTTTGCTTTTGAGGCTGCCTGTAAGGATACAAATCTCAAGGTTACATAATGTATACATACTTTGATAATAAATGTTTTTTGAACTTTGAACTTCGGACGAAGAAGATGGAGGAGGAATTCAATGGGTTAGGCAGAATCTATGGAGGGAAATGGACAGTTGACCATTTGGTGAAGGTAAACTATCTTGTTGAATGTGGCAAAGGTGCTGGTGGGTAGCAAGTTCCAGGATTTAAACCTGGCGATGAAAGTTTCAATTTATTTTCAAGTCAAGACGTTGCAGAAGAAAATGTTGTGCAGGTTGAAAGGGATTTTACCATGACCCTTAATGGAGAGTATTCTGACTGGTTGCATCACTTCCTGGCATATCTCTGTGTCCCAAGACTTGGCATCCCTCTATAACAGAGTGTCCCCTTGGTTTATGATATGGGTCCAGGCAATAGAAAGGTTGGGAACCCCTGCTCTATGAACACTCCAAACCTGTCTAACAATCAGAAGTCAGAGTTGATAGCAGTGTTTAACCCACCATGTTGAGCACTCCAGACTCAAATTGTTAACAGTTGGTTTCCATCCACGGATGCCGACTGACCTGCTGAGATTGTCCAGCATCTCATTTGTTGTTCCAACATCTCACAAAGTCTACTGAAACATTAATTTACCAGAAATACACTATGTTTTCATATCACTTACTTTGCTAGATGTGATGTAAGCAGGCATGTTACGGATTGTTGTGGGAAGGAACCATATCAAGAGATATGGATTCATTACTTGCAGTGCAAAAGAAGTCTTCGTGGACAAGGAAGCAACAAAATGTACAGTAAAATTATTTATAAGTGGGAAATATTATGGATCATGAATATAGGAGTTGAGTGGAAACATATTGAAGAAATAATGTTGAGGGTGGTACAGGAGGACAATACTTGAAGTACTGGACACTTGACTAATAATCCCTTGACCTGAGTTCAAATTCCAAATTTAAATGAAAGGAAACAATAATCTCAGTTAGTATGACTACGAGTCCTTCGGATTGTTGGAAAAACCCTTCGGCATCATTCATATTTTTCATGAAATTATTCAGTAATGGCACATTATTTCCAGATTGGCCAATATGGTTAACACAATAGATTCTGGAGATGTTGGATATCTTGAGCAATACCTGCACAAGTCCGTAGCAAATCAGGCAGCATCTGTGGAGGGGAATAAACAGTCAATGTTTTGTGCTAAGACTCTTTATCAGGACTCAGTGATGGTTGACTCTTATGTGTTGTTGGCAGTGAAACTGACTGCTCTGGTTCCAAATTAACACCAGCCCAACATCCCACCATGCAAGAAGGCAGAAGAATGCAATTGAGAGGGATAATAACTCAGTCATTATGTAATGCTGAAGCAGACCTGTTGGGCCAAATGGCCTAACTCTGCTTGTAAGGCTTATTAATTCATGTCCATTAACCATTATCTCACCAGAACACGTCTTGACTTAATTCCATATGCACTGTTGGCTTTTCTTGATGACCTTTGGCAGGAACACATGCATTTGAAAAGTGTAAGGAGCCATGTTTTGAACTGCAGGGATGAGCAATGAAATTGTGGTCTTGCCAACAATGCTCAGATCCCAACCAGTGAATTAAAACCAAATCTTCAGCTTTGGTCACCAAGACAAAAAGCTGGCTGTAGTTTTGGCTGCCAGTTTCTCAAACTTCTTGACTTTTGGTAGCCTTGTCTGCCAATGGAACAGATGTTTGAGAAATGTGCCTGAAGAGCAACAGAGGATCAATTTCTACCTTTGAACTTTTCAGGAAACCTTCTAAGGCCTAGAGACAGACCACTAGACAGACAGGAAAAAATACACTCGGAGACCACTTTATCATCTACTTAGTGTATGTTTGCAGCTTCCGGTGCTGTAGCCCATCCACTTCAAGGTTTGATGTGACGTGCTTTCAGAGGAACTCTTCTGCACACCGCTGTTGTAATGCGTAGCTATATGAGTTACTGTCACCTTCCTGTCAGCTTGAACTAGTCTAGTCATTCTCCTCTCATTTTCACCCACAGAAGAGCCACACAGTAGATGTTTTTGTGTTGCTCACATTATTTTCTATGAATTCTAGAGACTGGTGTACGTGAAAGTCCCAGGAGATCAGCTGTTTTTGCGACAGTAACAATCATTCCACAGTCTAAGTCACTTAGATCACATTTGTTCCCCATTCGGATGTCTGGCCTGAACAACAACTGAGCCTCTTGACCATGTCTGCATGCTTTTATGTATCAAGTTGCTCTCATATGATTGGCTAATTAGATATTTGCATTAATGAGCAGCTGTACAGGTGCACCTAATGAAATGGCCACTGACTGTAAATTAATAACAATCTATGTGCAGTAACATCTGAGAAGAAGCTACAAAAGAATTTGTATTCAACAGAAAGCAACATTTGGGAAAACTAATTGTCCCATATGTTAAAGGAACAAATTAAATCCGAATATTGCAGAGATAATATTGTGAGACACATGTTTTCCTTAATCAAAATGATCTTGAACTCCAATGTATATGCATTTTGATTCAGGCTTTTTTTGTCCATTTCGGGATTTAAACAACTTGGTTCCTAGAATTTAGTAGCTCAAATAACTCATTTATCTTTCCTGTAACAGATAAAATTATAATTGTTCAATAATTTAAATTAGACTGTGCTTTATGCTTGTTCTCCAGAGTAA
Organism: Hypanus sabinus; assembly: GCF_030144855.1. NCBI lineage: Eukaryota > Metazoa > Chordata > Chondrichthyes > Myliobatiformes > Dasyatidae > Hypanus > Hypanus sabinus. The sequence continues at coordinate 18,073,342 of NC_082706.1, forward strand.
AGGACTGAAAAAGAAAATTTCAAAGGAGTTCATTTGTTGAACCTGGCCTATTTGTACAAGAATATTCCAGCTCTTTTTTTCAGCTTCTTTGGCCTTGTCAGAGGAATACTTAAGGACAAATCACCCCTTTATCTCCTAGTTAATCAGTCAATGTTTCAACCTTCAGGTGGCTGCTAGGAAGCTGCCAAAAGGGGTTTTGTTTTAGTGAACTCTTTTGAGTCAGAATTAGAGTCACAAAGAAATCAAGCACAGAAAATGGCCCTTCAGCCCACTGAGTCCATGCTATCAACCACCTAGTTGAAAGGAAATGTGCATAAGTTATCAGCACCAGTGTTTAACCAATCAGAGACATGTAAGTATTTACCTCAGTAGATTGGTGACTTCCTGCTAAAATTATCTGTCCAGTAACATCGTATACACACTACTGTGTTGGGTTACCTGCCCTTCATTGTAATTATTATTGCAACATCAGTACAGTGAGTTTCTGGTCTCCACTCTCACTATTGCAGGAATGATCTCTCTGTTCCTCACGAGAGAGAGAGAGAGAGAGAGAGAGAGAGAGAGAGAGAGAGAGAGAGAGAGAGAGACTCTCGACAGGCTTGAAGTTGATCATCTGATGGAGTGGTGAAAGGACAACACTTCAAAACAAAAGAGATGATCACTGACTTCAGGAGATCAAAGGACAGAGTACACACCCCTCCCCCCTCCATATACATGGAGAGGTTGTGGAAAGTGTGGAACACCTAAAGTTCCTTGGAGTTATGTTGTCAATACAGCTGACATGGACCACCAACACCTCACTGACATGGACCACCAACACCTCGCTGACATGGACCACCAACACCTCGCTGACATGGACCACCAACACCTCACTGACATGGACCACCAACACCTCGCTGACATGGACCACCAACACCTAGCTGACATGGACCACCAACACCTCACTGACATGGACCACCAACACCTAGCTGACATGGACCACCAACACCTCGCTGACATGGACCACCAACACCTAGCTGCTTGTAAAAAAGGCACAACAAAGACTCTTCGTCCTCAGAAAGCTGAAACAGGCCAAACTCCCACAAAAGCTGTTGCTTAACTTCTACAGAAGCACAACTGAAACCATCCTGACCAACAGCACCACAGTGTGATATGCCAGCTGCACAGTAGCTGAGCGACAAGACCTACATCGTGTGGTGAAGGCGGCCCAGCGAATTGTCAGGATGGAGCTCCCAGGGCTGGGCACCATCTATTCCAGCAGACTCAGGAGGAAAGCAATCAGCATAACCAGAGACACCACACACCCCGGCCAGTCCATGTTTGACCCGCTGCCATCCAGCAAAAGGTTCAGGACACTAAAAGCCAGAACAAATAGACTGAGGAACAGCTTCTACACCAGAGCTGTGGCCTCCATCACACCACTCCCACAGGACAATGACTGAAACTGTGAGCACACACAAGGACTCAAAAACTTGCACTAACAGCACTTTGTGCATTACTGTGATATTCTGGTGCTGCTGCAACTTATTTTCTGCTACTTATCTATTTAATACTGTTTTTCTATTACTGTCTTGTTTTTTTATCTACCGCTTTATTTAATTGCCTGAGAGAAAGCCAAGGAGAGTTTCATTGTATCTATGTATAATGACAATAAAAATCATTCATGCATTCATTCATCTGAAATACTGAAGTACTGGGTTATGACGGACTCTGGATCTGGGTCTCTTTGGAGGGCTTTTGCTGTTCCTAGCATGGTGGGGGAAGTGGGGTGTCAGTGCTTCTGCTGGTGGGAGTGCGGGGAAGGTGGAAGTTGACACCTTTGCTTGTGTGAAGGATGAGGTGGGGGGGTTTCAGGGCTTTGATATTTCTATCATTCATTCTGTGGGGTTTTCTTGTTTCGTGGGTGTCTGGGAAGAGTAGAAATTTCAGGTTGTGTGCTCTGTACATTCTCTGACGTTAAATGAAACTTTGAAACATGTTTGACTGATGAAGTCCTAGAACTGGATTAATATCCTAAGATTTTGACTTGTTTCAACAGAGAAGCATCTGACACCAAATTATACACCTAACAGTGATCTTTAGTGTCAACCTACTTGTCTCCATCTCTCTGCCTGTCAGTGCATCTCAGTCTTCTATCTTGGAACAGAAGACACTTTTCAAATGTTCTAGCCAGCTGCTTTTGTAGTCTAGGTTCAACACAGAGTAACATTCCCTCTACTGCATCCCCACTGTGTATTTTGATTCTACTTTCAGTTCCATCAAAGGGTTTCAAAGCTTTAATCATTTGTTCAGAGGATTTGACTGGCGTTTGAATCAGCATGCTTCTCATCCCCAGGGCTCTCTTGATGACTGTTGATTTGCTTCATGGGTTGTGCTATGGATGGGAGCCCACTGCCAATTAACTCAACACTACCGAGTATCCTTGTGCAGTGAGGAGAAGGTAATTTTAATCCCAATGATTTGGGTTTGACTCCAAAAGCCCTAAAGACGAACCTAATGGATTCTAACAAATTGTTCAGCTCTGATCAGTTCAAAAAGTGCCAAATAGTAGTGTGCCTCAGACCCAGTTCTCCTAGCATCTCGGAGTGATCTCACAAAGAATGATTCATTAGGTGCACATTTAATGTGGTAAAGGACACATCTGGGTAGGGGCGTAAAGAAACAGGGCAGATTTCCCGAATTTCCTCAATGACCAATCATGACCGTGATCATCTCTGAGTGCGGCCAGATCAGCCACTAAAAACTAGTTTTATGTAGATGTCATCCAGTATGGAAGCATGATGTCTGATCACCAGATTAAAATCGCTGGCCAACATGCACCCATTTACACTAATCCTGTTTACTTCTGCCTCACTTCCATCAAAAGAGGGACATAGATAGTGTCGATTCACACAGTAGTTTTCTCAGGGTTGGGGATCCAAGAAAAGGAGGACATAGCTTAAAGGTGAGAGGGGAGAAATTTAATAGGAACGTGAGGGACAGCTCTTTCAGCAAGAGAGCGGTCAGTATATGGAATGAACTGTCAGAGCAAATGGTTGAGACAGGTACCTTAACCATATTTAAAAAGAACTTGGATATGAACGTTTTAGAGGGGTAGGGGCCAAATGGATCTAGCTTAGATTAGAATTTTGGTCGACACAGATCAGATGAGCTGAAGGACCCATTTCTGTGCTTTATTATGTTGTGAATCTTTAACTACACCTATTCTACCACTCACCTCCACACTAGGGGCAAGTTCCCATAGCCAATTACCTCATTTTGCTGGATTTCGTCAGAGCAGCCAAAAGAAATCCAGGAAGAACATGCAAACTCCGCACAGTCAGCACTGGAAGTCAGCATTGAACCCTGGTCATTGGTAGTTTCAGGAAGCAGCTTCTCCATTATGAATGATAGTTCTATAGTGAACATACTCTGCATCCCAAATCTCGGGGCCTGGTTTTAGCCTGCATAAGTTTCCTTTTGAAGAGTCAAGAAATAAAATGTTCGAATTGCTATAATGTCGTTGATATTGGGATGCACCAAAATATTGAGCTTGGTGCATCTCAATATTAAAGGTTCAAAGGTCCGATTTAATGTCAGAGAAATGTGTACAATATACACCCTGAAATGCTTTTTCTTCACAAACGTCCACAAAAACAGAGAAGTGCCCCAAAGAATGAATCACAGTTAAGCATGAAAACCTCGAAGTCCCCCCACCCGCTCCCCTCTCCCGCACATAAGCAGCTGAAGACTCTCCCCTTCCCCCCACCGGCAAAAGAAAACAAGCTTCAGTACTGCCACCCAGCTAAGCGTGAGCAAAGCGGTAGCAAAGACACGGTCTTGCAGTTTCCACAAAGACTTCGCATTTCATCCAGCATTGGACAAACCTCAAGTTCTCTTTCTCCCTAATAAGGGAGAGGGAGGTGTCCCCCATTTTCACAGTGAGCGGGGAGACATAACAACGACCCTCTGGTTTACGATGTTAAAAGTCTGTTTTGTCACTTCTAACGAGCTCTGTGCTTGAAGATTGCAAAGATTTCGGGTCTTCGGGCCCGCAGCAAAAGATATTCTGGCTCACCCGATGACATATGAATCTCCAGCTAAGACACTGACCCTCAGTCCGCCTGACTCCAGAGCCCCAAGATCTTAGGCTTCCAAATACAAGCGAGACTCTCAGGCCAAACCCTTGGCATGTCAGATAACGGCCAGTTCTGAAACACCGAGAACGGGTCCCATTCCTGCAAAAGACCGAAGTCTGTGTGTAACTCCAGGTCAGGGTCTTCAAAAGAACCCTGAAAGGGGAAAAATAAAGATATTAAAGATGGAAGTAGAGCTGCTTCTGAAGATTCAAGCAAAGGAGTCGCCGTTTAGCACCATCTTAACTGCCTCCGCCTCAGTGAATTAGAGGGAGGCTTGGTAGCGTAGAGTTTAGTGTAATGTTGTTACAACACTCGCTACTGTATAAGATCACAGTTCAATTCCCACCACTGTCTGTTCATAAGTTCTCCCTGTGACCGTGTGGGTTTCCTCCAATATTCAAAAGACATATGGGTAAGTAAGTTGCGGGCATGTTACGTTGGCACTGGAAACATGGTAACACTTGCGGGCTGATTTGATGATTTGATTTGATGCCAATGACACTTTTCACTCTATGTTTCCATCAACAAGGGCTGATATTTTGCTGATGCTTGTGCATGAGTTGCAGGAGCTTTTGAGTTCTCATGTTTTTCTGTGATTCATTCTTTGGGGTTTCCATCTGTCTGTGGAGAATAAGAATTTCAGATTATATATTGTATACATTCTCTAGCAGTAAATAGAACCATTGACTATGTGACAAATAAAGCTAATTTTTAATCATTTCATGTTGGGATCAATTGGTGATCAATGCAGCGCGGAGGATGTTAAACTCAATTCTTGTAGACTCCACATTTAACATAGAAGTCTTCAAAAACTGAAGTCAATCAGGATGAATGATTGTATTCTGGAACCTTGAAGTCGGTGTGCTTCACTCCACAGCAAGGGCTGGAGTGAGATGACCATTGCTGCTTCAGGTGGCTCATGTGTTCCAAATAGTTAATGCACTCAGAATGGAGCAGAGGCACGGCAGTTAGCATTGTTGCCAAACAGCTCCAGAGACCTGAATTCAGTCTTGACCTCAGGTGCTACCTGTTACCGCTTTGGAGGCAGGTAGCAATGGAGTAAAAACATTCCATCCTTTGTCCTGAAAAAGTTCTTTGATAGAATAGATCCTATGATCCTGTCATATATCTGGAATAATAAGAGTTCTAGATTGAGTAAACATTTATTGCAAAAATCAAAAAAAAAGTTGGAGGATTGGTGTTACCAAAATTTAGATTTTACTATAGGGCAATTAATATTCGTTATGTTACTTTTTGGATTTACGGCATAGATAACCAAGATTGTCCTACATAGTTGGACTTGGAGGAGAGCTCATAAGGGGGTTTTCTTTGGCTTCCTTACTGGGACCTCATCTTCCTTCCTTCCTGACGAAGGGTCTCGGCCCAAAATGTCGACAGTGCTTCTCCCTATAGATGCTGCCTGGCCTGCTGTGTTCCACCAGCATTTTGTGTGTGTTGTTGCTCCTCTTCCTTTTTTATTTTCTAGGATTGGTAGACAAGATTTTAGTCTCATTGTTAGACATACATTAAAAATATGGTTTCAGTTTTGCAGATTTTTTGATTTGAATAACTTTGTTCCCTCCAGTAATATCCATCTTAACTATTTTTTTAAACCATCAATTCCGGATAAGGCCTTCTTAATATAGAAAACTAAGGGAATGAAAACTTTTTCAGCTTAATTTTTAGAGATAGCTTAATGTCGTTTTCGCAGCTAGTGGATAAATATGATATATCTAATGCACAATTTTTTAGATATTTACAAGTTAGGAATTTTCTATGAGATTTATTACCGAGCTATCCATTTTCTCATTTACCAAGTAAGATAGATGTTATTTTTCAGCTTAAAACATCTCAAAAATGATTGGTAGAAAACAACTAGGTGGAGGAACTCAGCAGGTCAGAGAGCATCTGTGGATTGTGAGCTGAGGCTGGTACAGACAAGAGCCTCACCCTGGAGCATTAACTGGTCATTTTCCTCCATGAATTTCTGGCTGACCTGGTGAGTCCTTCCACAAGTTTGTTTGCTTTTACTCCAGACCCCAGCAACTGACTGGGGGCATCACAGCCTGATATGGAAACAGCAATGTCCTTGAATAGAAAATTCTACAAAATATAGTGGTATGGCCCAGTCCATCACAGGTAAAGTCCCCCCAGCCATCCAGCACATCTATGTGAAATGCTGTTGCAGGAAGCAGCATCCATCATCAGAAGTCTCCACCACCCAGGACATGCTCTGTTCTCACTGATGCCACCAGGAAGAAGGTATAGGAGCTTTAGGACTCGCACCACCGGGTTTAGGAACAATTACTACTGCTTAACCAATGGGCTCACTTCCAAGTCTCTTCAGCTCACGTTCTCAATATTTATATTATTGTTTCTTTTTTGTATTTACTCAGTTTGTTGTTTTCTGAACCCTAGTTGAACATCCTAGTTTGTTGGTCGTTCATTGATTCTGTTGTAGTTACTATTCTATAGATTTGTTGAGTATGCCCATGAGAAAATGAATCTCAGTCTTGTATATGGTGACAAACATGTACAGCACTTTGATCATAAATTAACTTCGTACTTTGAATTGTGTTTGCCATCATTGAGCTCTCCATGTTCCCCATAGGGAGACAGCAGAGGAATACAAAGTAATTTATATGGCAAGCAGGAACCATAGCTGTCCAAGCACTTTGTACTGTATGTTGTGAGCAGGGTCCATTTATAATTGCCATGTACTCTGCTTTTGGCTAATAATGTGCAGACACACCAGACTCTGCCAACCATTGAGAAGCTGCTTGGTGAGTCACAAGACGTAGATAAGATCAGCAGGGTCAATATTTATTACCACTCATTAACTATCCCCAGTGGATCTCTGGGCCATTGCAGAGTACAGCTAAGAGTCAGACCACATAGCTGAGGGTCAGGCATGTGCAGAGGTTAGACAAGGTAAGGACAACATCTCCCTGAAGGGTAGGGATGTTTGTTTATATTTACAACCATCACTTGGGGTTATGGTCATCATTGACATGAGTGTTAAAACTCCAGAACTTATTTAAGCAACTGAATATAAATTCCCCATCTGCCAAGTTTATATCCCTGGATAACTAGCCCACTGTCTTAACCATTTTGTTTCTCTGACCTTTGTACGTAAGAAAAGTGCTGATGGAAGCTGTGATCACATAGAACCATAAAACCATAGAAAATTATAGCACAGAAACAGGCTTTTTGGCCCTTCTTGACTGTGCCAAACCATTTTTCTGCCTCGTCCCACTGACCTGCACCAGGGCCATATCCCTCCAAACCCCTCTCACCCATATGATAGAACAGGATATAATATAATAGAATTCATTCTGAAAAGTGCAAAGTTCAAAGTAACTTTATTATCAAAGTATATATATGTCGCTATAAACATCCTTGAGATTCATTTTCTTGCTGGAGTACTCAATAAATGCAATAACCATTATAGAATCATTGAAAGGCCACATTAACAGGATGCACAACCAACGTGCTGAAGACAACAAACTGGAAATACAAAAAGAAAGATAAAATAATAGTAGCCATTGAAAAGCTGATAATCCATAATAACTGTCAGGATATAATAATACAGGATAAACAAGCAGGGACAACTTACTTAATAGATATAGCCATTCCAAACACACACAACTTACAGAAATCAATAAGCAAAAAAAATCAGAAATATGCTGAATTAAAAGGGGAAATTGAAAGACTTTGAAACATAAACAATGTATACATTGTCCCAATAGTAATGCCTACAACTGGCACTGCACAACAGCATTGAACAGTTAGGGCTACGCAGTAATGTCCATGGCTTCAGAAAGCCACAACACTAAACACCACTAGAATAGTCCAAAAGTTCCCAGCAACTGACAAATGAGTGTGCTTGGCTTTGCCTGGACCTCAGGTTTTTCCAGCTTGAGCTGAGAAAAATAAAATAAAATAAAATAATTAAATAATAATAATAATAATCATCATCATCATCATCAATAAATATTTAGGACATGAGATGAACAGCTTGAGAGGGAGAAGGTAAAATCAGATTAATTAGTAATACAGTGGAGTAAAGGGAATTACAGAGGCATGAGAGAGGAGCTGGCCAAAATTGATTGGAACAGGGCACTGGCAGGGATGATGGCAGAACAATAATGGCTGGAGTTTCTGTGAGCAAGTTGGAAAGCACAGAATAGATACATCCCAAAAAGGTGAAGTATTCTGAAGGAAGGATGGGGCATCCATTCCTGACATTGGAAGTTGAAGACAGCATTATAGCAAAGGAGAGGGCATATAACATACTAAAAATTAGTGGGGATCTAGAGGATTCAGAACCTTTTGAAAACCACAAAGGCAAATAAAAAAGCAATGAGAAAAGAAAAAGAATTAAATATGAAGTAAAGCTAGCCAATAATATAAAAGAGCTTTTTCAGTTATATAAAAGCTAGAAGAGAGTTAAGAGTGGATATTGGACTATTGGAAATTGATGCTGGAGAGACACTAATTGGTACAAAGAAATGACAGATGAACTTAATAAGTATAGTGAATCAGCCATCATTGAGGAAAATACCAACAGTATTCCAGAAATTTAAGTGTCAGGGGGACAGAAGTGAGTGTATTTGCTATTACCAAGGACGAGGTGCTTTGGAAGCTGAAAGATTTGAAGGTAGATAGGTCACCTAGATGAGATGGACTATACCCCAGGATTCTGAAACAAGTAGCTGAAGAGATTGTGGAAGCGCTAATAGTGATGATTCAAGAATCGCTAGATTCTGGAATGGTTCCAGAGTAATAGAAAATTGTGACTACACACCTTTAAGATGGCAAGAAGACAAAAAAAAGCAGGAAGTTATAGGCCAATTAGCCTGACCATTGGTTGGTAAGTTGTGGGAGTCCATTTTAAGGATGAGCTTTTAGGGAACCAGTGGTATGTGATAAAGTAGGCCAAAGTCAGCATGGTTTTCTTAAGGGGAAAACTTGCTTGACAAAATCTATTGGAATTTTTTGAGGAAATAATATGTGAGTACACAAAGGAGAGTAAGTGGATGTTTACTTGGATTTTCAGAAGACCTTTGACAAGATGCCACACATGAGGCTACTTAACAAGATAAGAGTTCATAGCATTACAAGAAAGATATTAGTACAATGGCTTCTTTGTATTGTTTCACTGCTAACGCTAATGTAATGGCTTCTCCGTAATGTTCACTGCTGAGGTACCAGTTTCTCTGTAGCAGCAATGTTTCGGTTATGGCTGGAGATAACAGGGCTGTTATCCAATCATGGATTGTTGTTTCATCTTGTGTATCTGGAAGGATGTCGTTATCGCAGTCCTTTGTCGAGGAGAGATGAAGAGGGAATGTGGAGAGAGCTGGTAGACCACCGGACAAAGTGGACTGAGATCAGAAGGTCCGAAGTTTAGCGACGTTCGGAAGAGACTGATGGTAGAAGAATGACTACTGAGTGAGCTCCAACCTAATTTTGACTTGACTTTGGGCCCTTTTTAAAAATTTTCATTACTAACCCTATATTCAGATTAAGATTCATTAAAGTTCTATCCTTTAATTGCATATGGCGTACTGTCTGATATTTTGCGTTGTGGGTTTGTAACTGGGGGTACATTACGCAGCATCCACACAAACGTGATTACACAGTTTAGCAGGCTGAAGGCTGATTCCCCTAATCCAGGGGTCAGCAACCTTTACCACTGAAAGAGCCACTTGGACCCGTTTCCCACAGAAAAGAAAACACTGGGAGCCGCAAAACACGTTTGACATTTAAAATGAAATAACACTGCATACAACGTTTTGTTTTGCCTTTATGCTATGTATAAACAAACTATAATATGTTGCATTTATGAAATTGATGAACTCCTGCAGAGAAAACGAAATTACATTTCTGCATGCAACAGAAACATTTTGAACTCCGAAAAAAAGACGTTAGGTTAAAGGTTACTTTTAAGTAAAATACTCAACGTCTATTTGAGTCCTTCTTGTATTTATGAAAAACGCCAAACTTAAATTTGCCGCCAGCAGCAAACCAAAAAATAACGTCAGCCGGCTGTCAACCTGAAAAATAAAAGGACTATTTCACTGAACAATGAAAACATATGAATATACGTAAAATAATAGGCAATTAAAATATTTATCATACTTGTTCAGGTTGACTCACACCTGACAATGCAGTCGTATTCAGTAGGGATGGATCGATGCTTAGGGGAGTGACCGGGAAGGATAATGTGTTTTTTTCCTCTCTGAACTCACAGAAGCGTTTCCCAAACGATGTTTGCATTGCGATGATTGCAGAATGTAAATACTCCGAATTTATCATGTCATGACATTGTTTGAACTCTCTCAAATTGGGCAAGTGAGACAATGTGCCTTTCTGTAAATCTCTGGCAAGCAACGTCAACTTGCGCTCGAATGCCAAAACATCCTCCAACATGTGCAGGGCTGTGCGTCCTTACCCCGTTGAAGAGCTGTGTTTAGCGTGTTCAGGTGCGCTGTCATGTCTACCATGAAGTGTAGCTTTTCCAGCCACTCTGGCTGTTCCAGCTCAGGAAAGTTGAGTCCTTTGCTGCCCAGGAAAGTTTTCACTTCTTCCAGACACGCGACAAAGCGTTTCAGCACCTCCCCTCTGGACAGCCAGCGATAAAAACACGTAGCGGTTGCTACACGCAGTCAGTAAACTGCAGTCAAAGATAGCTTTATTCGAACTAAACAGCCTTGCTTTTAAGCCTCCCTCAACCCGCCCCCCATGGGCGCGGATGCTGCAAAAGACACGTACTCACAAACCCCCGTAGGCTATCTCCCTTAGCCTGAACGCTGGCTAATTGTGAGCCCGTTCGGATGTGTCAGGAAATGGGTCGCCACAACATCTTATTTAGATTGTACAAGATCACCATAATCTTCAAATTTAGATTTACATTTCAAAAACTAACAAACTAACATAAAATACATTTTAATTAAATACTGACCATGTAGCGGTGTGCTACACGCAGCGCTAAAATTACGACACGGAGTCGGTAACTGCAGTCGAAGGAAAAAACCTTATTCGAAATCTTCAGCCTCACTTTTAAGCCTCCCTCAACCTGCCCCCCATGGCGCAGAGGCTCCAAAGCTCTGTGCTCGCAAACCCCCGTAGGCTATCTAATTGTGAGTCGGTTCGGATGTGCCAGGAAAAGGGTCGCCACAACCAATTATTTCCCAAAGTAACAGGGAGCCGCAGCACAGACGTAAAAGAGCCACATGTGGCTCCGGAGCCGCGGGTTGCCGACCCCCGCCCTAGTCGAATGCGAGCTGGGCGAGTCTGAGGGTTACATTAGCTTGGATAGAGGATTGGCTGAATAGCAGGAGGCAAAGAGTGGAAATAAAAGGGATCTTTTCTGCTTGGCTGCTAGTGACTAATTGTGTTCTGTAGGGGTCTGTGTGGTGGCTGCTTCTTTTCATGTTATCTGTCGATATTTTGGATGACGGAATTGATGGATTTGTGGTCAAGTTTGCAGATGTCACAAAGATAGATGGGAGGTAGGTAGTGCTGAGGAGGCAGGGAATCTGCCAAAGGGCTTAGATTGGGAGAATGGGCAAGGTGGCAGATGGAATACAGTGACAAAGCATCCAGCAGGTAGTGGGAGCTTGCGATTGAAAATTAATGGTTAATAGCCAGTGCCCCTCCAAGAGGACCACAAGCTTACCATAGGGTTTGGAGGCTTGCGTGCCTCAATGACCCATAAAACTATGTTGGCTGAAGTCAGGGCCTTGGGCTTTCATTCTTGGTAGGGTTACCCATGCCAAAGAGAACCCAGGTAGAGACCAGACTAAGAGTGGTCCACCAATCCTCCAGATTCAGAGGTTCAGCTCAGGGTTAACAACCCTGACTAGTCAAGAAAAATTATCAGTGAAAAGGCAATGAAGAATCCTTCTATATCTGTGCGCAACGGTGTTCCTGAGTCTCCACCCAGGACTTGCATTACTGACTGTAGTGAAAACTGAAAGGAAGCTATTGTCATGATGAAGGAGGCCATGAACACCACTACAACCAAGAATAAGATTAGTTTTGCCAAGGACAGACAGAGATGGAGGACCTTTATTGCTGCTCTAAAATCCAGTGGCATAATAGGCAGTAGATAAGTAAGGACAGTTACCTCTCAAACCTGAGTGTTCCTGCAAAGGTGATGGTGAATGGTCTTCTAGAACTTCTGGGGCAATAGACCCAATCATAATTAATGAACAGTGGTGTACTTTCAGGTCAGGATGGTGTGTGACTTGGAGGTGGGGGGGGGGGCAAGTTCATGTGGACATAATCAGGAGAAGAAAATGAAAATAAAACTCCATAGAGGGTGAAGAGTAGAGTCATGGAGTTGAACACCATCAAAACAGGTGTTTTGGCTCAGAACATGTGTGCCTATCAATATTAATCCCATATACTTGCATTAATCCTATATCCCTCAGTACCTTGAAGACACAAGAGTCTGAACATGCTGGAATCTGGAGCAACATACAGTACGTCCATTCAAGATGAAGGGCCTTGTCCTAAAACATTAACTGTCCATTTCCATCCATAGGTGTTGTTTTGTGTTCATTTAGCAATTTGTGCGTTAGTCCCCCATGCATTATTTGTTCAAGTCTTTCCAGATGCCTCTTACATGTTGTTGATGTTCCTACTGCTATCCTCTCCCATATCAGTTCATTCCAGATATAAAATTATGTGAGGCATGGTGAGGGCAGATAACCTGTTCATTCTGACCTAAAGCTAAAGCAGATAGGTTTAAGGTTATAAAAAAGAGATTTAAAGGAATCCTGAGAATTTCCTGCAATAGGTAATGGACTCGGCCAGTACATCACAGGTAAAGCCCTTCCAACCTTTGAGCACATCTATATGAAATGCTTTCGTAAGAAAGCAGCATCCATCATCAGAGATCCCCACCACCCAGTCTATGTCTTTTTTTTCTCACTGGTGCCATCAGAGAAGGTACAATAGCCTCAGGATTCACATCACCAGGTTCAAGAACACGTTACTACCCCAATGCCATCAGACTCTTGAGCAAAATCTTCAAGACTTCACTTGCCCATCCATTGAGATGTTCCCACAGCCAATGATCTCATTTTAAGAACTCTTTTATCTTGTTATCTCTTTACAATGTTCTCGTTATTTATCGCTACTTATTTATTTTTTGCATTTGCACACTTTGTTCTCTTCTGCACTCTTGCTGATCTTTCATTGATCCTGTTATAGTTAGTGTTCCAAAGATCTGCTGAGTATGTCCACAGGAAGACTAATCTCAGAGTTATATATGGTGGCATATATGTAGTTTGTTAATAAAATTTAGTTTGAACTTTGAACTTTTGAAATATTGTTTAATATGAAAAAATTCTCATGATTTCTTTAAACCTCCGCCCTCTCACCTTAAACCCCTATCCTTTAGTTTTAGATAAAAGAGCACAGGCTACCTTCCCCCTATATGTCTCACATAGTTTGATATACCTCTATCAAATCATATCTGAAGCTCCTTGGCTTTAGGGAAGGCAGCCTATTCAACATCTCCTGATAACTTAAGGCTCTGATTACGGTTCAATGTGTGGCTCCACTCCCAAATGTAGGATCCAAATAAAGAAACAAAGAGGTAACTTCAGGGCAGGAGGAGAAATTAACTTCTGGCCATTCCTTCGAGAGGACCACAACCCTGTTGTAGGGTTTGGAGGCGTGCCTCAATGACCCGGAGAGCTATGTTGGCTGGAGTCAAGGCCTTGTCCTTTGGCTCTTTGTAGGGTCTTCCGTGCCAAACAGGTCAAAGGGTAGAGTGGTCCACCGGACCTCCAGGTTTGGGGGTTCAGCTCAGGGCTAACAACCCTGACTGATAACAAAAATTGTTACAGAAACAGCAACAAAGAATCTTTCCATACGGCAGAGATAGGAGACCTTCACTGCTGCCCTAAATGCCTGTGGCATAATGGGCTGTAAATAATATCAAATGATATCTGATTCTCCTTTGCTTTAGAGAAGGCAGTCACAGCCTGTTCAGTATCTCCTGACAATGTAAGGCACTGACTCACAGTTCAATGCGTGGCTCAGCTCACAATGTAGGATTCCACTGAAGAAACAATGAGGTAGCTTCAGGGTAGGAGGAGAAATTAATTTCTCTCTACTTGTGGCCACTCAGTCTCATCACCTACCTTATCTTACTAAGGATAATTTTCATGTGGGAGTTACGTAAATTTAGCCTCAGCAACCAGTTTGATGGCACTTGCTGAGTTGATGAACTGAATGCAATGAGGTCAACCATTTTATCACCTGAAACTTCTATTAACCTCACAAAATAGACATTAGAAGCCATTTGTGTTGACATTCCCATCACACCTTTCTTAACACAAAGCATGGAACTACATTGATCCAGAGAAACGATTAGAAGCTGTTGGGAATATTATGGATAAGAAATCTGTACAGTATCATTTATAAAGTATCTTCAATTTTGCAAAATTATTCCCAAAATGTTTTAGCTCTTCCTATGGAAGCTGTAGATGGAGCCAGACAGCAACTTCTTCCAGTTCATCTGCCAAATGGTTTGAATTCTTATCTCTCTAATGCCTCTTCTTTCATTTTCAAGGTGTCCTGTCGGAGTCCATGAACTACAGTTGCACGTAAACTGCTGTTCTTCACAGCGGTGGGTGCCTGCTCTTGGAGCTTGCTAAGCAGCCTAGCATTTTTCGATACCTCCAGGAATGGCCTGGAAGAAGTCCAGCCCTGCAGCCCTGTGGGTCACCCAGTCCCTTGCTGGTGTTGCCAACGGAAGCATCACGGGAGATCGGAGCATCGAGACAGCAGTGTATGCGGCTGTTGAAATAAGCCACGCTGCAGCCTGTAACATTGAAACAGTGTCTCCCTCTCGCTGTGGCAGGAGTAGTACCTCTCTCTCCCTCAGTGAGAGGGTCCTGATGCTTCTGCTAAGGCCGGCAGAGAGGGGGAAGGGAGGGTTGATACTTTGCTCCTGCTTGCGTCAGGGTGTGGGAGGGGCTCTTTAGGGTTCTAAAGTTTTTCTGTCATTAATTCTTTGGCGTTTTTCTTCTGTTTTGTGGCTGTTTTCTAAAAGTAAGAATTTCAGGTGGTGTACTGTATACATTATCTGATATTAAATGGAACCATTGAATCCTTGGAAAGTTGTCAATAAAGGTTGTTGGCCGGTCACTTGGATATATTAGGGATGAAGGTCAAAAACTTGGTTAAAATAAAAGTCATTAAGAGGGTTCTCATAGAAGGTCACATAATGAAGGGGATGTCAAAGCTTACAAACGAAGGTGTAGAACTTTCTACCTCCAATGGTGAAGTGATTTGGCTCTGGAATGAGTAAGGGTCAATACTCAGGAGAGCACAAACGTTAGAGCAAGGGTTCCCAAACTGGGGTCCACAGATTCCTTGGTTAAGATAAGTGTCAATGGCATACAAAAGGCAGGGAACCCCCACATTAGAGTGTTACCTGCTAGAGACGATAGTCAAACAGGAAGATATAAGACTAGTGGAGATTGAAAGTGAGGTTCAACTCTTTAAAATCATGTCACTGGTCAACTGAGAACCAGTTAGTAAGCACAAGGGTGAGGGGTTAATGGGACTTGGTGTGGGTTAGGGCATAGGCAATGGAGTAATGGATGAGCTCAGGGTTACAGAGAGTGGAATGGGAGAAACTGACTGGGAGCCCATTGCAATAGTCAAGTCAAGGAGGGTCAGAAGCCTCAGTAGCAGATGAACTGAGGTTGGGGTGGAAAAGCAGCAGCAACACCACCTGACCTGTCATGTGCTGTAGGTGGTGGCATCCATGTTCTTCTTCTTCTGAGATTTAATGGTAGCTGGCAAACAGCTTTAAGGTGCATTACAACTACCTTCTAAACTGAAGTGTGGGTCGGGTTATTAAATCCTATATATTTATATATGTATCAAATTCTATAAAAACACGTATTCTTAAGGAACTATACTATATGTTAGAAGCAATATTTGATCGTTTCTGCAAAATATTGTTAATGTTAATTGTGTTTTATTTTGTGATAGCTTTAAAATCAACCATGCTCTCTCTTGATTATATCTTGGAGTTATATCTGGTGAGTTTACCTCCCAAGTGCATGTTCAACAATTTCTTGCCAATTGCAATACAGTGGGAAATACGGCAACGGTTTGCACATAGTTTAAACCAAAATCAGCAATACATAAAATACCAAGAGCAGAAGGAAAAATACTTTCCAGAACTCCAGTACCTTTGCAATACACTCTGCAATTGCTTTATTAGCTACCCCTATACACCTGCTTGGTAATGTAAATATCTAAGCAGCCAATCACGTGGAAGCAACTCAATGCACAAAAGCAGGCAGACATAGTTAAGAGGTTCAGTTGTTGTTCAGAGCAAACATCAGAATCAAGAAGAAATGTGATCCAAGTGACTTTGACTGTGGAATGATTATTGATGAGAATGGGGTGGCTTGAGTATCTCAGAAACTGCTGATCTCCTTGGGTTTTCAGACACAACAGTCTCTAGAGTTTACCGAGAGTGGTGAGAAAAACAAAGTGAAAAATATCCAGTGAGTGGCAGATCTGTGGATGAAAAAACCTTTTTAATGACAGAGGTCAGAGGAGAATGGCCAAACTGGTTCAAGCTTACAGGAAGATGACAGTAGCTCAAATAACCTATGTGTCACAACAGCGGTGTACAGAACAGCATCTCTGAACCTTAAAGTAGATGGGCTATAGCAACAGAAGACCACAAGCGTGGCCACCTTATTAGGTACAGGAGGTAATTGATAATTCTGCCACGGATGTTCACAATCCCAGCTGCAAAAGGAGGAGGGCTGGGCTTGGGGCTAGCAACACCAACCCCTTCCAACCCCAGAGCTACAGAAAAGCCAACAGAAGCTCCAAAGACCTCAATCCCGGGTAGAAAGTATCTTCGCCTGGAAGGCGTTAGAAGTTTTGTGGTGAAAGTGGGCACCACAAAGCTAATTGGCCTTCTATTGGCCCAGGATAGAGGATGCTGGTGAACTGCTGTCAGCGGCCTATGCCCCAGCAGGGGTAATGGGCTAAAGAAGAAGAGGTATCTAATAAAGTGGCCACTGAGTGTAATGGTTTGGAGTATTTCATGCAAACCTCTGAGAGCAGGGATAGCTCTCATCTAATGTGTTCTTCAGAAAACTGGGCAGCACTCTGTCAATACCAAATCAGAGGACTAGTCTAGTTTTGAGCCCAAGACTTGGGTAGGACTTGAACTCACTATCATCTGACTGCTACCCATGGACTAAGAGGAGAAACTGGTTAATTCTAGATAGTCCTGCCTCAGCACCGTGTAACGGCTTAATGAACAGAAGAGACCTCACCGATTGAAAAAGAAGGAAAAAGTCTGTTACCTCTTTTTATTTGATGAGCAAACACAGCTGACTTGGTTTGCAAGCTGCTTTTCAATTCCTGTCATTATCAACTCTATTTAAAGTTGATTGGTTTGATGTTGCAGTGAAGTCTGAGGAACATCTGCATGATGAAGGAAGCTTATAGTGGAAGTCAACACTCAAGGGCTTATGCATTTATTAATTGTGCATTTGTCAAGGTCGATGGAGATGATTTGACATGTTGCATAGTCGGAAACAGGAATGTCCTTATTTAGTTGTCAGAGATGGTTGCAAACTGAGCTTATGCAAAGTTCTGTTAATCGCTGTAGTTGTGTCAGAGTTTTTTTTTCTCTCAACAACTATGAAACAAGGCAATCACGGATCTGTCTGAGCTCAGTGGGTGCGTGGGTGATTAAACTGATTTGAAAGCCTCCAGCTTGGTTCCTGATCTGTTGTGACACATCATCTCACCCAAGGTAACGCATGGGATGGAGTTTTTGGTGGTTTTCAAGTACATATCTGCTGTATTGAGAAGGCGTTAATGGTCAGTGGACTAACATTAACCCCATGAATGTAGTTCATCACCAGACAGGACCTTTCTCTATTGTGCTCCGGTATCCACTGATATCACAGCCTGGCAGGAAAAGACCAATGCCCCTGAATGCAAAAGCATAAACAAAAAGTAATGGATACAGTCTGGTCTGTCATAAGAAAAACCCTCCCCACCATTAAGTACATCCACAAGGATCACTGCCCAAGAAAGCAGCACCCATCATAAAGGACCCCATTAACCAGGCCATGCTCTCTTCTCGCTGCTACCATTGGAAAGGAAGTACAAAAGCCTTAGGCTCCATATCCATTGGGTTCCGAAGCAGTTATTTCACTTTGACCAACAGGCCCCTGAACCAGTGTGAATACTTCCCTCCCTCGACACTGAACTGATTCCACAACCTATGGACTCTCTGTGAAGGACTCTACAACTCATGTTTCCAGTATTATTTATGTATTTGTTTATTATTACTATTTTTCTCAGCTGAAGCTGGTAAAACCTGTGGTATGGGCATAGCCAAGCACATTGATTTCTCAATGGCTAACAACTTTCAGACTATTCTAGTGGTGATTAGTATTGCGGCTTTCTGAAGATTTGCCTAGATATGACTGACCTAGGTAACCTAGATACATCCTTCCTCCCCTGCAGACAAGCAAATGATGTCATGAAGTTTGTTTCCACTGATGTAAGTGCATGTAACAGCTTGTTTTTGAATCACCGCGTGAAACCTTTTAATGACATCCCTTCAGAATTATTCCACCTGTGATTAATGATGTGAAGGTTAATAAGAATAATAATAAGTACTTTATTGATCCCAAGTGGGAAATTATTTTGTTACAGCAGCAACAGTTATAAATACACTTAGCAATAATAATAAATATAATAATAATATTAACTAATAATAAAGTACAAAAGAATAATATACTCAGTAATAATTTACCAATGTGCTGTACTGTGTAATACAAATGTACAATTAATAAAACAGAGACTTTTGTACTGTGACGTCTGTTCTCCTGCCACACAGAGATGAACTGTTGTATACACTTATTGCATTTGGTAGGACAGATTTTCTGTAACTTTTCCATTTCAGGAACTTCCCAAGACAATACTGTGGATTCCGGTTAATTGGCCAATTGTTAATTAGGGCAACTGCTTATTTGGGATAAGTCTTGAAGAACAAAAACTAATCAAGATAATAGCTGGGATTCCCTTTGTTTATTTGGAACACTATGTCACTTAAATGGGACAGGACACTGTTAGAAATGTAGAAACACAGAAAGCATACAGCACAATGTAGGCCCTTCGGCCCACAATGCTGTGCCAAATATGTCCTTACCTTAGAAATTACCTGTGGTTACCCATAACCCTCTATTTTTCCAAGCTCCATGCACCTATCCTGGAGTCTCTTAAAAAACTCTATCGTATCCGCCTCCACCACCATCGCCGACAGCCCATTCCACGCACTCACCACTCTCTGCAAAAAAGACTTACCCCTGAGATCTCCTCTGTTGCTGAACAGTTTCTGACTATCATCACACACACATGCTTGTGTGGCCATTAAACTCTGTGCTGTGCTCAGAGCGAACAGTTTTTAAATAGCATCAGATTATGTGCTTAAGTTCAAATAGCAGTGACTTCTGTCACTGAGAGTTGGCGAGAAGTAAGCAGTAAGACAATTCAGGACCACTTCGTTCACTGTGATTTCAGGCTTGGTGATGCCAGAAACAGCAAGGAGTGAAAATGAAATGATTTCACAACTTTAGTAAGTTAGGAACTATGAAGAATTGGAAGGTAGCAACAATCATCTTGAATGTTACAATGAAAATGATGATTTGGAGGATGCAATCATCGATGGCACTGTATAAAGGAAGTCCATTATCTGCACTAGGTGTCTGTGCTGAATTTGTTCATTTACAGTCAATCAAAAGAACAAGGCAGCGTATACTGGATGAGTTCCTCCATCAATACCTATTAGGATCTAATATACAGTTTAATAGTGCTGTTATAAAATTGATAGTGTTCTAATTTGTTCTGTATTTCATTTAAATAAATAATGTTACTCGGTTAAATGGTAGTTTGTCTTTAATATACCTTTTTAAGTATTTCCACAAAATGTTGGCTAATTTGAACAGCCATTTAAATGGGCCAAAATATATTCATCCCAATGTGTCCCAATTAACCAGAATATGTTGAGATACGTTGATTCGCATGTGGCTGTCATTTTGTACACTGCCATATCCTGCCACCAATAACCAGTTCAAAGGTTATGGTGGAAAAGAATGAGCAGATGAATTCACAGATTTTGCTCAGCTGTTGTTTTGGATTGTCCTGACAAACACCAAAGATTCTCCACCCTTTATAACTCAAAAGTTCTTTGAAAGCCCATGATAAGCTCAGGTTCTGACATTGAGTCCTGCAGGTGGGCCTTGGCCCAAAATTATTGACTGTTTATTATTTTCCATAGCTGCTGAGTTCCTCAAGCATCGTGTGTGTATTGCTTTGGATTTCCAGCATCTGCAGACTTGCTTTTGTTTGCGTCATTCACTTTGACACCAGCAACACTCAAAAGGCCGAGGTACAGCTGTAAAATCTGCATGTGATGGCCATTCTGAAGTATTGGTTAGACAAGAGCTTGAGCTGCTGCAGACTCTGTTGTAAAGGTACTCTCTTTTGGGTAGAGTTCCGAGAACGTTTCCCTATATTTATGAAGGAACTTTAAATACTTCCAAGTCAGGGAACTGTGTACCCCATGATGTACCCACAACTCATGATGTTTCAGAATCAGAATCAGGTTTATTATCTCCGGCACGTGTAGTAAAATTTGTTAATTTCACTGTGCCTCCCTTCTCATACAAGAGATCATCAGTTTGGGACAAGCAGCCAGAGAGGCCTAATTGAAATGTGACAATGTGACTCGTAGATGGTACACATCACAGTCTCAACTGTACGCTCATATTCTTCATTTGCCCATTACGTCACTGACATATTGGGCAGCAATGAAGGTCATCCACCTCTGGCAGTGTCCACGGCTTCATATGTTGTGTCAGAAGGTTCCTTTTGGAAGTCACGCAAGCTGTGGGTGGAGACTCAGGAATACCGCCACATGCAAATGTTGAAGCATTCTTCATTGCTGTTTCCATAACAGTTTTGTTTGACCAGTCTGGGTTGTCAGCTCTGAGCTGAAGCCCCCAAACCTGGAGGATTGGTGGATCACTCTTAGCCTGGCCTCTACCCTTTGACCTGTTCAGCCTGGGTGATCCTACCAAGAGGCAAATACCTCCGACTCCAGCCAGCAAGCCAGCACAGGTCTCTGGGTTATTGAGGCACTCAAGCCTTCAAGTCTCGGCAAGGTCGTGGTCCTCTTGGAGGTACTCTCCTATCAGGTGACCGTTGAACCTATTGATTCCATATTGGAATCATTTGGTAGGTATTTTATTGCATTTGAAAAAAAAAATAACATTCAGTACAGTGGTGAAATAAACTAATGCCCAACACACACAGAGGATGAGATGCTAAGCCAGGAAGACAGGCATCTCAAATATTCCTGAGGTCACTAAGTAGATGCCACAGTACAAGAAGCTTCAGGCCAGTCAGTGTTCAAATAATATTTCATCCAATTGTATGAATATTCTTTAGTTTAAGTTACCTTTTTTGATTAGTGTCTCCAGTGGTGAATATATATTCAATATTCACCATATTGAATACCATTTTTTCAGCTCCCTCCCTTTGTAATAGATTAGAACGCTCTTTGTAGTTACAACCTTATCTACCTGGCATCACAGGTTCTTTTGGTTTCATAAATCAAAGTATTGAGTGCAAGATTTGGGATGTTATTTGGTGTTGCTTAAGACGTTGGTGAGGCCTACTTTGGAGTACTGGCTGATGTCCTTGTCACCTATCTACAGGAAATATATCAATCAGATTGAAAAGAGTACAGAGGAAAA
Organism: Hypanus sabinus; assembly: GCF_030144855.1. NCBI lineage: Eukaryota > Metazoa > Chordata > Chondrichthyes > Myliobatiformes > Dasyatidae > Hypanus > Hypanus sabinus. The sequence continues at coordinate 18,095,303 of NC_082706.1, forward strand.
CTTACAAGGATGCTGCCAAGATTGAGGACCTGAGTTATAAAAACTCAGGAAAAGTTGAAAAGGTTAGAATTTTAGTCCTTGGAGCGTAAGAGAATGAGGGGAGATGTGGGGGAGGGGGAGGTACAAAATTACGAAGGATATGGATAGGGTAAATGCAAGTGAGTTTTTTCCACTGTGTTGGGTGTGTATGGATGAATGGTGAAATAACTAAGGGGAATGTGAGGGGAAACTACTTCACTCCGAGTGTGGTGAGAGTGTGTAACGAGCTGCCAGCAGAAGTGATGAATGCGGGTTCAATTTTAACATTTGTATGTGCATGGAAAAGAGGGGTACAGAGGTCCATCGCCCAGGTGCAGGTCAATGGGATTCTGCAGAATAACAGTTTATCATTGACTAGATGGGCAGAAGGGTCTGCTTCTGTGCTGTAGTGCTCTATGACTCTATGATTCGATTCATCAATGTAGATGTCACTGGTAAGCCCAGCATTTATTGTCTACTCCTAATTGCCCCTGAACTGAGGACCAAGCAAGAGACAACCACCTTGGCCTATCAGGAGTCACATATAGGCCAGACTGAATCATAAGGACTGATTGCCTTCCTTGAAATTTATAAGTGAATTCTGAAAGGGTTTCCACCACAACTTGGCAATTTCATGATAACGTTCAACCAAACACGAATAATCATGAATAGAGCCAAATGAGACAGGGTTATTCTGGAGTCAAGGTGCTAAAGCACTTTACCGACAGTCACACGCACAAGATTACATTCACGGAATAAAAGAGTCCCGATGCCCCACCCCCACACGACACCACAACTCGATGTTCAGTCCTCACACGTACTAGTCATCAAACCCATATAGAATATCATTAAAATATAATGATGCAGTATATTCAGGTATATAGCCCAGAACCCCAGCCAATTGAGATCACCTCTTGACAACCCCCGACACCCTCATACCTGCCATGCAATACTGCAGACCGGAGGCCCAGTCATCACATATACAAATACGAACAAGTATTAATAAAAACACAGAACTATATGTATAAAGTCCAGACCCACAGATATGTAGCATCAGGGACACGATATTCACAAGAAAATTATAAACTATACAAAAATTATATATGAAAAAATATCATTAGTATTTTTAAAATCCACCTCAGCACCAAGTGGCCATAATGTTGAAAAACTGAGGTAGTGATAAGATGTGCAGGTTGGTTCAAGACTGAATAAGGTGAAGGGAAGTACAGTAGCTGCTCTTGAACCTGGTGGTGTAAGACATCAGGCTTCTGTACTTCCTGCCCGATGATAGCCATGGCCTGGATGGTGGGCAGTTATTTGTTGAAATTTATGGGGTTTAATGTTCCACAGGAAAGGAATTCTGCTTCGCTGAGCTGACCAACAAGTGACTCTGGACCTCAGGAAATGAAGCTGTCTTTTTACTGATAGAGACATTAAACGTTAGTCATGTCACAGCCTGTAAACCCTGTGGGCAAATAACAAAGCACCTCTGTCCCTTCACAAGTTAATGCCTTCGGAAGTGTGGAGTGAAATATTATAAAGAGGCTAAAGAAAGTCAGAATTAGAATTAGGTTTATTATCATTGGCATGCGACGTGAAATCTGTTAAATTAGCAGCAGCAGTTCAACGCAATGCATAATCTAGCAGAGAAAAAAATAAATAAAATAAAAATAATAATAATAAATAAACAAGTAAATCAATTTTGTATATTGAACAGATTTTTTTTAATGTGCAAAAACATACATACATTTTTAAAAAGTGAGCTAGTGTCTGAAGATTCAATGTCCATTTAGGAATAGTATGACAGCTGTTCCTGAATCATTGAGTGTGTATGTTCAGGTTTCTGTACCTCCTACCTGATGGTAACAGTGAGAAAAGGGCATGCCCTGGGTGCTGGAAGCCCTTAATAATGGACGCTGCCTTTCTGAGACACCGCTCCTTGAAGATGTCCTGGGAACGTTGTAGGCTAGCGCCCAAGATGGAGCTGACGAGATCTACAACCTTCTGCAGCTTCTTCTTCAAAACAAAGTGGAAAAACTTGCAATGTCATTAGAAATGCTAGGCCCTGCCCTGTTCTCTAGTGAAGTGTTCCATAATGATGAAACACTTGATTAAATCATCACAATTAGATAGGATGAACATCAACTTTGATGAGTAGTATTAATGAACCAAGCACTTTGTTTTCGCTTGAGTTTGCGGAGGTTCGGAAACACATTAATTTTTTTATTTACACTATATTTATGTCCGTAACACTTATCAATATTAATATCCTAAAATCATTTTTCCCACAGTTTGATAGTTTCAAATGATTAGCAACTCTGCACTGATCTGGTATGAAAAGAATTATGTGGTTTCTGTTCCTGCATACAAATCTGTATGTGTAGATATAATTCAAAGTATTGTTTATATTTTTGTACCAGGCATCCATTTCAACCTTTTCATAAAATACAGTTGCCCACAATAGCACACTGCCCATTACATTTCTGCTATTTATGGCAGCAATGAAGGTCCTCCATCTCTGACTATATTGAAGGGTTTTTCTTTGCTGTTTCCGTAATTTTTTTCCACCGGACCAAATTGTTAACTCTGATCTGAACATCCAAATATGGAGAACCGGTGGATCACTGTTAGTCTGGTCTCTACCATTTGATCTTTTTGACATGGGTGACCCTGCCCAGAGCCAATGCACAAGGCCCTGACTCCAGCCAACATAGGTCATTGAGGCATACAAGCTTCCAAACCCTACAACAAAGTTGTGATAGTCTTGGATCTGCCCACAATAATAAGCTTCATATAAACTGCCTCTAGTTGGCTTTGTCAACACACTGCACTGAGCACAGTGGAACAGAAAGATCCCAGGATGGACTGGCTCCTTGAGGTCAACAATTTCAGTAGGAATGGGATTTGACTTCTGTACCATTGGCTTGGCCGGAGAGCCCATCTTTTTCTCAAGCTCCAGTTTATTGGGTGAGACCCTCTCAATCCCACAGGAACCACTTTTAGCCATGAGGTCGCACCTTCAAGAGAAATCTGATTTTTGAAACAAATTGTGTAAATATAATGGGTTGGGTTGATCAGACCCAAAAGACCCAAACCAATTTGAGTGTCCAAGAAATGTACTAATAAACGAACATGCACAACAAAGTAACTTAAGCCTAATTTATTATCATAAAAAAGCACAAATAAACCACACTAAATATTGTGTAGTAAGTAACAAAGATTTCCACAAGGAGTTCAGGGCTCATGATTCTCAGCTGCCACTTGATTGTCACGTTTGTTGGGGGATCACTCAATTCCAACTAGTGAAATCACCCTGGGTCCGTACTGGGCGCCTATCAATGGCAGTCCTTGGTCTAGGTGAAGTCCCAGAACTGAACAAGAGGCGCCTCAATTAACAGGGGTTCAATCCACTAACATTGAGAGCAATGTTCCCTCTAAGATGCCCACGTTTGGGCATGCACACATCTTTCGCTGCTAGCGCTCAAAGGAATTTAAACTGTGCACAAAAGGTTGTCACCCTCTACATCTTTGGCATGTGAAGTATAATTCACGATTGTACACAATGGCATTTCCTTTTCCGGTTTCTGATGCAGACAGTGTTGACAATGAGGAGATTGCAGTGATTTGCCTACAGATTTTAAAACTGTCTATCTTATACTGTTTTTAATTGAAGAAATTATTCAGTGCGCACGTTTTTGTCACTGGGCAAAAGAAATTGCACAGCACAAGAATCCTGCGCACACAAGTCATTACAAATTAGAGGGAACATTGATTGAGAGGCACACAGAGACAAGTAAATATTTTTGGACTTTTGTCTTATGCCACTAGTGCCTGAGGCTAGGAAAGAATCCAGAGGCTATTAACAAACTTATAGTGTAAGAATACAACTGTTATTAACAAACATATAACAAATGTATATTGTTTAACTTGTATAGGCACCTTACCTGTCACAAGCTCACAAGAGCTAAATTGTCACCTGGAATTGTTCTGACTTTCATCTGATATTTTTACAAAATTTCCTACACCACTCACCACAACACACGAAGCAGACCTTTGCATTCAGCAATGGTGAGTGTAGGATCACAAGGATTCAATAAGTCTTCTTTTACATCCAGTAAACAGGACCTGGCATTTTCCCATTGGGGAAGTATTAGTGCAACGGTCTACTCCCTGTCTGCAGTCAAAGTAAATTTAACATCAAAGTACGTATATGTCGCCATATACTGTCCAGAGATTCATTTTCTTACACAGCGTATTATATGCAAGATTTGCCATCTTAATTATCTAGCCAACTTTAGAAGGAGTTTCTTGTTTTCCAGGAGATAACCTATTGATCAGGTAAGTGCTGCAGATTTGCAGCAGCTTTTTATGTATTTCACGGTATTGCTGCTGCAAAACAACAAATAGCCCAACATATGCCAGTGATATTAAACCTCATTCAGATTCTGACAGTAAGTTTTCCAGTACTGGAGACCTTTAGCTGGAAAGCTTACTGTGTCTTTGAAGCTGGAATCACTTCCCCCCCCCCCCCACCCCAAAATAAAAATTCAGTTCATGAATGGTGTGGGTTATTGTTTCTCGTTGGTGGCACACTTGCCTCGGGGTTGATGTCAGTGGCTCATGTATAAGAACATAGAACAGTACACCACAGGAACAGGCAATTCGGCCCATCATGTCTGTGCCAGCCAGAATGCCAAAATAAACTAGTCCCATCTGTTTAAGAGAAGTTTGGATAAGTACATGGATGGTAGGGGTATGAGGACTATGATCCCAGGAAGCTTATATGGTTTAGCATGGACTAGATGGGCCAAAGGGCATATTCCTGTGCTGTAGTTTTCTTTGGCCTTATGACTGTAAAAACTTGAAAGTGATCAAGTAAAATGGTTTGTGAAGAGCAGTTAGATTGCATGGCAGGTTTCCATGTTGTAAACGTTAAGTGTGCTGAGAGCATTGCATAATCTTGACAGTACATTGGCGTCTTCCTCTGAATCAGCTCTAATGATAGGGACTGGCAAGTGTCCTGATGCAGAGTCTAGACCCAAAGTGTTAACTATTAGTTTGCCTCCACAGATGCCGCTTGACTGAATTCCTCCAGCAGTTTATTCTTTGCTCCAGTTTCCAGCATCTGCATTCTTTTGTGTCTGCTCTCTATCTCCTTTTAATCATCATCATCATCATGTGCCATGTTGTAAGACGTAGACAATCATGGTCTCATGACCATGATTCTTCTTGACAAATATTTCTACAGTAATTGTTTGCCATTGCCTTCTTCTGGGCAGAATCTTTACAGGACGGGTGACCCCAGCCATTATCAATACTCATCGGAGTTTGTCTGCCTGGCGTCAGTGGTCACACAACCAGGACCAACCACTCATGCGACTATCCATCATCTGCTCCTATGGCTACACACGACCTTGATCCGGTGGGCTAAGCAGGAGCTACACCTTGCCCAAGGGTGACCTGCAGGCGAGCAGAGAGATGGCTTCCCTTACACCTCCTTCGGTAGAGACACATCTCCACCCCTCCACCCTGCTTTTAATACCCAGAGAGTACGAAACTAAATCGTGTAAACCATTTCTATAATTACCTTCAGTAGCATTCTGGTGAATCTGCACAGTGTTTGCCCCAAGGCAAATACTGACTCCAGTGTGTAGTACCCGGACCATACATAGTATTCAACATGAGGCTTTATAGCTGTCTTTTAGATCTCCAGTTGCATTGATCACTTAAACATATTTTTGTCTGCTCCCAGATTAATGTTGTCATAAAATAGTGGATAAAGAGAAACAGTGCCGTTTGAACTTGGACTATCTTTTTTTTTGTCTCCCTGTATACACTTGCAAGGAGTTGCAATGTTTATTTAGTTGTCTAAGTTATATATAATTTATGTTAATTTAAGTTTATGCCAGCTGATGTTTGTCATGTTTGTAATGCACTGCGCTGCTGCTGCATAAAGATAACTTTCATGGTATTTATCCTCTCAATTTCATGCCTATAACAATAAACCTGAAATTGAGGAGATTTATTTGCTTCAAATCCAAGTGTCTGTGTTCTTGAGTGTCTCAGGTGAATTTCTAGGCATGTTTAACTTCAGACAGCTTCGGTTTCCCAGCTCTGAGTCTGAACACTGAAAGGAAAGCAACGTTGACAGAATACCTTCATTCATGTGAGGTTTTTTTTAGGCAAAATCTGTTTTTCTTTTGGAAGGTGATTTTTCGTCAGGGTTGCAGCACGGTGAAGTTGTTTCTGAAACGTTTACTCTATTTTTCTTTCCACAAATGCTACTCGATCTGCTGAAAGTTCCCAGCAACTTTTTTTTGGATTTTATTTTGGATTTTCAACATCTGCAGTTTTTTCTATTATGATCAGTTTGTTGGTAGGATATTGAACGAGCATTCCAGAGGTTTTGTCTGCTCCTGAGATCAGGATCCAACTTCCAATCCCACCACAACAGGTGGGGTGTTTAAATTTCATTCAATCTGAAAGCAAAGTCATAAATTCATTTGTTTGCTGTCATTCACAGTCGAACAAAGAAATTCTATAGAATCAATGAAAATCTACACACAAGCAAATTCTGACAAGCAAGGAATGCGTAAAAGAAGACAAACTGTACAAATACAAAACAAATTCTAACAAATAAGTAATTAAACATTACACAGACCATGAGCCGTAGAGTCCTTGCATGCAAGTCCACAGGTTGTATTCAGTGATCAGCTCAATATTGAAGTGAATGAATTTACCCACGTTGGTTAAGGAGCCTGATGCTTGTAGGGTAATAACTTGTTTCATGTAAAAGGGATATATGCCATTATTATCCAGTCTTCTCTCAGAAGGATTTTCCTAGATGTAGCATTCAATCGACTACCCAAAATATTCAAAGCCTAAGCTAAGGCTAAACCATTCAGTTTTTGAAAGGAACTGCGCAAACCTAGTTGCTATCTCAATGCAGCAACATTATGATCACTTCGACCACTTTGCATTGCAACAGACTTTTTTCTCTAATTGTGTTTTCTCTTGCATGATTTTGTATAATTTGTGCTTTACCCGTCAGCTGTGTGCATCTGATGCTACAATCCTGTGAAGCCACTGCAAGTAAGTTTTTCAATACACCTGTGCATGTATCTACTTGTGCCTGTAGCAATAAACTTGGCTTTTGAGTGTATACCATCTATAAGATATACTGCAGCCTCATTAGATCTGGAGACCTAGAATATAGAAGTCCTTAAGACATAGGAGCAGAATTAGGCCATTAAGTCTGCTTAACCATTCCATCATGGCTGACTTATTATTCCTTCAACCCCATTCTCTTGCAAGAACCCATCAACCTCTACTTACAATACACCCAGCGGCGTGGCCTCCACAGCTATCTCTGGCAAAGAATTTCACAGACTTATCCCCCTCCCACTGAAGAAACTCTTTTTCAACTCTGTTCTAAAGCAACATCCTTCTATTCTGAGGCTGTGCCCTCTGTTCCTAGACTCTCGCCCTACTATTGGAAAGGTTGAAAAGGTCAGGGTGTTGGGACTGGAGGTGAGGGACAGGCCTGTTCAGCTAGCGCTCTGCTCTGCGCTGAACTAAAGGTCTGCGAACAGGACTGACTTTTTGACTGCAGTTCAGAACAGTATTATCTTGCATTCATCGTTTGCATGTCACGTGTTTTTTAATCTGCGCATTAAATGTTCAACAGTCTTTTTTTTAATGGGTTCTTCTGGGTTCCTTTGTTTCGTGGCTGCCTGTTAGGAGCCGAATCTCAAGGTTATATAATGTATGCATACATTGTTAATAAATCTACTTTGAATTTTGAACTTTATTAGAAATATCCTCCCCAGATCCACTCTATTTAGGCCTTTCCATATTCTATTGATTTCAATGACATCTCCCCCTTTCTTCTAAACTCCATCAAGTACAAGCCCAGAGCTCTAAAATGCTCTTTATGTGTTAACCCTTTCATTTAGAACACAGAATATAGAATATAAAATAACACATGAACAGGCCCTTCAGCCCACAATGTCTGCACCAAACATAATGCTAAGTTAAACCAAATCTCTTCTGTCTCCACATGGTCCCGCCATTCTTATATATTCATGTGTATATCTAAAATCCTCTTAAATGACACTATTGTATCAACTTTCACAATTACTTGCCTTAGCTGCTCAATCAATGCACCCACCACTTTCTGTAAAATAAATGAACTCACACATCTCCCTTAAACTTCCCCCCTCCTACCTTAAATTCACGTCCTCTAGTACCTGTAGCTAACAGGTTTGATTCTAATATCACCTGTAATCTGATTAGCACAGGGTTTTCACATTGTCTCTGTAACCATGTGCATTCTCTGCATGTACACCAGGGTTTCACAAATGTGTTAGTAGATTAATTGACAACTGTAAATTATTCTTCAGTGTAGGTTAATGGCTGAAAATTTCAAAGGGGAGTTGACTGGGATGTGTGAGAATACGATAAATTTTAGGAAATGAGAGAGGAAAAGGAGGTAAATGGGATTGCTCTGCAGGAAGCCAGCATGGACATGATGTGACATAGACAGCATGGTGCCTCCTTCTATGGCACCATCTCTCAAACCCATCATCTGGAAGGACAAGGATAGCAGGTACATGGGAAGTTCACTACCTCCTGGTTCCAACATCCAGATTTGGAATTATACTGCCCCTCAAAGATTCAATGTACATTTATTATCAAGGTATATTTGCAGAATACAATTCTGAGATACGTCTCCCCCACAGACAGCCATGAAGCGAAGAAAATCATAGAACCCGATCAAAGAAAAAAAAACATAAACCGCCCACCGCCCAAAAAAGAAACGAATCGCACAAACAGTAACAAAACTAAAACTGAGTGAAAAACACAGAACATAAAACACAAAATCGTAAGATTCAGTTCAGCTCAGTGTTTGTTATCTATAGGCCACCACGATTCAAAAATAACAACAGTAAAAGGAGTGACCAGAAATCAGAAACACATCATAACATAAACTACAGATTCCAACCAACAAACTACGTCAATTTAGACCCAGAACTCCTGTCCATCTTCTGACAGGATCAAGGGAGAGAGATATCATTTACATGAAAGGACTTTAAGACCATTACACATAGACACCTTCCTCTGGCAGTAGTGAGTGAGGGGTAGATAGACAGCACTGAGCACCCACTCGCTTTCCACATTCACCACGATGATTTCAACCTTCCTCAGTGCTTTAATCAGCAAGATCAGCGAGAAATGGCGTTCCAGGCTTCTTGGCCTCAAGGCCGCACACTTCACTTGAGGCCTTACAGCACACCCTGAGAGACAGCAGAGCACCAGATCGCTCAATCAGGCTGATAAAAACACCTTCAAAATGTAACTCACAGACCTTCATAGACTTTCATCCACTGTCGTTGTAGGAAAACGCTGGCTCTCTCCTCGGAGGATTATTGTGGTTGCCCATTCACTGCATGGCTTCAATGGGTCAAGAAGTCATCTCATACCACCACTAACACCAGACCAACTGGCGATGGGCACAAATGTTGATCCTGTCAACAACTCCACATTGTGCAAAAGATCATCTAAAACTGTGGAAACTGTGTGGTGATTTTTTTTGAACTTATAGTCCTTTAACATCTTTGGACTATTTTTACTGTGCCCATTGTCTGTTTTCTGTCAATTAGGCTATTGTTTGCACTGTTGTAACTATGTGGTTTTGTGCAGGGCTTGTAGCTTTGGTTTTTGGTCTTGTTTGTCTGGTGGATTTGGAGCTCCTTTCCGGGGAACGCGCTAAGACGATAGCACGATATTAATACGCAGCAGCCTCTCCGGACTCTGGATTGGGGATTGACAAACATTATGTGGATTTTCTAGTGTAGTCTGGTTTGTCATATGCTTTTGTGATATCATTCTGGAGGAACATTGTCTCATTTTTTAACTGCATTACATTTGTGGTTTCTAAATGACAATGAACTGAATCTGAATCTGAAAATGTGAGGAATCAGATACTTCCATACATCCAGACATACATCATCAAAACAGGCCCAATAATACCATTGGTCCATGGCAGTGAAGATGTCCATTCTAGATTATTTTCCAGCATGGCCCATATCCCTCAAAAACTTTCCAATCCATGTACCTGCTCAACTGTCTTTGTACCTGCCTCACTTCCTCCAGCAACACATTCCACCTTAATACCACCCTCTCTGTAAAAAAAATAGTTTCTCCTCAAGTGTTTAATTAAATCTTTCCCCTCTTGCCATAAACCTAGACCTCCTGTGAGGGGGGATCGGTAATGTAACAGTCAGTGCAATCATTTTTTATTTCCACTTGTACGATGGGGTTCGATTCACGCCATCATCTATAAGGAGCTTGGCCTTTCTCCCTGTGATTATGTAGGTTTTCTCCAGGTGTTCCAGTTTCCTTTAATGTTCCAAAGGTGTATAATTAGGGTTGGTGAGTTGTGAGCATGCCACGTTGGCGTCAGACATTTGGCGACATGTGTGGGCTTCTTAGCACAATTCTCGCAAAATGATAAGACGGAAAATGATACATTTCACCGTATGATTCAATGTACACCTGACAAATACAGCAAATACTAGTTTTTATAAAGCTAATCTTTTCTATTTCTTGATGCCCCAACCACGGGAAAGAGACTGAACGCATTCACCCAGCCTATGCCCCTTATGATTTTATGCATCTCTATAAGATCACTGCCCAAACTCCTCCACTCCAAGGGATGATAGCATAGCCTGTTCACCCTCTCCCTATAACACAGGCCCTTGAATCCTGGAAAAATCCTTTTAAATCTTTTCTGCACGACATATGCTCAGAGTCAGAATAACAATAGCCTGCTTCCCCTTGCCATCTGATTTCTGAATAGACATTGAACCCATGAACACTACCTTACTACTTTTTTATTTCTATTTTTGCACTACTTATTTAATTTAATTATTATATATTACATTAACTATTCAGGTTTTTTCTATTATTATGTGGTGCTTTGTACTGCGGCCACAAAGACAACACCAAGTGATAGTAAACCTGATTCTGATTAAACATTTTTACTGAGTCCTGTTAGCTATTGTACATGCTGGGCAACGTAGAGTGTGGGAGCTACAAGCCAGGCCCACCAAAACAAAAATCTGCGTATTTGAAAGCCGGCCACAAAAGCCTGTGCATAGAGCGTCCAATCAGATCAGTCACATGATACACATTTGCCATATTCTCGCAATCACTCTCTTTCCAGTTTATTAACATCTTACTTATAATGTGACCAAAAGTGAAAACAATATTCCATTTGTGGATAAAAACAGGGAACTGGGAAAAATTGGTCAACAGTGGGCTGAATGGACTCCCCCACCACCACTCTATCAGTCCGAGGAGGCTTGAAAAATAATCTCCTGTACAAAACCTAAAGAAATAGAACCAGTAATTTCAGAATTACCTTCAGATTTGGAAATTCTGGAGCAAGCATTTTGAGGTTCGTAATTCTGTACTATTTCACGAATCAAAGTCTGCAGAGAAGAAGCCGTGGGAAAAGCAGTGCAAATTGAATCTTTTTCACTCACAAGAACATTATCGCTGTGCACTTTCCCTCAGCAGGATTCATTTCAGTAAGCAAGCAAAAGGAAATGTCTTTGGACAGGAAATTTAGGGGATGACCTTTGCGACTGTTGCTTATGAGGAAAGATCTGTCTCCAGCGCTTTCTGTTTTGTAACAGAGATCGGTTATTTCTCTTATATCCTGAAGCTTGCTTCTGAAATGGGGCAGGCCATTGTTGAGTTTCAGAAAAATATGCCATAACTCATCAGCTTCTGGCAGTCTATCGCATTAGCAGACTCTGTAGTTTATTGTGCAGTTAAATCCCTTGAAGTGAAGTGGCTTTGGCCCACATATCCAACACACTCCCAGCTAAAATGTGGGGGTTGCTATAGATATTTAAAGCAGAAAAAAAATCAGTAAGATGAGCACTGATACTGTAGAAAGTCTAGGGAACTAATGTTGAGAAATAAGGAAGTAGCAGATCATTTTTAATATATATATATTTGCTGCGATTGACAGTTTTTATTATTATGCATTGTAACATAATGCTGCCACATAACAACAAATTTCATAAGATATGCCAGTGATATTAAACTTGATTCTGATTCTGATTAACTGTATACTTTGCAATAGATTTTATTATAAAAGATCAGAATCGGCTTTACTATCACTGGAATACTGTATATGGTGTGAAATTTATTGTTTTGTGGAAGCAGTGCAGTGCGAGATATAAAAATTACTATAATTCTCAATAAATAAATTAATTATAAGAATGGTGATGTAGCATTCTTGGGTTCAAAATCTGATGGCAAAGGGAATGAATCCTAAAAATTCCTGTTATCAGAAAAGATGGAGGAAGGGGGGGGAAGTTACAGTCAAATGGTGGTGAGCAAGTTGTTCTGACTGATGAGTCCTTGAGACCGATGCATTTCATCTTAGAGTGTTAATAAGATATACTGGTGAGATAGTTCAGAATCAAAATCAGGTTTATTATCACCAACGTTTATGTCATGAAACATTTTGTTTTGCAGCAGCCGTGCAATCCAATACATTAAAATTACTGTAAGTTGAAATAAGAAATACTATATATAAAAATTAAATTAGTGCAAAAGAGAGAGGAAAAAATGAGTTAGTGTTCGTTGGTTCATGTTCCATTCAGAAGTCTAATGGCGGAGGGGAAAAAGCTGCTCCTAAAACATTGAGTGTGTGGCTTCAGGTTCCTATACCTCCTCCTCAATGGTAGTATTGAGAATAGAGCAGGTCCTGGATGGTGAGGATCCCTAGTGATGGATGACCCTTCTGAGGTATCACCTACTGATGATGTGCTCAATGGTGGGAGGCTAGTGACGATGATGGGGATACCTGAGGTTACAATACTCCGCAGCTTTTTCTGATCCTGTGCCTTCTTTCCAGGTACTGATGCAACCAGTCGGAATGCTCTCCATATACAGAAGTTTTCCTGAGTCTTTGGTGACATACCAAATCTCCTCAAGCTCCTAATTAAATATAGCCCCTGCCGTGCTTTCTTTAGAATTGCATCAATATGTTGCACCCAGGGAGGCCTTCAGAGATGTTTACAACTAAAAACTTGAAGCAGCTCACTTTTTCCACTGCTGACCCCTCGGTGAGGACTGCTATATGCTCTCCCGTCTTCTCCTTCCACAATAAATTCTTTGATCTTACAGATATTGAGTACAAGGATGTTGATGTATTAGTTTCAATTTTTTTCAGAATTCCCCAAATTCAGAGGAAGTTTCATTAGATCGAAAATGCAGAAATTTTACTCAAAGAGAGAGAACAGAGAGCCGCAAGCTCCAGAGCGGTTAGTGCAACACCTGTCATTGTGTATGGGGTGTCCAGGGAGGGCTAGCACTTCTGTTGAAGGAGCTTTTTGTGTCTATTCTGGGGCAGCTCACACATGTTTGGTCTCCACCGGACACTCAGCTCTCACCCATGGCTTCAAGAAGCTGTTTGCATGCAGCAGTGGCCACACCCTGGTACAGCACTTCAACAGGCAGGCTAAACCAGGGGCAGTAGCCAGCAGCCTCATACCCTGATGAGATAGACAATAGACAATAGGTGCAGAAGTAGACTATTCGGCCCTCCGAGCCTGCACCGCTATTTTGAGATCATGGCTAATCATCTACTATCAATACCCGGTTCCTGCCTTGTCCCCATATCCCTTGATTCCCCTATCCATAAGATACCTATCTAGCTCCTTCTTGAAAGCATCCAGAGAATTGGCCTCCACTACCTTCTGAGGCAGTGCATTCCAGACCCCCACAACTCTCTGGGAGAAGAAGTTTTTCCTTAACTCTGTCCTAAATGACCTACCCCTTATTCTCAAACCATGCCCTCTGGTACTGGACTCTCACAGCATCTGGAACATATTTCCTGCCTCTATCTTGTCCAATCCCTTAATAATCTTATGTTTCAGTCAGATCCCCTCTCAATCTCCTTAATTCCAGTGTGTACAAGCCCAGTCTCTCTACCCTCTCTGCATAAGACAGTCCAGACATCCCAGGAATTAACCCCGTGAATCTACGCTGCACTTCCTCTACAGCCAGGATGTCCTTCCTTAACCCTGGAGACCAAAACTGTACACAATACTCCAGGTATGGTCTCACCAGGGCTCTGTACAAATGCAAGAGGATTTCCTTGCTCTTGTACTCAATTCCCTTTGTAATAAAGGCCAACATTCCATTAGCCTTCTTCACTGCCTGCTGCACTTGCTCATTCACCTTCAGTGACTAATGAACAAGGACTCCTAGATCTCTTTGTATTTCTCCCTTACCTAACTCTACACCATTCAGATCATAATCTGCCTTCCTTTTCTTGCTCCCAAAGTGGATAACCTCACACTTATTCACATTAAACGTCATCTGCCAAGTATCTGCTCACTCACCCAGCCTATCCAAGTCACCCTGAATTCTCCCAACGTCCTCATCACATGTCTGTCCCAGCATGCAAAGTGAGCTATGGCAGACTGGGCGGATGAGATCTACAGTGAGATCCAAAGGTGAGAAAGGCAATATGGCAAAGCTGCTTCGAGTGCAAAGGGCATGACAAGGTACAGAAGAAGTCATGGTCACGCACCGCAACCAGAGAGCCAAATGGTGATGCTTGCTCTTACCACTGGACTTGGACTTCTGAGGTCAAGAGATTGGAACTGTTTCAGTGCAAAGGCTTTTCCACATTAAAAACTTTCCTGCACAGGCTTCCTGTCATCATCAGATATGGCGAACAACCGCCACCACCACATAAGTATATAGCAGGGCAATTAGAAAAATAAAAGTCCACAGTTGTATGAAATATAAATAATTATTGGTTGTCTCTATGCATAAAGGGAAGCAATGGGTGTGCTATAGTTAGATTTCTAGGAGGCATTTAATAAGGAGCCACATCAAAGGTTATCATGAAACAGAAAGACTTATGGAGAAGGATGCAACATATGGCATGGATCAAAGATTTGCTTGGCTGTCGGGCAAAGGGGAGAAGCACCAGATTGGCCGGAATGGTAAAATGGAATGAGTTTAATGAAAGTGTTCCCCAGGGATTGGCGCTGGAGCCACAATGTTCAACATTACATAAATTACTAAGTGGAAGGCATCAAGGTTGACACAAAGGTGGGTAGGACCATAAGTTAGGACCATAAGCTATAAGGAGACTAAAAAGAGATTTAGACATGCTTTGTGATAGGACACTGGCTTGTCATAATTTGAAATTGTCCTTTTTGACAGGAGAAATTTAAAAAGAAAAGAAACATGCACTCAAAATGGTGGGGGATTGCAGATTTGTGAAGCTCAGAGGGACGTGGGCATCCGAGTGCATAATTTGCGAAAAGCCTCATATTTCAGCACAGCAAATAAATAACAAAGCTAACAGTGTTAACTAATTTATTGCCAAGGGGTTGGATACAAAGTTAGTGGGGCCTTGCTTCCTTGAAGTTGGCCAGTAGTAAGACCACTTATGGAGTCCTGGTCTTATACTTTTTGAAGGAGGAATGCAAATGCATTGGAAGTTGTTCAAAGGTTTACTTGACTAATACTTGGAATTGACAGTTTATTTTATGAGGAAAGGTTGAACAGGCTCGACTTTTACCTACTGGAGATTAGAAGAGTGAGACTGAAACATATAAATCCAAAGGATATATGACAGGGTGAATGTGGAGAGAATCTTTTCTGGGAGAATCTACCATTTTAGACAAGTTTTTTTTTTGATTTCTCTAAGATTGAGAGTGTTGGGAACTTCCACCAAAACAATTGAAAAGTGATCTTTGAACACCTTTTAGGCAGAGATGGATAAATTCTTGAAAAGAATATAATTTATTTATTTATTATAATTTTAAATCTCTTTCTATCTTTCCTTTCGGTTAGTCCTGACGAAAGGTCTCGGCCCGAAACGTCCCTACAGATGCTGCCTGGCCTGCTGTGTTCCACCAGCATTTTGTGAGTGTTGTAATTTATTTATTTACTTATTTCTTGAGATATAGTGTGGAATAGGCCCCTGCCACCCAGCAATCCCCCTATTTAACCTTAGCCTAATCACGGGACAATATACAATGAGCAATTAACCTACCAGTGTCACAAGGGGGCATTGGAAGTGGACCCGAGTGCAAGACACAGACTCAAGAGTAGTATGAACAGGACTATGATTATTAAGAATACTAAGGAAGCCAAGGAGCGAGGACAAATTATCAACCTGGACGTGAATGTAAAATAGCAAACTGGAAAACTTGGATTAGGACTTAGGACTTGGACTTGACTGAAAACTCGGGTCTTGGCAGGGACTTGGTACCTGGGTCTAGACTTGGCTCTTGACTTGGACTCTTCTTGGGCATGGAGCTGGGACTCAACCTTGGACATAGGACACAGAACCGGGACTTTTCTTGGACACAGGACACAGAGCCGAAGACTCTTCTTGGACACAGGACACAGAGACAACCTAGAGTCCACGATTCTCAGCAGCTTTGATAATGGTCCAGACTTACTGCACTGGCTGACGTCATGTGTTTCTGGTAACAAGCTTCTTGGCATGGGTTCCTGATGCCGAGCTTCTTGGTGCGGGTTTCTGATGGGGACGGTCCAGCAAAGGAAAGCTGGACCCCTGAGCTATTTATGTTGCAAGCCCGAAATAAGGATCAGCTGCCTCAAATAAGGCGCCCAACGGAACAACGGAAAACATAAACAACTGAAATACGGAATCCACAGACTAGACCATGAACCGGAATGCGGACTTCATGGACCAGACCATGACAACCATTTGGTACGTCTTTGGACTGTGGGAGGCAACCGGAGCACTGGGAGGAAACCCACACAGTCACAGGGAGAACGTACAAACTCCTGACAGGCAAAACCTGTCCTGAAAGCACGACAGAGCCTCTACTTCCTCAGGAGTCTGCTGGGGTTCGTCATGTCTTCAGAAACCTTGGCAAACTTCTATAGATGTGTAGTGGAAAGTGTGCTGACTGGCTGCATTAGAACCTGATACGGGAACACCAAAGCATTTGAGTGGAAAATACTACAAAAGGTAGTGGATTTGGCCCAGTACATCATTGGTAAAAACCCTCCCAACCACTGAGCACGTGTACAATAAACATTGCCATAGAAAAGCAGCATCCATCTTCAAAGATCCTCAACACCCAGGCCATGTTCTTTTCTCGCTGCTGCCATCAGGTAGGAAGTATAAGAGCCTGAGGACTTGCATCAGCAGGTTCAAGAACAGGCTCTTGAACAAAAGGGGATAACCACACTCACTCTGTTTCTGATGTCTATACAACCAATGGTTTCACTTTAAGGGCTCTTTTATCTTGTTATTTCATGCTCATTACTTATTGATACTTATTTTTATCTGTGTTTGCACAGTTGTCCATTGATTCTGTTTGCAGTTACTGTTCTATAGACTTGCTAAGTATGCCCGCAGAGAAAAGAAACTCAGGGTTGTATGGGGTGGTATTTACGTACTCTGATAATAAATTTTACTTTGAACTTTAAAAGGTGCATCAGGCTTGAGAAATAGGAAAACTTACTCAGGCTCATGTGCTTGTTGCTCTTGCCCTTGGAAAGCACACGGAATGTGATTGTCAACTTCTGACGTTTATGTAGATTCCCACTCAGCGTCTGGCATTCTGTGGAGACTAAAGAGCTGCTGCCACAAATGTTGAATGATTCCTTTTTAATTTTTCTAATGGGCCAGACGAAGTGAAATTAGCACCTGGTTTATTGCAATCCGAAGCCATCCACACTTCCTATCCTCATGCTGTTCGCACTCTATTTGTTTCTGACTGCTTTTAATTTAGTCAAAGACAGAGAAAGACATTCCACTCCAAATGTGAGAATCTGCTCCCTTTCCCCTCTGTTCGCTTGACAACAAATGCTTTGTCCTTCAAGCCTTTCCTTCCCTCAACGCTCATCTGACTGTTTTGGGATTTTATTCAAGTTCCAATCATTGCTGTGGACAAATGTGATGAAATCCGTTAGCGACATCAATCTACTCAGCAGGAATTGTCCACTCAGTTCACCAGACTCACAAACGTGCCTTATCCTTTACCTCAATACCTTTCTCCTTCTCTATTGGTATCGGTATATTATTGTTACTTTATGAGGTACACCTATACACCTGCTCATTAATTCACCTATCTAATTAGCCAATCTTGTGGGAGCAAGTGAATGCAAAGCATGCAGACAAGAGGTCAAGAGGTTTTAGTTAAATTCAGATTCTTTTTTGGTTCTGATGAGTCTTAAAACAGGTCATTCTAACAGTAATTTGGATTTACTGTTGAAAGCTCTTCAAAGTTTATTTCTCATTCAAAGTTTTGGTTTACATCTGTTCTTCTTATGAATTCCTGCACAGAGGTATTGAGGGGAATGAGCAAGTTAATTGTTTAGCTAAAAAATCTGTTAAAAGTTCAACTGTGGGTATAGACCTTCCACTTAGCAAATCAGAAGCTAAAGGGTTGGTAGGGTTAATTAAAGAACAGGGGGTTCTTCGCAAGACGAGGGATGATGGGCATAAGGGGAGACACCTTTAGAGAATACATAAAACAGCTGGATTGATGGGAAGAGGGGGTAAAGCAAGAAGGGTGGGTATCATATTAACCCAACTTAGAATTAGGCATACTATGGTTAATTATCCCTTGTATCTTGTCAGAAACCATCATTCTGGTCATGTAGATTTTGTCATTATTATGAAACAGTTGAACACATACTATTACAGTGTGAAGCATATTAGTTTGAAAGAAATCAAATGCAGGTTTCACTACTACACCTGGGGGTTGATAGTTTTAGTTTAAAAACTTTACTAAGTATTTTATTTCAATCACAGTATTGGCTTTTGGGTAATTTAGTTTTCATTTGATAAAGAGCTAGTAGGAGTTTTATTTCCCAATTTTCTACACCACACACCAGTCCTATTGGTGGTGGTAATGCCCCTTTAAGTTGGTCTGCCAACTGTCATTAAAAAACAGAAGAAGAAAAAGAAGAGGGTTCATTTGTTGTTCAGACCAAACATCGGAATGAGAAAGAAATTTGACCTAAATGACTTTGACAGTCAAATGGTTGTTAGTGTGAAGAATACATACACAACGCTGGAAGAACTCAGCAGGTCAGGCAGCATCCTTGAGAAAAGAGTAGCCAACGTTTTGGGCCAAGACCCTTCATCAGGAATGGATTGTTAGTGTGATATGGGCTGATTTGAGTATCTCAGAAACAGCAGATCTCCTGGGATTTTCATGCCCAACAGTGTCTAGAGTATGCTGAAAATGATGTGATAAAGTAGTGGTGTTGGGGTGGGTTATTGGATGGAGATGTTGATCTGCCTGATAGCTTGTGGGAAGAAACTGTTTTTGAGTCTAGTTGTCCAAACGTGGATGCTGTGTAACCTGTACAATAAAAAACTAAGTCTGATACTGAGTGAAGTTCAGTGCAGGCAAACAACAAAGTACAAAATCATAAAGAGGTGGATTGTGAACCAAGAGTCCATCCTATCAGACAAGAGGCCTGGTGAAGAGTTTGCTGACAATGAGACAGAAGCTGTGCTGTGTTGTAGTATGTGCTTTCAGGGTTTTGTATCTTATGCCCAACTGTGGTTTGTGGGTTCTTTGATTATGCTGGCTACTTTCCTGAGACAACGAGAAGCACAGACAGGGTCTATAGCTTGAAGAATGGTTCCCGTGATGTGCTCAGCTGTTTCCTCAGTCTCTGCGGTTTCTTGTGGTTATGTGCAGAGCAGCTGCCCTTCCAAGCTGTTGTCCATCCAGTTCTTGTTGTTGTTCCTCTCCGCGCTTTATGGTACATTAGGTGGCAATCTTGCCATTTCTTTAGCATTTTGCCTGTTTTTTTTATGAGAACGAGTTGCTCACTTACTCAACATTTAACACAGAAGGAAAATGTGCAAGGATTTCAAGCCCGAGACCACCCAATTCAAAGTCTGGTGTGATTGCCACAACTCTACCAGTCAGCTTATGCATCCGCATTGACACACAAAATGATGGAGGAACTCAGGAGGGCAGGCAGCATCAATGGAAATGATTAAACAGTCGACATTTTGGGTCAGGACCCTTCAACTTGTCTGAAACATCAACTCTTTATTTATTTCTATAGATGCTGCCTGACCTGCTGAGTTCCTCCAGTATGTTATGTATTTGCACTGGATTTCCAGCACCTGCAAAATCTCTTGAGTTTATGCATCAAGATAGAATGGTTTCTATGGTACATGGATAAACATTGGTAAAGACAATTGGAGACATGCCATATTTTTTTAGTTGTCTGAGGAAGTGGAGATGTTGGTGTTCTCTCTTGGCTGTGATATCAAGATGCTTGGACAAGGACAAGTTGCTGGTGATGTTCACTCCTAGGTACTTGAAGCTCTCAACCCTCTAACTGCATATTCCTTGATTGCCAATAATCAAGCTCAAAGTAAATTTATTATCAATGTACACATATGTTACCATATACAATCCTGAGATTCAACACAGTAACCAAAACAGAATCAATAAAAGACCACACCCAAGAGGACAAACCTTTGTTCAAGAGATGGCTGAGGGGTAATAACTGTTTCTGAACCTGCTGGTGCAGGTCCTGAGGCTCCTGTACTTTCTTCCTGAATGCAGCTGCAAGAAGAGGGTACGGCCTGGATGGTGGGGGTTCCTGATGATGGATGCTGCTTTTCTACAACAGTGCTCCATATGGATGTGCTTGCCAGTGGAGAGGGCTTTACTCATGATGGAGTGGGCCATATTCACTAGTTTTTTTGGCGTTTATGTACAAGGGCATCGGTATTTCCATACCAGGCCATAATGCAACCAGTCTATGCACTCTCCACCACACATCTATAGAATTTAAAAAATTTAAATTTAAGGTGACATGCCAAATATCTGCAAACTTCTAAGAAAGTAGAGGCTCTGCTGTGCTTTCTCCATAATGGCAGATACATGCTGGACCCAGGACAGATCCTCTAAAAGGATAACATTGAGGTATTAAAAGTTGGTAACCCTCTCCACCTCTGATACCCCGATGAGGACTGGCTCATTGACCTCAGGTTCCCTCCTCCTGATCAATAATTGTCTCCTTGGTCCTGCTGACATTGAGTGAAAGGTTGTTGCTATGGCACCACTCAGCCAAACTTTCAATCTCCCTTCTATATGTTGATTCGTCTTCACCTCTGATTTGGCCAATGACTGTGGTGTCATCACCAAACTTAAATATGGCATTGGAGTTGTGCTGAGCCTCAAAATCATTTTAGTATAAAGCAAATAGAGCAGTATAGTATAAAGCAAATAGAGCAGGGGGTTTAGCACAGAGCCTGGTGGTGCAGCTATGCTAGAGGAAATTGTGGAGGAGGTGTTGTTGCCAATCTGAAATGTTGGAGTCTGCAAGTGAAGATATTGAGGATCCAGTTCCACAAAGAGTTGTTGAGGTCTTGGGCTTGAATAGTACTAATTAGTTTTGAAGGGATGATAGTATTGAATTCTGAGCTGTAGTCAATGAAGAGCATTCTAATGTATGCATCTTCACTGTCTAAACGTCCCAGAATAGAGTGAAGAACCAATGAAATGGCATCTACTGTGGACCTGTTGTGCCAGTGACCAACCTGGAGTGGATCCAAGTCACTTCTCAGACAGGACTTGATATATTTCATTACCAGCCTCTCAAAACACTTCATCATGGTGGAAGTATGTACAATAGTCATTGAGGCAGGTTGCCGCGTTGTTCTTAGGCACCAGTATAATTGAAGCCTTCTTGAGGCCAGAAGGTACCTCAGAGTGCCAAAATGAGAGGTTAAATATATCGGTGAATACTGCAGCCAGTTGATCAGCACAGGTCTTTAGTACTCAGCCAGGTATCCCATCGGGGCCGTATGCTTTATGTGGATTCACCCTCCTGAAGGTTTCTCTCACATCAGCCTCAGAGACTGAAATCACTGGGTCATTGGGGGCTGTTGGAGTTCGTGAAGGTGCCTCCATGCTTTGCTGGTCAAAGCAAGCAGAAAAAGCATTGAGTTCATGGAGGAGGAGATAGCGTTCAAGCTGGTTCTTAAAGGTTTCTTAAGGTTGTTATAGCCATTGGTGGTAATGGGCACCAGTTTCCACTATGTATCAAATGCTCCCAATGCTGCATGTCACAAATAGCCTCTGACAACCAAATCCAGCTCCTGTCCTTCACTAAGGACAGTGGAACAGTTTCTACAGACAGGAGAAGGAGCAAAGGAGGGTTCCAAGCATCTTAAAACCAGTTGCTTTGGGCAGATGGGGCTTTTCAGCCGCTTTGGCAGCTCACCCAGGAGAGGAAAAATTCTGATCTCAAACGTCTGCTGCTTTGCGGCTATACTCACTCATGGGGAAGGCTTTGGGAGTAAACTGCCAGGGAAAAATCCGGAGCTGGAGTACCAAAGACAGTCTTACATTGAGTTCAATGTTGACAGGCAACTCCTGTGAAGTTACTGGTGCCAAACTATCAGTATCAGCTGTTCCTTTAGGTTCTTCAGATGTGTGGAGTGGGGGAGTTTGCTACACGGGCAACAGCTTGCTGTCCATATCGTACTGCCCAGTTTTATGTAACTAGACAACTAGGATACAACATCCATGGTTGACCCTGGCCGATGGAGTCCTCATCATGGTCTAGCATTCAAGCAGTTGTCGAGTATCCTTCAACATTTTGTGTGTGTTGCTTGGGTATACTCCCAATTTATACACAATATATAAGCAATCTAGATATAATTGAAGTTTTTTTTAATCTTATGTGTTTGTTTTGTGCTGCATTGGATCCAGAGTAACAATAATTCTCCTTCACAATTATGTACTGGAAATTATATTAAACAATCTTGAATCTACTATGGGGATTAACAGCAGCAAACCAACCACACAGGTACTTGGCCTGAGTTATGTAAGGTATTAATTTAAAAAATCCCAGGGTGGATCTCTCCTCTCTGAAAAGAAAAAGACAGCTTGATCAGGATTAAGATTGCAGAAATAATAGATGTGGAGATTTCCCGCTTGATTGCAGAAGGATGGGGTACGGAGGAGAGTGAGGTGACCAAGATTAGATTCAGGATTTGTTAAACTGCCAAGAGAAAGCAGAATCACCCAGACTAGAATTTACCATGAAATCCACCCCATCCATACCACTGTCCTTTGTCCTTTCCTATCAGATTCCTTTTTCTTCAGCCTTTTACCTCTTCCATCTATCACCTCCAAGCTACTCAATTCATTCCCCTCCCCTGCTCACCAACCTTCCCCTTCACCTGGTCACACCTATCCCCTGCCAGCTTTTCCTCCTTTGTTTCCCCCCACTTTCTTATTCGGGCTTCTGCCCCCTTCCTTTCCAATCCTGATGAAGGGTTTCAGCCCTTATTCCAGATCTGCTGGGTTCCCTCATTATTTTGTGTGTGTTGCTTTGGATTTCCAGTATCTACAGATTCTCTTGCATTAATAATAAGAGTATGCTTTGGCACAAGACCAAACCTGATGAGATGGATTGTGATTATTAATAGGGCACTTGCCTGCCCAGTGTGGTTTGAATGATCTCACATCCTAACTGCGTGTGGATATGGATCCTGGTCTAATACACGGAGATGCTCTGTTCCCGCTTGCGAAGAGTTTCACCCATCCCCTGGACCATACTGTACTATCTTGTCAATATCAGCTTCATCTGACATTCCTCAGACCCTATCTATACACGTAGCTCCTCCAGCCCCTATACATCTCCCTATCTCGACAACTCCTCCGGTCCTTAAACCACTCCCATTATCTCTAACTCCTCCAATGCCTGCAGCCCTCCTATATTTTTAGTATTCTCTGGCCCATAAACCCCTTCTGTTCTCTGAAGTCACCTCCGGACCCTTTCTCTGTCAGACCCACACATTTCTGTAGCTCTGTCACTCCTCCATTCCTACACCCATCTTGTCTCTGTAGTCTTCTCCACTCTAACACTTTCCATTGTTCTAAAAGGCCTTCTGGACCTTAAACCCTTCATTCTCTCTGTAACCCCTTTTTGTCCCTATCTGTAACCTTCCTCTTGCTTTTACAGGTTTCACTATCTGTAAATCCCCTTTTCCCCTACACCCATCCTTATCTTTAATCCACTTTGGCCCATTAACTCCCTCCTCATCTCCGTAAACCCCTCCAGTCCTACAACACCTCCCTAAATGGCGACTCCTTTGCTTGCATCTTTGGAAACAACTTTATTTCTATCATTGCTTTCTCTTTTTTTTACCTTTTCAAGGTTCTTTTGAAGACCCTGACCTGGAGTTACACTCTGACTTCAGTCCTTTGTGGGAACCGGACCCATTCTCAGGGAATCATGACCGGCCGCTTTTTGATATCCCAAGGATGCTGCCTGAAAGACTAGTGGCACCTTCAGGGTGCTGGTGCTCTGGAGACAGGCTGATTCTAGGCTGGTGTCCCTGACTGAGGTGTCACAGGAGAATACGGAACATCGGGAGTAGTGGGTTAGTTGCCATGGGCTGTGTGTTTACAGTCCTGAGCCCTGGGACTTATTCTCTGGGCACAAAACTTGGAAAATGTGACGCAACAGACTTTTAACATCATAAATCAGCGAGTTGTTTGTTCTGTCTCCCCTCTCGCTGTGAAACGGGGACTCCTCTTTTTCCCTTATTAGGGAAAGAGAGAGCCTGTGGTATGTTGAATTACCAGGTGAACGAGTAGTCTTTGGGGTACTGCAAGCCTGTGTCTTTATTGATGCTTTGCTGCACGCCTGAGTGCTCGGTTGGGAGCACCGATGCCTTTTTGCTGGTGGGGGAGAGGAGGTCATTGCCTTGCTACTGCTAGTGCATGGGAGGGGGGAGCTGGGGGGGGGGGTTTGGGGTTCTAATGTTCAACTGTCATTCATTCTTTGGGGCACTCCTCTGTTTACGTGGACGTTTGTGAAGAAAAAAAATTTCAGGATATATATTGTATACATTTCTCTGACCTCAAATGGACCTATTGAACTTATTTCTCTAAATCCTCCATGCCTGCATTGCAACTAACAGTTGTAGTGGTTGTCCAGATGAACATAGGAAACGTGTGCGGAGGAGTTTTTAAAGTGGAAAAGCCATTGTACCAAGGCAGTTCCACTGTCTGGTCCTTAGAAGTCCAGGTCCAGTGGTACAAACAAGCATTACAAACTGGCGTCTTCCTTGGTTGCAGTGGGTGACCATGACGTTTTATGTGCCTTGTCATGCCCGTTGATCTCCATGGAACGTTGCTGACACTCCTCATCCGCCCCTTCCGCCAGAGCTGGCATTGCAAGCTAGGGCAGCCTCGTCCCCGTCTCACTGGCTACCCTCACCTGGATTAGCCTGTCTGGAGAGGTGATGTACCGGGGTGTGGCCACTGTCACACACAAGTATCTACTTGGAGCTATAGGTGTCCAGTGGGGACCAAAGGTGGAAGAGCTGCCCCACAAAGGACACAAGCTCCTTCACCAGAGGTGCTACCCCTCCCAAGACACCTCATACACACATCTAACAGATGGTAACTGTAATAAGACCTTCAAAGGCCATACCATTCTTTTAATTCTGTGTTTCTATTATTTTGTTTCATTGTAATTGCACAGTCGGCTGCTCAACTGACAACTGCCCTTATAAAGCTGAAGCATTCATTATTTGGTCTTCCGCACAGAGGAATTGTGATTATTTTTAATGTTAACAATCGTTGGCTTTCATGTTCAGCCTTTGTCACTTCCTAATAGTTGTCTTACTAACGTATTGACACAACATTTAATCAGCCCAAGGAATCTGACAAGTGATATCCTGCTCTCATTTTATATTAAGTGTGTTTTCATTTATGAGACTGAGATGCACAGGCTAACAGTAGACTTGAAAGCATTGGTGTGAAAACTATTTTCCTCCACGATTGTGAGATATAATCATGAGACATTGAAGCGAAACCTCTTTTGAAATTCAGATTGATTTTAATCATCAATGCCGAGGCTGTGGCCTGCAACTAATGGGCTTTTGAATCGGCTGTGGGCTTTCTTTTGTGAACTTCAGTTCTGAAAGCTGTTTGTTTACTTCTATTGTTTGCGTGATTGTTTCCTTACTGTCACTGCACATGAGATCTTCTTTTGTTTTAATGGGTTATTTATCTATTTATTTTATTGACATGCAGTGCAGAAAAGGCCCTTCTGGGCCGAACCATCCATTAACCCCAATCCTAGCCTAGACTCAGGACCATTTACAATGACCAACTAACCTACTACTCCGTATGTCTCTGGACGGTGGGAGGAAACTGGAGCACCTGGGGGAAATGTATGCAATCATGGGCATCTAAACTCCTTACCTGCATTTTTGGGATTTGAATGCAAGTCGCTGGAACTGTAAAGCCTTGTGCTAACCACAACGCTACCTTCTACTGGGTTTCTTTGGTCTTCAGCGGCCTGTAAGGAGACAAATCTCACAACTTTATAAGATATACCTACTTTGATAATAAACGTACTTTGAACCCTGAACTTTGTTGGCATTACTGGCAAAGCCAGTATTTATTGCCTCTGTTACATCTTTAGTTACCCTTGTCAAAGGTAAGTCGAGCTGCCCAGAATGGTAAGACACTAAATAGTGATCTTGCAGTGTCATTTAAATTCAAGTTGAAGTTGAAGTTTACAGTTATTCATCCATACACATGTATGCAGCTAAATGAAACAATGTTCCTCAGGAACGAAGGTGCAAAACCCACAGTACAGATAATCACATACGGCACAAAACACTATATAAACACAATAACACTAACAGATAAAAAAGAGCTTTCTGCAGATGTACAAGTTGACAGAAAGTGCATATGTGAGATATATTGTTGCAGATATTATATAACTGTGCTATAGCTACTGGCTCTGTTATTAGTAATATGTACTGAGTGGTAGCAGAGTGTTCGGAAGTCCCACAACCTGGAGGAAGAAGCTGGTGCCTAGCAATTGTTCACTTCAGCTCCATCTGCAAAACGCAGAATTTCCTGGTGGCCAACCATTTCAATTCCTATCCTCATTCCCATTACAGCTTGTCAGTCCATCACCTCCTCTTTTGCCACGGTGAGGCCACTCTCAGGTTGGAGGAGGAACACCCCATATTCCATCTAGGTAGCCTCCAACTTGATGGCACAAACCATTGATAGCTTGGTCTAAAATATCAACTGTTTATTCATTTCCATAAATGCTGCCTGATCTGCTGAGTTCCTCCAGCATTCTGTGCATGTTACCATAAGACTATAAGAGGAGCAGAATTAGGCCACATGGCCCATCAAGTCTGCTCCGCCATTTCATCATGTGTGATCCATTATCCCTCTGAGCCCCAATCTCCTGCCTTCTTCCTGTATCCTTCAAGCCCTGACTAATCAAGAATCTATCAACTTCTACCTTAAGTATACCCAATAACTTGGTCTCCACATTTGCCTGTGGCAAAAAATTCCACAGATTCACCTCTCTCTGAGTAAAGAAATACCTTCTCATCTCCATCCTTCTATTCTGAGGCTGTCTACTCTAGTCTTAGACTCTCCCACTATAGGAAACATCCTTTACACATCCACTCCATCGACATTCAATTATATCACCTTTCATTCTTATGAATTAAGCAGTCCAATAGTCCTGGTTCTTAAACCATGATACCTTTTGCCCAATGATGGGAGGTCAAATAGATTGTAGGATAGATGGGAATGGTCCTTGACAAAGTTGAGGGCCCTGCGAATAAAGCAGTCAAGAATCAAATCAGCTCTGGGACACAAGGTCTCTCCAACCTGTTCTACATTTCCATGTGATCATAACTGGTTTATCCGAGGCCTCAGCTCTTCCTCTTTACTGGTTTCCTATGGCCTACAATCGCCCAGTCTTTGCAAAAATGGCTTAGCTCCAGTTCTAACCACCCTCTGGGACAGAGGTTTCCAGTCTAACTTTCCCACCAATCCACATAGCTCTCCACACAGACACTCAGTGACCACTTTATTAGGTACCAGCTGTACTGAGTCTATGTTCATGGTCTTCTGCTGCTGTAGTCCATCCACTTCAAGGCTTTCCATGTTAGGCATTCAGAAATGCTCTTCTGCACACCACTGTTGCAATGCATGATTATCTAAGTTGCTGTCGCTTTCCTATCAGCTTAAACCAGTCTGGCCATTCTCTTGTGAGCTCTCTGATTAACTAAGTATTTTTGCTCACAAAATTGCCACTCACTGGATTTTTTCTTTCAGTTTTTTTTTGCCCTATTCTCTGTAAACTCTGGAGACTGTTGTGGATGAAAACTGGAGGAGATCAGCAATTTCTGAGGTACTCAAATCACCCTGTCCAGCACGTTGCTGAATGTTAATCCATCTGTGCTACTAGCACTGCGTTTTTGTTTCCATGAGTACAGTTTCAATTCAACTCTCTGTGTTCATGATTGAACTAGACACACTGCTAGAAGTTGGCTGAAGCTGGATTGACTCTGTGTGTCTTGTTCTGTCTCTATCCTGTCTGGTTCACTCTCGCTGTCTTGCTCTCTCAGTCCCACTTTCACTGCCACTCAGTCATTGTCTCACTCTCTCTCTCTCTCTGTCTCCATGCCTCTATTGATCTCACTCACCTTCCCTGTGCCTAGCTTGTATCTTGTCACACTCTTTCTCACTGCCCAGCTCAGACGTTCATTCTCCATCTCACTTTCTCTTACTGCTCTTCCACTTCCATTCATCTGTCTCTCTCTCTCACTCTGTGTGTATGTGCATCTCATTCTCTCCCTGTCTCTTTACTTCACCCCCCGCAGACACCCTCATTTCTCTCACTGACTCTCTGCTGTCATTCTTCATCTCACTCCTCTGTTCTGATCACTTGCATCTTTTCTCATACGCCATAACTCTGTCTCTATCACCCTCTCACTCTCAGCTACACCTTCTCTCACTCTCTCCCACACTCCCTCCCTCTCTCTCAGATTCCCTCATCCCTCTCCTCCTCATTCTTCCCCCATCTCCTTCTCTCTCTCTCCCCCCCAACTCTCTCCTTCCTCCCTCTCTGTCCATTTTCTGCACCCCTTACTTCTCACTACCTTCGCTCTCCCCACTCTCCTTCCCTCTCTCTCTCTCTCTCTCCCTTTGCCACCACTCTAACACCTCCCCCTTTCTCATCACCACATTTACCCCCTTCTCTCTCTCTCTTCTCTCACCCTTTCTCCCTCTCTCCCTTCCCCTCTCTGTCCCCTCCCCCTCTCTCACCCCCTCTCCCTCCCTTGCCTTTCCTTCCCCTCTCTCCCCCTCTCTTCCCCTCTCTCTTGCCCCTCTCTCTCTCCACCCACCTTCTACCACACCCCCTCTCTCAGCCCCTCCCTCTTCCTCTCCCCTTCTCTCTATCCCCTCACTCTCCCTACATTCCCTCCAATTCTCTCCCTTCTCTCTTGCTTCCCCCTCCCCTTTTTCCTAATCCCCTCCTCCTCTTTCTTCCCTTCCCCTCTCTCTTCCTCTCCCCCTCTCTCCCCTCCCACTCTCCCCTCTCTCTCCCTTCCCCTCTCTCCTTTCCCTCTCCCCCCTCTCCATCCCCCTCTCTCCCCACTCCTTCCCCCTTCCTCCTCTCTCTCACTCTCTCCCCCTCTCCTCCCCTTTCCCTCCCGCCTCTCCCACTCCCTCCCTCCCCTTTCTTTCCTTCACCCCTCCCCTTCCCTCCATCTCCCTCCCATCTCTCCCACTCTCCACAATCCCTCCCCCTTCTCTCTCCCTCTCCATTTCTCTCCATCTCCTCTATTTTCTATTTTCTCTCCCTCCCCCTCCCTCTCTTGATCCCCCTCTCTCTCTGTCTCTTTCTGTCTTCCTTTGCCCCCTGTCTCTCCCCCTCCCTCTTTCTCTCCACCTCTATCTCCCCTTGCCACCACTCTAACACCCTCTCTCTCCCTTCTCTCTCTCTCCCCTCTATTTCCTTCCCCCTCCCCTTCTCTTCCCCTTCCCCCATTCTTTCCCCCTCACTCCCCTACACTCCCTCCCCTCTCTCTCCCTCTCACTTCCCTCTCCTTCTTTCTTTCTCCCACCCCTTCTTCCTCTCCCTTCTTCTCCCCCCTCTCTCTCTCTCCCCTTCTTTTCCCCTCTCTCCCCCCTCCCCTACCCCTCTCTCTGTCCCTCTCCCCCTCTCTCTTCCTTCCTCCCCATCCCTGTCTCCCCCTCCATCTTCTTCCCCCTCTCTCTCCCTCTCTCCCCCTCTATCTCCTCTCCCCTCTTCCCTCTCCCCTCTCTCTTCCTTCCTCCCCATCCCTGTCTCCCCTCCATCTTCTTCCCCCTTTCTCTCTCCCTCTCTCCCCGTCTCTCTCTCTCTCTCTCTCTCTCTCTCTCTCCCCGTCTCTCTCTCTCTCTCTCCCCGTCTCTCTCTCTCTCTCTCTCTCTCTCTCTCCCCGTCTCTCTCCAGTCATGCTTTATTATACCATTCTGTTCATCACCACCTTCAAGCCCACTGATCACCCCCTCCCTCTTCTCAATGTGCCCTCTCTCCTGGGACAGCTGCTTTCCATCCCCTGGCCTTCTGCCTCGCTTCACAGGCAGCCAGTTCTGATCAGAGCTTCATCTCTCTACAACAGATGTGAGCTGACAACTAAATTCTGTTTTAATTAGGGTGCTAATAATGTCTGTGAACTCCCTAAATTGTCAGATTCCTGCATATTAAACAGCTCTGTGCTCCTCATTTGCAGATTAATTAAATTCATGGACCAAATATTATATTTAAATTTCCTCTCAGTGGGTATGTGATAGTTTACTACAATACTTGTGCCAACTTTTTAAGAATTTTATTTCTTCATAAACCTAAATATTGCTGCTGATGTTTCTAAAGGAGGACCAGGGCAATGGAATATTCCTAAGTATTCGTCATCAGGTCCTGAGGAAATCTGGTTGCTGTACTCTCAAGGGTTGGAGGCAAAAGTCACACTTGGACCTGACCATAGGCAAAACTGCTTCAAGTGCTTTCCTACAGGAATAAAGGCATTGGTAATGAACCAAATGTGCCTTCAATCTACATCATTACATTTAGTCATTGTGAAGAGCAGTGTCAAGTAAGTCATTGCCTTCACACTTTCAACTCAAATCTCCTCTATTGATGCCATCTACACCCTCTATTGCCTTGGAAGATCAGCCAATATAATCAGGAACCCTTCCCACCTCGGTCATTCTCTCTTCTCCTCTCTCCAATCTCTCCGACAGATTAAAAACATGAAGACACATTCCACCAAACTCAAGGTCAGCTATCCCACTGTTAACAGACCTTTGAACAGATTTCTCATGCACTAAAAGGTGGATTCTTGATCTCCCGGTCTACTTTGTTATGGCTGTTGCAAGTAAATATGTATGGCATAGAAGGGTCTTGACCTGAAAAGTCAACTGGTTACTCATTTCTATACATGCTTTCCCCAGGTCCCCTCCTTCTTCTCTTTCTCCTTTCATCCATTCTCCTCTCCTATGAGACTCCTTCTTCTCCAGCCCTTGACCTTTCACATTCACCTGGCTTCACCCATCACCATCGAGTCACCTGGCTTCCCCTCATCCCTCCTTTTTTTTTATTCTGGCATCTTCCCCTTTCCTTCTCATTCCTGAAGAAGGGTCTGGGCCTGAAAGGTCAACTGTTTATTCCTCTCCGTAGATGCTCCTTGAATGGCTGTGTCCCTCCATCATTTTGTGTGTGATGCAAAAGGAAAGGTTTTTTTTTTCTGTATCTTGACACATGTGACAACAATAAACCAATGCCAATGCCAATTTTTCTTGCTGCTCCGCTGTACCTCACTTCTGTGGGAGTGGAGTTAATCTTCAGGATGGTTGGAAAACTCTTCAGCAAATGATGACTACGTTCCAGAGCAAAGGTCAACCGAACCTCAAAAATTGAACTGCAGTGGGAGTGGGTGGACGGCACTTTTGCTGTACTCCCTCAGTGACAGAGCTCCAAGCCATTACTGATGCTTTCACTCAAACAGATGGCAGGATGGCCCTTGTAGTCAATGTCTACAGGACAGAGACCTCTGCTGGAATGCACAGCCCTCTGGAGAGTGCCAACCACATCCCACAGCTGTCGCTCATTGATGACAGATATTGACGATGAAATGCAGCATCATCCTCAGCATGTTCCCTGGTCACTTGAGATAAGGGATACTGGAAAACTGAGAACATAAGATCTGACATAAAGTCAAAGTAAAACTTATTATCAGAGTATGTATGTGCATGTCACCACATATAACCCAAAGATTCATTTTCCTGCTGAGATACTCAGCACATCTACAGAACAGTAACTG
The DNA here is from genome assembly GCF_030144855.1 of Hypanus sabinus. Taxonomy (NCBI): domain Eukaryota; kingdom Metazoa; phylum Chordata; class Chondrichthyes; order Myliobatiformes; family Dasyatidae; genus Hypanus; species Hypanus sabinus. The sequence goes on from NC_082706.1 coordinate 18,127,551, forward strand.
TAAGCAAGATCAATGGACAACAAACTGTGTAACTGCAAGTATAAGTAAATAGCAATAAATAATGAGCGTATGAATTAACAAGACAGAGACCTTAAAGTGAGGTCACTAAGTTTTACGGTCTAGTAAACGCTGCTTCTGAGATCTGGCATACTTACAGCAATCAACTCAAAGCATTGGAAAACTACTGCTGATGAGATCTCTGTTATCTTCTCCAGATGCACTTGAAAGAAAGGTGAACCAAAGTCAGTGTCCTGTGCCGGGCAAACATCCCAGTGTTGAATTACTCGGTACACTCCACTGGCCTTGCTGGACGGCCCATGTTGTTCTCAATCCTGATGCCAAACTCTCAAAGAAGGCACTCCAAAGATTAGATCCATTTGTCACAAGTGCATTGAAACAGACTGTGAAATGCGTCGTTTGGCATAAAATCAAATTAGCGAGTACTGTGCTGGGCAGCCCACAAGTGTCACCAGGCTTCTTGCTTCAACATAACACATCCACAACTTACGACAAAATCTTCCAGAACGTAGTGGATTCATCTCAGTACATCGTGGGTGAAACCCTCTCAACCAGTGAGCATATCTACATGAAATGTTGCAGTAGGAAAGCAGCATCCATCATCACAGATCCTCACCACCCAGGCCACGCTCTTTTCTCACAACTGCCATCAGGTAGAAGGTACAAGAGCTTCAGGCCTCACACTGCCAGGTTCAGGAACAATTACTACCCCTCAACCATCAAGCTCTTGAATAAAAGGGGATAACTACACTCATTTAAGGATTCTTTTACCTTGTTGTTACATGCTCATTATTTATTGCTATTTATTTATATCTGCATTTGTGCAGTTTTTTCTCCATTGATCCTGCTTACAGTTACTGTGTCATGGTTCCGGTCGGCCGTTCCCTTTTAACACTTCTTTCTCCCTGATCATGCCCCAATTTCAGTCTGTTGCTGCTAGTTACCCGATTACCGTACATCTGGCTTTCAATCAGAGACTGGGGAAATAAAAACGAGGACGACCCTATCACGGGTTGCCAGCTCGTTGGTTAATTCTCGTGTGATACTTTGTTCCCTGTTCTGATTAGAACTGGTACTCCTAAGTTCCACTCTAGTTCTGGAGAGTCCCTGTGAATCCCGTCTCCTTGTCAAGATCCCCCGGTTTCCTGCTCTACGTTCAGGTCTACGACAGCCTCCCCAACTGAGTCGACATGCCAGTGTCCTGCACTTGGGTTCTCCTCTGTTGCCCCTGTGTAACATACTGCTCTCTAGATTTGCTAAGTATGTCCACAGAAAAAGAATGTCAGGGTTATATGTGGCGACATATATGTGCTCCTTTGACTTACTAACCCTAGTCCGTACACCTTTGGAATACAAGAGGAAACTGGAGCGACTGGAGGAAACCCATGGGGGGCAATGCACAAACTCCTTACAGAGAGCAGCAGGAATTGTATCGCAGTCTGAGAGGTAATGCTGTTCTAGTATTATGCCGACTGCTACGCTATCATATTCCGAACTGTGTCACGGCAAGATAATACCAGACAAAGAGAGGAAAGGATCTTAGGGAGTGTTTGAAGCCATCTTAAACAAGTGCCACTTTCCACTGATTCTTGTGGGAACTCTGGCTTACGACCCCTCAGAGAGGAGAAGGAGCATTAGGGATGGTATGGAGAAGCTTGCACCCATGCATCAGGGGCTCACAGAAGCACTGGACAATCGACATAAGGAGCAGATTGCCTCACAAGTCTCACTATCTCATTTCCCAGCTGTTATCAAGACTCCAAATAGCCTCCTCAACCACAAAGTTCATTCTCAATCTCAATGGCTACTGAAGAAGAAAGAGGTGTGATACTCGATGGTTAGCTTGGTTCCACCCATTGCTTTTGCAACCAAGATCCAAAAGAAATTTGTTGATTTCCTCAAGGGCAGGAGGTAACTCTGCGTCTTAGCGTTAATTCTAAATCTCAAGATTAGGAGGGTGTGCTGATATACATCCTTACCCAAATGGCGGCTCTCCATCTTTCGACCCTACAGTGTTACCTATATGGAGAATATTTTTCCCAGTGCTGTTCACCAGTAATATATTGGAAAAGGAACTGTCTTCTCAATGACACACAGCTCCATCAGCATGCATTAGCATACGTTAGCTATGGCTAGAGCCATACAGCATGGAAGCAGGTCCTCCTGCTCAGCTGTTCCAAGATGCCCCATCCAAGCTAGCTCCATTTGCCAGGGTTTGGCCCATAACCTAAACTATTCCTATCCACATGCCTAACCAACTTTTTTTTAGATCGTTATTGTCTATCTCTCATCTACTTTCTCAGACCACATTCAGTACATGTTACTCTTTCTGAAAAAAAATTGCCCTCAAGTTCCTAGCAAATTTCTCCCCTCTCAGCTTAAACCAATTCCCTCTAGTTCTTGGTTCCACCACTTTGGAAGAAAGACTGAGTGCATTAACACTATCTATACTCCCCATGATTTTATACCCCTCTGTAAGATCAACTCTCAGTCTCCTCCACCCTAAGGAAAAAAGTTCTAGCCTCTCTAACCTCTCTCTACTCAGTCCCATGAGCCCTGACAACGTTGTTCTAAATCTTTACTTCACTTATTTCAGCTTAATAATATCCTTCCTGCTGTAGGATGAGCAAAACTGAATGCAATACTCCAAGTGTGGCCTCATCAGGTTCTTGTACAACCAATTTTGATAAAGGCTAGCATGCCAAAAGCCTTCTTCACTATGCTGTCTACCTGTGGCTCCGCTTTTTCTAAGAAAGTTGCCTGCCTTTTACCAGGGACCTTTTAGAGTTAGGAAGACAATTCTCAGTAGGCGGGACGCCTCTTGGGCTGTAGAAACATGAAGGTGATCTGGTGTGCTGGAGCGAGCCACACAACACCAGGTTTATGTCTATTGCCATGGTGTCGAGAGGCTCACAGGGGGGAAAATCTTGACCAAGCGGATTGCTACCGAGCTGGAAATAGATCACACTGACAACTCAAACCATCTTCTATGCCACATTGCACCGTGTAATTTCCTGAGCGGACTGATTCTGCAAACTCCTTGCCCTTACCCATGCCCTTTCTATCAGGTTATATCATGGGGGTCCAGTTTGCCTTCTGTTGATGACAGGGTGAGGTCTTACTGTGTGGGAGTATTTTTCCCACACTTTACACTGGGGATCTAGAGTGGAGGTGTTACGTACCCCATAACTGGGTCACTTACCAACAAAGATAGAGAGGTCCGTTGAAGTCTGAAGGTAATATTTTTAACAGTATTTATTGATAAAAATACACAAAAATATTATCAATGCAAACATACAGATAATACATGTCATCAATACTAAATCTAAAAGCACAGGTATAATAATACTCAATAAGAAATAGCTCTATCGTTGTCTAGGGGATAATGTATTGTCCGATGGAAATATAAAAGTCACTTTAGTTCATTCAAGCTGTAGGCTGCAGCCTTTTTTTGTTGGAGAGAAAGACGGAGGTTTAACTTGCCCATTCCTTTTATGATGACAATCCTTTGAGAGTCGTTGGGGGACTGGCTTCCCCTTTGTGGTTAGCCAAAGCCGTGCTTCCGTGGCAAGACCCACCAATTCCAAGGCAAATGGAAAGGGACGCACGTGAGCTGTTTCCACCGGCTTTCGCTATTACGCTGTTACAGGAGTTCTAGCGTTTCTTCTGGTGCGTCTGAGGGGCTGTTCCCACAGACCCTCTTTTATCCTGACTCACAGGGTCTCAGATGTCAATCAGGTTGGGATGATGCAATCCCTCCACCAACCTCCCCACCCCCCCCCCCCCGGTTCATTGCCTGGGGGCTTCGATGCATCGTACAGGATTCAATACACAATTCCGTCTCTAAGAGACGATAGCCATTATCAATGGTTCCACCTTTCGGAGGCCAGGACATATTCCAAACTCTTTGTGGATTCTGCATGTCTTTCTCTCATTTCCTGAGTCTCCTGAACTGACTTAATAGTGATCTTGTGATTCTCAAAAAGGAGGGGGCTACGTTGTACCCTTTGGCCCCTCAGAGTTGTGGCACATTCTTAACAGAGGTTATTACATGGATCTGTCTGATGTGATAAACTGTATGGGAGACACACCAGCTCTTCGGTCTGGGTTAATCCATGTCCCAGGTACTGTGGAATGTGAGATGCTGTGCATTTGAAAGGGCTGCTCTTCAGCTTCCTGTTCCACGTTCCTGAACTTTCATCACCTGATGCGGAGTAGTTCAAACAAGTAGGGGAGATTCAAACAAGAGAACATGATTTGTGAGTTAGGGGACAAAAGTTTAAGGGTAACACGAGGGGGAATTTCTTTACTCAGAGAGTGGTAGCTGTGTGGAATGAGCTTCCAGTAGAAGTGGTAGAGGCAGGTTCGGTATTGTCATTTAAAGTAAAATTGGATAGGTATATGGATAGGAAAGGAATGGAGGGTTATGGGCTGAGTGTGGGCCAGTGGGACTAAGTGAGCGTAAACGTCGGCACGGACTAGAAAGGCCAAGATGGCCTGCTTCTGTGCTGTAATTGTTATATGGTTATATGGTTCTATATCCTCCTCGTCGGGCCAAACTAGACTGAAGGGGTTGTTAGATTTGAGGACGATGTTGTCCCGAAAGTTCTTCGGAAGACAGGAATGAGACGCACATCCTTTTTTATTAAATGTTCATCAAAGTACAACTGAGACAGCGTCAGAAGTACCAACAAGCAAGGCAAGGAAAGAAGTAGCAAAGAAACATGAGCACACTCAGGCTGGAGCAGCAGCAGCTAATGTTCTGCTTGGGTAGCCTCCAAACTGATAGCATGAACATCAATTTCTCAATCTTCTGGTAATGACCTATCCTTCACCCTCTCCTTCACCAGTCCCTTTCCTTCTCTCTTATCTCCTTGCCTGCTCCTTGCCTCCTTCTGGTGCTCCTCTCTTCTATGGCCTTCAATTCCCACCTGTCAGACTCCATGACACCCCCTTCTCCAGCCCTGTATCTCTTTCACCAATCAATTTCCCAACTATTTACCTCATCCCTCCTCCTCTCGGTTTCACCTATCACCTCTTCCCCACTCCCTCACCTTTTAAATCTACTCATCTCTTTTCCTCTGGTCCTGCCGAAGGATCTCGGCCTGAAACAACGACTATACTTTTTTCCATGGATGTTGACTGGCCTGCTAAGTTTCTTGTGTGCATTGTTGTGGGCACATGGTTTCCTTTTATACAATAAACAGGCCAGAACTGGTTTAGATAAGAAAACGATGAGCAGGTACTGACTGAGCCACACTTCAGCTTTGCTGAAAAAAAAAGACGCTACAGAAGTATAGAACCAAATGTACAAGTTACCAAAAGATCACAGACAAACGAGTGATTCTACAAGCATATAATCAAGCATAAAGAAAGCTAAAATGACCAGGAAGAGCACACTGAAAGCAACAAACTGGATCTAATCGAACAGTGTCTGCCGACCTGGCTGCCCGCACCTTTGTCTAGAATTACAATGATTCCTGAATGTCCATGGAAAGGGAGAGCACAACAGCTGACTCACTGGAGGTCTTTGGGCACTGCAGAGTCTGGAGTCAGCAGACAATTTAATTTGTTTAGTCATTTCAAATTCTTTCCAATTATTTCTTTAAACAAACAGCAAATAAATTGAAAATTTGCTTACTGTCACCTTTACCACGATAAAGTGCAAAATTTAGTATTGCAACCCATTCATAGAGATCATTTATAAACATAACTACATTGAAGTAGTTCAAAGGAAAAGCATAATGTATTTTTGGCAGAATTTTTGGCTATTGCTGGCAGAATCTCAGATAGAGACAAGAGGGTGTACAGGGACGGGATATATCTGCTGGTTGGGTGGTGTTGTAGTAACAACCTTGCACTCAGCGTCAGTAGGACCAAAGAGTTGATTGTGGACTTCAGAAAGGGTAAGACGAGGGAACACACACCAGTCCTCATTGGGGGATAAGAAGTGGAAGGGGTGAGGTATTTCATGTTCCTAGGTGTGAATAACTCTGAGGATTGATCCTGGGCTCAACATATCGATGCAGTTACGAAGAAGAGACGACAGTGAATAAACTTCATTTGGGGTTTCAGGAGAATCAACATATAACCAAAGACTCTCGCAAATTTCTGCAGATGTACTGAGGAGAGCATTCTGTTTGCATCACTATCTGATTTGGGGGGGGGGGGGAACCAGATCATAACAGATCATAACAAGCTTCAGAAAGTCATAAACTCAGTCAGCCCCATCATGAGCACTGGCCTCCCCAGCATCCAGGACATCTTCAAGAAGCAATGCCCTAAGAAGGCAGCATCCATCATTAAGGATCCCCGGTCACCCAGGACATGCCCTCTTCTCATTGCTACTAACAAAAAGGAGGTACTGGAGCCTGAAGACACATACCCTGTGATTCAGGATCAGCTTCTTCTCCTCTGCCATCTGATTTCTGAATGGATATTGAACCCATGAACGCTACCTCACTACTTTTTTTCACTACATACTTAATTTAACTTTTTAATAAATATATATTGACTGTAATTCACAGTTTTTATTATTGTGTATTGCAATGTAATACTGCCACATATCAACAAATTTCATGACATATGCTGGTGATATTAAACCTGATTCTTATTCTGCAGTTAAAAACAAGGACTTGGCTTCTTGATCCCTCAGTCTACTTTGTTATTGCCCATGGCATCTTCCCACAAAGGATGGAGCATAGTTGGAATGAGCTGCCTGACATTGTGGTTGAGGTGGCACAATAGCAAAATACAAAAAAACCATCCGGATAAGAACGTGGACAGGAAGGGTTAAAAGGGTAAAATTCAAAGTACATTTATTATCAAAGTGTGTGTATTATATATACTTGTCACAACCATAGTCTCTGCTGCTGGGTCTACGTGCCCCAGCAGGCAGGGTGTGTTGTGAGCATGTATGTTCCAGTTAATTACAGACTCATTAAGGTGGTACTTAACTTTCTTCTTTTTGTTCTTGTCTTGTCGAGATGACCAAAAACATAGCAACATTTATGCTCCCTGCTCACCCTCATCTTATCTTTGTCAGGGAAAGAAGACCATTTGAATTGACACAGTAGAACAGAGATATTCATTTAGTATTTAATTATTGCTTCCAGCCACATTGTTGGCATTAAACTTTCAGTTTGAGAGTTTTAGTTAACAGCCCTGTTGGCCTATGATTTATTGTTTTACTTTCGCTTTAAATTCTGCAACCGTTATCATTAAAGTCAATGAACTGTCAATCTGCCTCTGTGTCTCTTTATCCGCACAAACTTGAGATTTGTCTCCTTAGAAAGCCAAACACAGGTAAATGGTACTTACTCACTAGGCAACACAACTTGGGCTGAAGGGCCTGTATCGATGATATGTGACTCTATGACTCAATAACTGTAACATTCTGCTTTGTTTGTTTCCTTTTTGTTCTATGTTCTACCTCAATGTACCGATGTTTTGACAGATCTATCTGGAATGGCATGCAAAACTTTCACTCTATCTCAGCATTTGACCATAGTTCAAGCTTTAAAATTGAAGATTCAAGACTCAAAGTGCAAGATTCGAGGTTGTTTATTGTCATTTTTCAGTATGCAAGTATAAAGGAGAACAAAATGATTGTTGGCTAACAGGAGGAGTCAAAGCCAAAGAGAGGGCACATCACAAAACAAAAAAATTGTGGGAAGTTAGAGAATTGGGAAGCTTCTAAAAACCAACAGAAGGCAACTAACAAAGTCATTAAGAAGGTAAAGATGGGATAAGCTAGCCGATAATATTAAACAGGATACCAAAAGTTTCTTCATATAAATAAAGTGTAAAATATTGATGACAGTGGATATTGGACTGCTGGAAAATGATGCTGGAGAGGTAGAAATGGGGCACAATGAAATAGCCAACGAATTAAATAAGGATGTTGCATATGACTTCACTGTGGAAGTTCCAGGCGTCAGGGGGCATGAAGTGTATGAAGTTACCATAACTAGAGAGAAGGTTCTTGGGAAACTGAAAGGTCTGAAGCTAGATAGGTCACCTGGACCAGACGGTGTACACCCCAGAGTTCTGAAAGAGGTGACAGAAGAGATCGTGGAGGCATTAGTTCTGATCTTTTAAGGACCATTAAATTCTGGAATGGTTCCAGAAAACTGGAAAATTGCAAATGTCACTCCACACTTCAAGAACTGAGGGAGACAGAAGAAAGGAAACTATAGGCCAATTAGTCTGACCTTAGTGTTTGGAGTCAATTATTAATGATCAGATCTCAGGTTACTTGGAAACACATGATAAAACAGGCCAAAAATCAGCATGGGTTCCTCAAGGGAAAATCTTCAATGACATATCTTTTGGAATTATTTGAAGAAAGAACAAGCAGGATAGACAAAGGAGAATCTATTGATGTTGTGTACTTGGATTTTTAGAAGGCCTGTAACAAGGTGCCACACAAAAGGCTGCTTAACAAGCTACAAGTCCATGGTATTACAGGAAAGATTCTAAAATGGATTAAACAGTGGCTGATTGGCAGTAGGTAAAAATTGGGAATAAGAGGAGCCTTTTCTGACTGGCTGTTGGTGACTAGTGATGTTCCACAGGAGTCTGTGTTGGGATTGATTCTTTTTACATTATATAGCAATGATTTGGATGATGTGATTGATGGTCCTTTAACATCTGCCAGACGATGCTGAGGATGTTCTACAAGGCTGTGGTGGCCAATGCTATCATGTTTGCTGTTGTGTGCTGGGGCAGCAGGCTGAGGGTAGCAGACACCAACAAAATCAACAAAATCATTCGTAAGGCCAGTGATGTTGTGGGGGTGAAACCGGACTCTCTGACGGTGGTGTCTGAAAAGAGGATGCTGTCCAAGTTGCATGCCATCTTGGACAATGACTCCCATCCACTCCATAATGTGCTGGTTAGGCACAGGAGTACATTCAGCCAGAGACTCAATCCACTGAGATGTAACACTGACCATCATAGGAAGTCATTCCTACCTGTGGCCATCAAACTTTACAACTCCTCCCTTGGAGTGTTAGACACCCTATGCCGATAGGCTGGTCCTGGACTTATTTCCACTTGGCATGATTAACTTATTATTTAATTATTTATGGTTTTATATTGCTATATTTCTTCACTATTCTTGGTTGGTGTGGTTGTAACAAAACCCAATTTCCCTCGGGATCAATAAAGTATGTCTGTCTGTTTTCTTACAAAGTTTGCAGACAATATGAATATAGCCAGAGGGGTAGGTAGTATTGAGGAAGTAGAGAGGCTACAGAAGGATTTAGACAGATTAGGAGAATGGGCAAAGAAATAGCAGATAAAATACAGTGTTGGGAAGTATATGGTCATGCACTTTGGTAGAAGAAATGAAAGGGTTGACTATTTTCTAAATGGAGAGAAAATACAAAAACATGAGATGCAAAGGGACTTCAGACTCCTTCTGCAGAATTCCCCAAATGTTCAAAACCCAAAGATACAACTGCAGATGCTGTGGATCAAAGAATACGTACACAATGCTGGAAGAACTCTGCAGGTCAGGCAGTATCCGTGAGAAAAGGGTAGCCAACGTTTCGTGCCGAGACCGAAAAGAAGGGTCTCCGTCCTAAATGTTGGTTACTCTTTTCTCACAGATGCTGCCTGACCTGCTGAGTTCTTCCAGCGTTGTGTACGTATTCCCTAAAGGTTAATTTGAGTCTGTGGTGAGGAAAGCAAATGCAAAGTTGGCATTCATTTCAAGAGGACTAGAACATAAAAACAAGGATGTAATGTTGAAACGTTATAAAGTACTGGTGAGGCCTCACTTGGAGTATTGTGAGCAGGTTTGCATCCCTTACCTTAGAATGGATATGCTGAAACTGCACAGGGTTCAAAGGAGGTTCATGAGAATGATTCCAGGATAGACTGGTTTGTCATATGAAGAGCATCTGGTGGTTCTGGGCCTATATTCAGTAAAATTCAGAAGAATAAGTGGTGGGGGGGAGGTGACCTCATTGAAACCTATCGAATGGTGAAAAGTCTTAATAGAGTACATATGGAAAGGATGTCTTCTATAGTGGGAGAGTCTAAGACCAGAGGATGCAGCCTCAGAATAGAGGGACATCTTTTTAGAGCAGAGATGAGGAGGAATTTTTTTTTAGCCAGAGGTGCTGAATCTATGGACTTCTTTGCCACAGGCAGCTGCAGAGGCCAAGTCTTTATGTATACTTAAGGAAGAGGTTGATAGATTCTTGATTGAACAGGGCATGAAGAGATATGGGAAGAAGGCAGGAGAATGGGGCTGAGAGGAAAATTGGATCAGCCATGATGCAATGATGGAGCAGACTTGATGGGCCAAATGGCCTAATTGAGCTCCTATATCTTATGGTCTTATGCTCTTACTCTGGATCTAATGCAGCACAAAAATAAGTAAGCATAAAGAACACAATAAAAATATAATAAATACTTAAGATTAGCTTATTTACATAGACTGACTATGTGTACACAAAGGGATTCTAGATACCGGAGTATCTGTAGCATAGTGGTTAGTACATTGCTTTATTGTATGAGCGACCCAGGTTCATTTCTCGCCACTGCCTGTAAGGAGTATTTTACGCTCTCTCTGTGACTCTGTGGATTTCCTCCGGGTGCTCTGGTTTCCTCCCACAGTCTAAAGGTTAATTGGTCATTGTAAATTGTCCTGTGAGTAGGCAAAGGTTAAAATTGGAGGTTGCTAGGCGACACGGCTCGAAGGGCCAGAAAAGGCCTACTCCGCACTGTACCTCAACAAATAAATAAATAAACCCTGACAGGAAATGGTAAATGGTAAATGGTGTTGGGGTGGGTGAATGGGTGGAGGTATTGATCAGCTTGGTGGATTAAGTGAAGTAACTGCTTTTGAGTCTAGCTGCCCTATCATGGATGCTGCATAGCCTGTAATAAATCAATTCAAAAGAAAAGAAGTGAGTCCAATATGAAGTGAAGTTTGATCTACACTGCCCCATCAAATGCCACAGGAGCTGGACAATCTGAAGGAGACAGGAATATAGAAAGTTTTCAGTTGACTGGAGCTCCTCACCTGAGACCAATTAATGGAGACAGCTGTACCTGCATCTTCATAGTTGAGAGAGCAAACAACAAGACTGACTGCAGAAAGAAGACAGCATTAGCAAAAAAAAATAATTAAATGCCTTAGAAGCTGTTTCATGAGGTGGGTGTCATGAACAGGGTTTAGATATAGCCTCCTGTTCTTGTAGGGAAAGGGTAGGCTAGGAGGATGAAAAAAGAACACTTGCATAAAATTAAATGGATGAAATAAACAAAATAGCTTGTAGTCCTTCCCCACCCCCACCTTCTTATGCTGGCTTCTGTCCCATTCATTTCCAGTCTTCACGAAGGGTTCTGGCTCACTTGCTGTGTTCCTCCAACATTTTAGGTGTGTTGCTTTGGAATTGCAGTATAGGATCATAGGACTACAGGATATCGGAGCAGAATCAGACCATTAGGATCTCGAGTCTGCTCTGCCATTCCCTCATGATGGATTTATTTTCCCACTCAACCCCATTTTCCTGGCTTCTCCCCATAACCTTTGATGCCTTTACTAATTAAGTACTTATCAAGCTCTACTTTAAATATACCCAGTGCATTGTACTCCACAGCCGTCTGTGGCAATGAATTCCACAGATTCACCACCCTCTGGCTAAAGAATTTCCACTGGATCACTATCCCAAAAGCATATCCTATTCTGAGGCTGTACCTTCTCATCCTAGACTCTCTCATTACTCTCAATCTATGCTTTTCTATATTAGTAGATATTACTGAGATTACCCCTCATTCTCTTAAACTCCAGTGAGTACATGTCACGGTCTGGTCCGTTGACTACTCATTTCAGTTAATTTCCTTTTCCCCGTGTTCCACTGGTCTCCTTGATTAAGGCACCTGATCTTCATCCAAACCGGCAGCGTAAAAACTCCGGCTTTTATCTACTCGCTGCTGGTTCATCACCGTAGCCAGTACAGTAATGCTCTTTCCGAGCTGCCAAGAATAAGGGAGCGTCTTCATGAGCTTCTCCATATCAAGATCCCTCCTGTTTGTTTTTGTTGTCTTGTGTCCAGCTGAGTGTTGCCGGCCGTTTTGCAGCTATTCCAAGCCGGGAAGGGAGTAGTCTGTCGTTGTTTTGTTCTGTCGAGTCCCAGTCCCAGTCCAAATTGAGGCTCTGAGTCCCAGTCCAGTCAAGGCTTCTGTGCCCAAGTCAAGCCCGAGTCCAAGCTTCATGTCCAAGTCCATCGCCGTGTTGAGTCTTTGTGCTTCTGTCTTGCATTCGGGTTTCGCTTCGAGCCGCTCATTGTAATAGTGCATGTCCAGAGCCCATCGGCCATCAAATACCAGCATCTGCAGAATCTGGTGTATTTGTATAAAATGGAATGATATAGATTTTTTCAGGGTTTTTTTCTTTAAGTTTTTATTCATCAACATAATCCCATTTAAAAATTGGTGTGGAATAAAGTTCCCTTTGTACTATTTCATCAAATATTTTGTAGGTGGGGAGCTGGCACTTTACAAGAAAATCCCTGTGCAAAAAAAAAAGGTGGGTTAGGTGCAAAGTCACAAAGACGAGAAAAATCTGCAGATGCTGGAAATCTAAAGCCTCCTCTACTGCCACAATGAGGCTATACCCAGGCAGAAACAGCAACACCTTATGTTCTCTGGGTAGCCTCCAACCTGATGGCATGAACATTGATTTCTCAAACTTCCAATAATTGCCCCACCAACACCCCCTCCCCTCAGCATTCCCTATTCCTCTCTCATCTTATTGCCTTATATGCCCCTCTGCTACTTCTCCTCCTTCCCTTGATTCCAAGATCTTCTGTCCTCTCCTATTATATTCCACCTTCTCCAGCTCTTAATCTCTTTCACCAATCAACTTCCCAGCTCTTTACTTCACCCCACCCCACTCCCAGTTTCAGCTAACATCTTGTACTTCTTCCTCCCTTCCCTCACCTTCCTATCCTGACCTCTTCTCTTTCCTTCCGGTCCTGATGAAGGGTCTCGCCCTGAAACATTGCCAGTTTGTTGTTTCCCACAGATGCTGCCTGGCCTTCTGAATTCCTCCAGCATTTTGTGTGTGTGCGCTTGGGCGCAAAGTTATGTTTTCTCTACACAATTCCCATGTAAAAACAGTTAAATGCAGAATTAAGTCCCCCTGACACAGTCTCATCAAATACTCCCTGTGCAGGGACAGCAGACAGAGTAAAGCTCCTTCTATAATGTCCAGTGACCAGCACCCAGATCTCCATCCCATGTGCTTCCTTATAGGTGAAGATCGAAGCCATCAGGATAGGGAGGCTGCAAAAGAGTTGTGATGCCCCTGAATTTAAGGTGCATTGCCTTTCTAATGAGGCACTTGCCGGGGTTACTGAGGAAGAAAGCATGTTCTGGCACTGATAAAGACCCTTGAAGTTGCTGCAGAAGTTGAACCGAGAAGATATTGAACCATTGCCGCAGGATATAAAAGGATATACAGTATCTGGCAAAAAGAATGCAAATTCAGTCACAAGCAGCAATGCCAAAAGCATCAGTAGATGCCCCAAGGGAAGAATGAAATCTACTGCTGAATTATAGGGTCAATTGGGTTTCAATTATTCACAGCTTTCACTGATGTTGCAATATTACTAAAAACACAAAATGCTGGCCGAACTCAGCAGGCCAGACAGCATCAGTGGGAGGAGGTAGTGACGACATTTCGGCCCGAAACGTCGTCACTGCCTCCTCCCATAGATGCTGTCTGGCCTGCTGAGTTCGGCCAGCATTTTGTGTATTTATTTATTTCCAGCATCTGCAGACTCACTCGTGTTGCAATATTACTGTTCATTTCACTTTTTCCCCTTCACTCTCTCTTCACCTTCTCTCTCTTCCCTTTCTCTCTCCCCACATTTCCCTCTCCTTCTCTCTCTCTCTCTCTCTTCACATCTCTCTCTTCCCCTTCTCTTTCTTTCCCCCTCCTTCCCTTTTTCTCTCTCTCCCTTCCCTTTTGCTCTTTCCCCTTACCTTTCGGACATCATCTACAAGCGGGTGGCACCTAACATCGAAAATTCTCACCATCTGGGTCATGCCCTCTTCTCATTGCTACCATCAGACAGCAGGTACAAGAAGCCTGAAGTCCCACACCATCAGGTTCAGGAACAGCCACATTCCTACAATCATCAGATTCTTGAACCAAACTGCAAAACTCCAACACTCCCTCAGCAACGGAACACTATCAACTACCTCTTGCATTACAATAGTTTTTTTTTTGAACAGATCTTCCTTTCTCTCTTTATGATCTTGTATAATTTGGGTATAACTTATATTTTGTGTCTTGTCTGTACCTAATCACCTGTAATGTTGCTGCAAGCAAATTTTGTCTACGTGACCATAAACTCCAGTTGTCTTGTCTTTACCTCTGATCTTGTTCACTGACTGGCCCTCTACTAGCAAATTTTCTTCCACAATGTTAGGGCTGACTCTTTGTTCTAAAATCTCCCTTAAGGTCTCACCCATCCCTTTCTCTGCAGTCTCACCCATTTCTACGAAGCTCTGATCTCTACATGCAAGCAATGTATTTCAAGTGTCCACTGATTTCCTCATCTGTGCATGGTGACTTCAGATTTTGAGAGCTGGATTCTGACGTGATGGTACATCTCGGAGAGCTACTGGCTGTCAGTTGCAATGGCCGGGACTGATCCAGACAGGGTGCTGTTTGTGTGGTTTGTATGTTCTCCCTTTGACTGCATGGTCTTTTTCCAGGTGCTACAGTTTCCTCCCACCTCCCAATGGTACACAGTTTGGTCAGTTAATTGAAAAATGTAACTTGTGCCTGGTGTGTTGATGACAGGAAGAATCTGGAAGGAGTGAATTGGAATATGGATTAGTGAAGAATAGTGCTTGTCGGTACAGACTCAGAAGGATGAAGGGCCTGTTTGCATGCTGTAACACTCTATGACTCAAGGTCTGGAATTAACCCTCTAAACTTCGTATCTGCTCTCATCCTTTCAAATTGTTACTCGGTTCTCTGTCCTCCCACTGTGTGCTGCTTGTTGGTGAGTGTTGGATAACAATACTCACCAATTAGGGCAGCACAGAAGCATTGGGGGCTTGGGGGTCTCAGGCTGAGCCATTGGAGTGACAATGGCCTGCCCAGCTCCTCACATTTGCTCTCTCCTCCGCCCCCCCCACCCCAGTGCATCACCAATAGCCACAGGATGAGCGGTTACAACACCTCCCTCGAGCTGCCCGACAGCACCCTCAACTTCGCCAAGGAGCACCCCCTGATGGATGACCTGGTGCAGCCCGTGGGAGAGCGGCCATTACTCATCTAGAAGAATGTCAGCTACAGGAGGATTGTGGTGGACAGGTCCTGTCCTGGAATGGGATTCAGTACACTGTCCTGTACATTGGGATAGGTCATTCTTTCTGTTTTTGAGGAATAGGGACATGTGGTGTGATGTGTCAAACAATTGGACTTCAGTTTCAAAAGCTGACCTGAAGTTCTGCCTGCAATGATGTCTTCGAGTGTAGAGTAAACCAGTTCAGAAACAGGCCATTTGGCCCACTGAACCTATACTGACCATCAAGTTCCCATTTACACCTATCACAGGCTAACCCATTTCATTCTCACAACGTACACTGCAGATGCTGTGGTCAAATCAAGACGTACAAAAAAGCTGGATGAACCCGAAACATTGACTGCTTCTTTCAACGTGTGCTGCCCGACCTGCTGAATTCATCCAGCATTTTTGTACGTCCATTTCTTTCTCCCTTTATGCCCACCAAATCCCCAAGATTCTACTACTCCCCAGGACTGGTGAACCTATGGCACACGCAAGAATCTGGTTAAAATGTAGCATGTAGAGCCACGACTCAGTTCTTTAAACCCCACCCATAATGGGGCAGCATGGTAGTGTAGTGGTTAGCACAACACTTTACATCATAGGCAACCCGGGTTCAATTCCTGTCACTGCCTGAAAGGACCTTGTACTTTCTCTCCATGACTGCAAAGGTTTCCTCTGGGTGCTCTGGTTTCCCCTCACAGTCCAAAGATGTACCAGTTGGCAGGTTAACCCATGGCTGCATTCCTGTACATGGTTCTAACTCCATAATCAAGTTTGCAGACAACACCACAGTGGTTGACCTCATCAGAGGGGATGACAAGATGGCCTACAGGGACGAGGTTCAGCACTTGGTCGTGTGGTGTGATGACAACAACCTGGCGCTTAACACCCAGAAGACCAAGGAGATCATTGTGGACTTCAGGCATGATAGGAGCCACACTCACGTCCCCATCTACATCAACAGAGCTGTAGTGGAGCGTGTATCAAGCTTCAAATTCCTTGGTGTTCACAGTTCCGAGGATCTCACCTGGTCCCTGAATTCCTCCATCCTGTTCAAAAAGGCGCAATAGCACCTTTATTTCTTGTGGGGCATCAAGAAAGCTCACCCCTGTCCCAAGATACTGACGGTCTTTTTAACCGCTGTACCATTAAGAGCATACTCACCAACTGCATCTCAGTGTGGTATGGCAATTGTCCTGTATCGGACCGCAAAGCACTCCAACGGGTGGTGACAACTGCCCAGCGGATTATCGGCACCCAATTGCCCACCATTGAGAACATCTACCATAAACGCTGCCTGGGAAGGGTGAAAAGCATTATCAAGGATGCATCGCACCCTAACCATGGATGTTTTACTCTCCTCCCATCCGGTAGGTGCTGCAGGAGCCTCCAATCCCACACCAGCAGGCACAGGAAGAGCTTCTTCCCTGAGGCTGTGACCCTGCTGAACCTCACATCACAGCGCCAAGCAGTATTGCACCCATATTGTACTGTCCCAGTACTGTCTCGTGTGCTGTAGCACTTACTTTTTATTCCAAGTTATTTTGTAAATAACACTATTCTTTACATTTCTGCTTAGATGCTAACTACATTTCATTTGGCTTTGTATCTGTACTTGGCACAATGACAATAATGTTGAATCTAATCTAATCTAATTAATTGGTCATTGTAGATTGTCCTCTGATTAGGCTAGGATTAAATCGGGGGGGGTGGGGGGGGAAATTGCTGAGCAGCACAGCTCAAAGGGCTGGAAGGGCCTATTCCACGCTATATCTTAAGATTTAAATAATGCTCCTGTGAAGTGGTTTACATGGTATTCCTGGCACAATATGGGACTAAATTATGATTTATTAATTTCCAGTTTCTAAGCAAATCAATAATTCTTTGATCAGTTAGAAAGCACATGCTGCACCTCATTGCTTGTAAATGCCTGAGATGCCACAATGGGCAGTGAGCCCACCAATTTTCATCTTCTCCGAGAGAGCATTACTGCCTTTTTTCAGTGCATCAGAGAGCCCATATCCATATTCATAGGCACGTTTAGTTTGCATTAGTCTATCTTCAAGCGCGCAAGTTGTCTCAATTAGCACAATTAACGTTTTTTATCTAATTGCCCCCTTGAAGTAATTGCCTGGAATCGTGTCCTGATTAAAATTGGTTTGATTTCTTTCCTGTACACCTTGAAGCATCTGTAGCTCACAAAATAAAAAAAAAAGTCACTTAGAGATTTGCTGTTTAATAACAACTTGACTGTGGTTCTCCTGTGGGAGCACTTAACGTTACTGTTCTGAGGACGTGGGAATGTTTCTACTTACGTTGGGAGCAAAGCTCAGGTTGCTTACTTTGCTGTGTTGAGACTTGACTTGTCTGCTCCCCAGTTTTGCTGCATTGATCTTGTTGTAATTCCTCTGAAATTTCCTTACTCCCGGGAGATTTAACTGCAGTTTCTCTAGCTCTGCCATCCTGCCTCCACATCTTCTGTGTGAGCTTCTAATCTCATCTCGTTTTGCTTGTCGTTCACTCCATCAAACTCTCACTCCCTCACACTTTCTCTGATTTCACCTCCTAATCTACCTCCCTCTCTACCCCTCCCTCTTAATCTTCCTCCTCCCTCCTTAACCCCCTCCCTCATCCCTTTCCTCCCTAGCCCTCCCTCTTTATCACCATCCTCCTTATCCACACTCTCTCTAGCCCTCTCTTCTTTGCCCCTTCCCTCTCTACTAAACCTCATCTCTAAAAATTGTATCCCCCTCCCTCCCTCTCTACCCTTCTTATTTCCCCTCTTCCTCCCCTTCCTCCTCTCTCATGCCTCCTTTCCACCCTCTGACCAATATCCACACCTCCCTCTCCCACATTTACTCTCTCTCTCCCTCCCCACACACACTCTCTTTCTCTTTGTCAGTCCTCACACCTTCAACTCCAAAGGATGTAGCCCCTGAAGGCTTGCTACATCCGTGGTGGCACTGATTTTCTGCTGTGATATTAAAGCAAACTGTTTTTTGATCTCTTGGTTCAGTGTAAAAAAAAGTGTACGCAGCACTATTCCTGAAAATGTGATGTTCCACCTGGGGTCCTGGTCAATAATTTTCCTCATTCACCAGCACTAAAGCATCTGTTAATTGTTGTACTGCTGGAGGCTTGCTGTGTATAACGAACTAAATGGTGCTAAGCTACAGAGGTAACTCTGTCTAAAAGTTCTCTATTTGCTTAAATCACTTTGCTAAGACCCAGGTTCACTAAAGGTTCTAATGAATCCCTTTCTTTTCTCTGTTTAGACCCGAAGCACTGATAATAGTTTAGGGAACAGAACATTAACCCAAGGTACAAACATGCACATCACAAGGCACATATCGCACATGTTTTGGTGGTGTAGAGGTTAGCACAACACTTTACAGTACAGCAATCCAGGTTCAATTCCTGCTGCTGCCTGTAAGAAGTTTGTACGTTCTCTCAGTGACCACTTGGGTTTCCTCCCTGACAGACCAAAGACCTACTGCTTGGGAGGTGAATTGGTTTGGTCATTGTAAATTGTCCTGTGATTCAGCTCGAGTTAATTGCCGGAATGGCTCACAGGGCCGGAAGGGCCTATTTCACACTGTATCTCAATAATAAATATAAGATGGCAAGTAAGCATGCAGTCACGCAACAGCAATATGCATCACCCAAGCCCCTGGGTGATGTGGCCAGATATGATCTTTTTGACCTTTAGACAGAACAAATAAACTTGGAAGATTTTCCACTGTAGACATCGGTCTCCGAATCTGGGCAGGCAGAATCTTCTGTGTCTGTATTTGTTTATTTCCACTTCAATGAAAGTTACTGTAGTTCAGTTACTTTCTGATCTAAAATCATTTCATTTTATTTATTTACTGAGATACAGCATGGAATAGGCCTTTCTGGACTTCTGAACCAGCAATTTCCCCGATCTAACCCTAGCCTAGTGACGGCACAATTTATAATGACCAACTAACCTACCAGCCGATGCACCTTTGGACTGTGGGAGGAACCCGGAGCATAAAACCTATGTTTTATGGAATGAAAGTACAAACTCCTTACAGGCAGCCGCGAGAATTGAACCTGGATCACCTGTACTGTAAAGAACTGTGTTAGCCATTACGTTAATATGCTGCCCATTCTGTTTCGTTGTGAGGAACCTTCAAACTGAGGATTATTGATGATCATGAAGGGAAAGCCTTCCAATTCAGACTAGTGTCTGCTTTCAGTGCATCTATATCATAAATACAATGTAAATAGCATGTGTAGTCTTTATTTTATTCAATGTATACATTCTTAAATCTTACTATTACCATTACATGTTGAGTTGAAATTAAATTGTGTTTTATCACAACAGCTCTTGCGAACGTTTAAAATTGACAAATCCACTGGGATCATTTGAAATTTCCAGACCCTTTATCACTGAGTCAATCAAATTGCGATGAGTTCTTGGTTTACAAATTAAACAAATTCTCTTTATCACTAATTAAAATGTCAAATGTTCAATATATTTTCCAAACTGGATCTGATAATTTATAAATACAGTAAATAACTTTGTGTTACATGAAACCTTTTTGTTTGAAGGCTTTATTCACCTGTTAGAACTGGTTTGATGTTTTAGAGTGAAATTGCTTAAATATCAATATGTAATTCATTTGAATGGACAAAATGAGTCTATTGACTATTGACTGTGAGTTCAGAGAGACATATAAAGATTTAAGTGGTTTGAACTTATGGCCTTAATGATTATCCGAGAATAGATCATGATAGGAATGTTGGACTAAAGCCTGGAATCAGCAAGCTGTCCCACAGGAAAGACTGGACATGCCTTGCCTCTATCTGCTCAAGCTGATAAAAGTGAGAGAGGACTTCACTTGCTAGGTTGGATGTGGAGAAGATACGTCCTTTTGTGGGAGAATCACAGTTCAGCACGGACTAGATAGGCCAAAGGGCCTGTTTCCGTGGTGTAGTTCTCTATGCCTCTAGTCAGGAACTAGAGGATATTACAAATAAGGAGCACCCAGATTAATTCAGACTGGAGATTTTTGCTCCCAAAACATTGTGAGTCTGGAACTTTTTTTCTATTAATTTGAGGAATAAAATCTTTGAATATGTTTAAGACAGAGATAGATTCATTGTAAGAAAAGTAAGCAAGTTTCCAGAAGTCAATCAGCTGCAATTATAATCAGGCCAGCCATGATTCTATTAAATAATGTAGGAGGCTTGAAATACTAAGAGACCCAGTATTGATCCTAGGTTATAAAGTTCAAATCCTTCATTCAGTATCAGATTAATTATCACTTACATATGATGTGAAATTTGTTGTTGTGTGGCAGCAAAGGATAAATAGATAGATGCTTTATTGATCTGAAATGAAATTATAGTGTAAGACATAAAATTGCCATAAATGCAAAAAATATATAGTGCAAAAAGGGAATAACAAAGTGGGATTCAAGGACTACTCAGAAAGTCTTACTGTGGATCTCCAAGCTTCCTGTACCGCCACTATCAAGAAGAGGGCATGTCCTTCATGAGGGTTCTTAGTGATGGATGCCCCCTTCTTGAGATAATGCCTCTTGAAGATGTCCTTGTTAGAAACTATCTGTCTTCTTCTTAAGCTCAACACCCCTACTGGGCTGTTGACAGCAGATTGCCAAAAGTCCTCAGTCCTGTTTGATCGGACCTGCAGCTTCTGCTTTTACCACTTGTCTTCATACATCTTCCAGGTGAAGATCTTTCCCCCCTCAGGGATGCGGTTGGACCTTCAGTTGGCGTTTCCGTAGCTCTGGGTTTTTGTGAGATGGGACAGTTACACACATAAGCAACCCTCCTCCTTTCACAGCCGACAGACCATCCTTGGCCGTCCTTGGCAGAGTTGTACCTGTCTGTGGACAGTACATGTTGTACTGGTGACATGGTGTGGGCACATCATCACTAACGCTGCCAGTGGCATGATCTCCTAACTTGACATTTGACATCATCTTGTGCTCCAGGACTGGGAATATGGGTGTCAAAGCCGACAGTTATGACTGCTGCGTGCATTTTCTCCAGTGAATTGTCCTTTCTGTCTGACTTGTCTCTAAGTACCCTGTGATTCACTGCAGAGTAATTAGATTTGTATTGACAGGATCCATAAAGCATTTGTTTCTCAGCAGTAATATTGATGGAGTGAGGTATCACCTTCTTTTTTAAACGCTGCTGTTTAAGGAGGCAGAATTCACTTTGCATTAAGCATCCTGATGAACCATGAAAGGTACAGTCAGTCCTTGCCATGTAGTATCATCTCTGTTTTATTGCTGATTCTTTATTGCATTTGTATGTGGTTATTATACTCTGAATACAAAGCAGGTGATTTAGACAGAGGGTAGGGTTGCATTTTAGATATATTGACTGAGGAAGCAGTAGGAGGGTTGCTTCTATTGCAATTAATGCTTTCTGATAGCACTGTGCATGATGCAAGTCATTTTTATTTGGATATTAATTTATTTAGAGATTAAACATGGTAACAAGCCCTTCTGGCCCATGAGCCTGCACCACCCAAATACCTGACAAGTTAACCTACTAACCCATCCATCTTTTGAATGTGGGAAAAAAATCAGTGGACCCAGAAGAAACCTACCTGTACGGAGCCTATAGAAGTTGGTTTCACTCAGGAGTTCATTCCTACCTCTGACAATGTAGAGGTAGTTTCATTTCTTGGACAGCATGACCCGAATTCTAAAAGTACTTGGTGGAACACCGTAGAAAGAGTTCTGCTCTTTTATTTCAAATCTGTTCCATTTTCAGGGTCCATTTGTTGCCTATGAGGCCAGCAATTATTGTCCATCCCTTCTTGCCCTTGAGAAGGGGATGGTGGTTTGCTAAGCCAGCTTTCAGAAGCCACCACATTCTGTGGGTGTGGAGTCACATACAGTCCAAACCGAGGAAGTCTTCCAAAACAACTAACCATCTGCTTGAAGAACTCAGTAGGTCAGGCAGCAACTGTGAGAGGAAAGAAACTGCTGACCATAAATACCCAATGATTCTTTTCCTCACACAGATGCTGCCCAAACAATTGAGTTCTTCCAGCACAGTATTTAATGCTCCAGATTTCATCATCTGCAATCTCTTGTGGTTCCAGTATAAGAACTACTTCTCCTGAAGAACATTGGTTAACTAATAAAGTTTTAATAATTTATTATTCCCTTTGCATCCATTCACCACATTCTTCCCTAACTTACCTGAATTAATGGATCACCTGCCAAGTCATGCTCCTTATTCTCTCCTTAGCCTCTTATTTCCTGGAGAGGGATGGGCTCTGCCAGGATTCGGATGCCTAAGACATGCTGTACGATGAACAATCACCAAAAAGATCGGTGCAAAAAGCCTGTCATGAAGGCGTCCCGACAACTCCACCAGGAGTTAAGTGTGTGCACACACACCCCCTCTTATTTGGGCGGTTGGGTGAAGATTTATCTCCACCAAAGAAGGTGTAAGGTGCTTCTTCCCTCCACTAGCTTGCAGGTCACCCTTGGGTGAAGTGCAGCAGTGCTTAGCCCTGTTCAGAGTCACATGAAGCCATTGGAGTGGGTGGTGGATGGTCCTATGAGCAGCTGGTACGTATCACAAGTCCTGGTTATGTGACCACTGACACCAGGCAGACCATCTCTGAAGAGTATTGATCATGACTGCAGTCAACCATCTAGTAAAAACGTTATTTAGAAGAAGGAAATTGCAGAATACTTCTGTAGAAAAAATTGCCAAGAACAATCATGGTCATGGATAAAGAGAAGAATAAGAACAGATGGAAGGACAGATTAAAAGCAGATAGAAGACCATAATCACCTACATCATATGACATGGTACGTAATGATGATGATGATTCTGAATTCCACCCTCTTTCGGTTCTACTCCTGATGAAGGTTTCAAACTGAAAGGTAGACTTCATTCCCACCATCCATGCTGGCTGATCTGCTGAGACCCTCCAGTGCATTGTAAAAGGTTGATTCAGATTTCCAAATTCTTTAGATTCTTTTGTATATGAGGTTTCATAATAGTCCAATAGTTCTTCTTAGCATCATCATCTCACCATCATTTGCTGCTACAAGTTCCACATTCATAACAACATTCAAATTCGCCATTTTCAGAGGTGAGCTTTGTACCCTGGTCTCTGGATGTTAATCCTAGCCTTCCACATACAAGAAAGTAGTATCCATCAACAAAGACACCCACCATGCAGACCATGCCCTCTTCTTGCTTCTACTATCGGCAGATTTTACAGGAGCCTTGGGTCTCGCACCACCAGGTTCAAAAACAGTCAATATCATTCAACCACCAGGCTTCTGAACTGCTCATCCACTAGTGCCCTGAATTGATTCTATAACCTACAGACTCAGTTTCAAGGACTTTTCTCAACTCGTTTTCTCAATATTTTTTTTATTTGCACACTTTGTCCTCTTTTGCAAATCGGTTGTCAGTCTTTGTCTACTTATGTATTATTTTTCATGGATTTGTATTTCTTTTGTTTTCTATTGTATTTCTTTTCTTCTTTAGATGCCCACAAGAAAACAAATCTCAGGGTTGATATAAGGTGACACATACAGTACTGTGCAAAAGTCTTAGGCACATATACAGAATATATCTAGGATACCGAAGACTTTTGCACAGCACTGTGTTCATCAACATGGAACGGAAAGCAAGTTTGTAAAACTGGTGGGAGCAAAGAATTTTGGGAATGGCGAAGGTGGAGCAACACAGGAGGTGTGTGGGACAGGAGGCAGAGAAGGATCGCCAGGGGTGGCATAGGTACAGATGCTCCAATAAATTAGTTTGTTGATCATTAAAGAATGTCTCTCCGGTGCTTCCCAGATCCTCCCCTCTCCCTTCCCCTTTTCTCAACCATGATTCCCCTCTCCCTCCCCCCTTCCCACTCTCAGTCCACAATGGAGAACCCTATTAGAATCAGGTTTATCATCACTCAGGATTTTTTTTTTGCAGCAGTACAGTGTAATACATAAAATTACTGAAGTACTGTGCAAAAGTCTTAGGCACCCTAGCTATATGTACGCTCCTAAGGATTTTTTTCTCCTTATATCTGGGTGTATTTGAGGTAGTATAACCCAGTTTACTTCAACTAGCTTGTATGCACCAGAATAGAATTAGTCAGTGGAGCATAGCAGATGTAGATTTACAATCTCCAGCTGACCTTGGAGTGTTGATGGTAGAGGGAAGATGAGCTTTGATATGTATATAACCTGCAGTGCACTTCCGTTTAACATCACAGTTAGACCTGAATGCCCAGAAATTGTGATTTTGCTTCAATACAGCCTGAAACTCAGTTACTTGTTTCATTTCTCTGATATTGAAATATTGGTGGAAAATTACTAATATCCTATACCACACCTGAAATTAATAATATATCTCATGGTAATTTTTACTTGGCCGGAAGACAATATTATTGTCCACATGAACCTCTGTACAGTTCACAAATAAAATTCCCCCAACACAATCCTGGTCCAATTGTCCTGAAAGGATTTAAGCCACAATGAATGAGCGGTCGGACAAAAGCTAATATCAACCCAGTTTCAGACAATCCAGGGCATTTATATTCAGACCATTGTGTGTCCCACTGAAGCCTAGAATGTTTCTGCACCAAAGTTCAAAGGAAATTTATTATTAAGGTGCATACGTGTCACTATATATAACCCTGAGATTCATAATCTTGAGGCATACTCAATAAATCTATTATAAACATACCAGAATTAATGAAAAACCACCTAACTTGGGTGCTTAACTAGAGTATTGAAGATGACAAACTGCAAATACTAAAAGAAAGGTATAGTAATAATAAATAAACAAGCAATAAATATCGAGAATGTGAGATGAAGAGTCCTTGAAAATGAGTCAATTGGTTGTGGGAATATTTCAATGATCGGGCAACTGAGGTTGAGTGAAATTATCCCCTTATATCCAAGAGCCCAATGGATGAAGAATAGTAACTGTTCTTGAACCTGGTGATGCGAGTCCTGAGGCTCTTGTACCTTCTTCCTGTTGGCAGCAGTGAGAAGAGGGCATGGCCTGGCTGGTGGGGGTCCCTGATGATGGATGCTGCTTTCCTGCAACAGCATTTCATGTAGATGTGCTCAGTGGCTGGGAGGATTTTACCTATGATGGACTGGCCCATATCCATTATTTTAGTAGCATTTTCTATACTTGATTATCCTGTCAGCTGGGGGTGAAATAAAAAGTGTTACATTTACATAGCACCATGCTTGAAATCCATTTGTGCTTCACAGCCAAGAAAATAATTTCTGAAACTGAAAAGAAAAGTGCACATGTTGGTAATCTAAAAAAAACATAAGCAGAAAATGATGGTAACATTCAGCAGGTCAGGCAGCATCTATGGAGAGAGAAACCAAGTAAATCAGAGTCATGCCTTATGCCTGAAATATTAAAATTTGGAGCTTTCAGCTGGATGTCAACTCCATCTGGCACTCTAGGCTTTGATGATATCGTATCAAGAAACTCCATGGCAAGTGGACCAACACTGCCATGCAGAATAAAGTCTCAGAGACTTGGGTAAGCTAGCTGCGGACTGGGCCAGCGTGGTATGAGTATCTACATGCAGAGTAATTGCCAGAACTTTGAAGAGGAAAGAGGTCATGATTTGTGCAGGTTATGGTTGACCTATAGCTCCTGTTGGACCACGGTTGGCATTGGGTTCATGGTGGCATACTGGGCCACAGGCTGGAAGGTGGGATGAATCCTATTGGTTAGAACAGACATGATAGGCCAAATGGTCTGCATTCATGTTATCTAACGCTACATCTGTATGGCTCCATCGCAGAGAAATCATGCAGCATTGGCGGCAAAAGCTTAACGAGACCCAGCAAATCCACAAGAAGCTCATAGCAGTCCAAAGGATAATGGCACACATAGCTCTACTAACAGTGTAGATTACAAACCAATGTAAGCAGAATTCAGTTACTCTACTACCCCTCCACCCCCACTGTTTCTTTGCACTATGTCATAGTTCCATTTGATAATATTCCTGTCAATAATTCATCCTATTAGAAGGGCACTTTGCTCTCGGTGTTTATCTCAGCGCACAGTTTTGTATTGAACAAATGATGGAAGAGAAATGGAAAACACACCAGCAGGAATTGGAAACAGAGGGTGCTGGAAATGGAAAGAAGAACCATACGGGCAATAGTAAAACAGGAAGGCCATTTCATCCCGTTGAGTCTATGCTAACTTACAGAACAGTCTCTTTCCCTTTTAATTATTCCTGTAAACTCTTCTCCCTACATTCCTATCAGTTCCCCCCAGGTTCTACCACTCCCTATACACTGGAACAATTTATAGTGGCCAGTTAACTCACTGACCTGCAAGTCTTTGGGATGCTGGGGTAAGACCAGCCAGTCACTAAGAGAGTGTGCAAACTCCAAACCGAACAGCAGCAGAAGTCAGGATTGAGCAGCTTTGGGACCTCTATCGATGAAAGCATGTGCTGGCCCTAGAGGATGTCCAGCAGAAGTTCCCAAAAATGAAAGGAATAAAAGGTTTAACACATGAGGAGTATTGTGTCTCTGGAACTGTACTCCATCGGGTTTAAAAGGATGAAGGGGGATCTCACTGAAACCTACTGAATACTGAACAGCCTGGATAAAGTGGATGTGGAGAAGATACTTATATTGGTAGAAGAGTCTAGAATCTAAGGGCACACTCTCTGAATAAAGCAATGTCCCTTTAAAAGAGAAATTTCTTCAACAACAGGGTGGTAAATTAGTAGAATGTATTTTTTTTGTTAGTCTCCCCTCTTGCTATGTGACAGCTCTCTGCACTTTTTTAAGGAGAGAGAGAGAGACAGAGACTGTTAAATTTGAACAATGTTTTTTGTACAGCAGATCATGATCTCTCATTGGGGGCTTTGTTATTTCTTGCTTGGCGGGTGATGGGTTCTGGTGTTTCTTGCTGAAATAAGTGGGGGAGGAGGAGGGGGAGGGTTGATGCTTTGCTACTGCTTGTGAGTGGGAGGGGGGAGAAAGGGGCTTTGAGATTCTAATGTTTTTACTGTTTCTCATTCTTTGCGTAATCTTCTGCTTTTTGTGGATGCGTCTGCAAAGAGCAAGAATTTCAGGCTGTAGACCATACATTCTCTGATGTTAAGTGGAACCATTTGAACAGTAAGCTAAGAAGTCCAAGTCGCTGGGTGAATTTAAGGCAGAGATCAAAAGGTTTTTGATGAGTAAGAGGTTAATGGTTACTGGGAGAAGATAGGAGAATGGGTTAAAAACTCAACCATGATTGAATGGCGGAGAGGATTTCATGGGCCAAATGATCTTATATCTTATGGTTTTATGAACTTGTTCCACTGGAGCTGTAGAACAGATAGAGAGCCTGGAAACACATGAGACTGCTGAAGCTGTAATCTACAGCAGACAAAAAAGTCCTGGAGGAACTCACTGGGTCAGGCAGATCCAAAGTCCAAATGACAGGATTGTTTGTGATCTTATTGAATGACAGAATAAGTTTGAGGGGCCAAATAGCCTAGGCTGCTGTTATTCTCATTCAAAGAAGAACAGAGACTTCTTCATGGAAATTAGAATTTAGAAACTGACCAATCAAATCCTAGGAACAGGTCAGGATCCCTGGTTGACCATGTTTTCAATAGTGCTGCCACACAACCTATGTGGCCTGAGTGAAGATCTGAGCTGGGACAGGCCAATGTGACCTGACCCAATCCCATCCAAACCCAGCACACATAGTCAAGTCCCATAGGGCTCAATGGAATAGCTTTTCAAGGCTGGGACCAGAAGTGAGAGATTACCGCTATCACAAAGGAAAAATGTGACCTGACTTCTCAATTTAGCAAAAGGTTGCAGAGAATGTTTCTTATTTAACAGGGAATTTAAAATGTGGGCCATGACTTCAAGCTCGATAGACGAATAGGACTGAAGTCGCCACTCAAAACTGGAATCTAGAACTCATTAGCATGCAAGCTGGTTGATGAAAATGACTTGGGTACTTTCAACAAGAAACTATTGAGTACATGAGAATAGAAGAGTGAGGGAACGGATGCCGGAGAATAGGAGACGAATAGGAGATTTATGATGGAATGTAATCTGCAGAACAGATAGGTAGCCTGGAGACACATACGACTGCTGAAGCTGTAATCAAGGGCAGACAAAAAGTTGCTGGAGAAACTCAGTGGGTCAGGCAGCAAGTGTGAACTGACCGGATGAAGGGTATCAACCCGAAACCTTGACTGTCCATTTCCCTCCACAGTTGCTGCCAAACCTGCGGAGTTCTGCCAACAGCTCATCTTCACTCTAGACCAGGGGTTCGCAAACTGGGGTCTATGGAACCCTTACATAATGGTTTCGGCCTGTGGCACAAATAAGGTTGGGAGCCCCTTCTCCATACAGATAGCCCATCCCCCTTTTTTGAATTCCATTTAATGTTATAATAAATATATAATCATAGGATGCAAAAACATAGGGGAAGGTACAGAGAAGATTTACAACAAATATACTAGAAATGGATGGGTAAACACATCATGATATCCATTCCCTTGGTAAAGAAGGTTGAGAAGTTAGTAAAGTCATGAAGGCCTTTGATAGAATGAAAAGTACAGCAAGCAATCCTGCAGAGAATTAAGAAGAAAATTTTTTACCCAAAGGAAAAGTTGGACTGATGCTCACAGAGAGTGGTTGAAGTAAACACTGTGTATGCGTTGGGGAGACAGAGAAACAAATGAAGAGAAATGAACAGAGGCCTACATGGGCGGCAGGAGGCTCGAGTACAAACCATGTGCCAGAGTGGGCAAGGAGCTGATCGCTGAAGCTCAGCTAATCTCTCTGTCACATTGTTAAACCTACAGTAGTTCCTCTACATCAAGGCTGTTGCTTATGAACCTCAAATACAAGAGGTTTCTGAGGCTATTAAATTGCAACAAATTTTAACTGGTGCAACAGCTGTGTGTTGGTTGCAAGAACAAATCACATATGCATATGTCACATATACAACTCTGATATTCATTTTCTTGCAGACATAATAAATATAGAATAATAACCATAACAGAATCAATGAAAGACTTTTGTTGCATAGCAGATGGCTACGCACCGAAAGACAATTAGGCAATGACTCTTATAACATTTCTCATTGTAACTTATAGTGATCTTTTTATGTATTGCCTTGTACTGATGTTGTAAAACCACAAATTTCATGACATATGCCAATGATAACAAGCTGGAACAGCACCGTAGTGTAGGGGTTTGCATAACACAACTACAGTGCCAGCGTCCTCGGCTCAATTCTGTCGCTGTAAGGAGTTTGCACGTTTTCCCCATGACTGTGGGTGCTTTCTCAGGGTGCTCCAGTTTCCTCCCACATTCGGGTTAGGAGGTTAATTGGTCGCATGGGCGTAATTGGACCGTGTGGGCTTTTGGGCTGGAAGGCTCTGTTACCGTGTTGTATCTCCCAAACCGGGGTCCACGGACCCCTCAGTTAATGGTTGGGGCCCGTGTCATGAAAAAGGTTGAGAACCCCTGCTCAGATGTTTCTGGCTGCCTGTAAGCAAATAAATCTCAAGGTGTATAATTTTACACATTTTTTGAGAATAAATGTATTTTGAATCTTTGTATCTTAAACTTTGTAATGTAGGAAGGGAGGAAAGCTCCTTTTAAGACCATCCTAAGAGATGTGTTTGACGAGGCAGCAGGGTTACAAGTAACCAGTCAGCCTCTAGCTACTGAATGGTATGAGGAATTTTAACACGGTTTCCCTGATGAGAGCATTAGTGGTATATGTAGATGATTTACTGAAAATTATTAAAATATGGTAAAAAATGCAGATCACCGGGAAATGCATAAAGTCTTTTGATTTGTTGATGTGCTTTCTGTAAGAACTGCATGAAAATTATGTTCTTACATAATGGGTGTACTCGTGGTTTCTGCACAGATTCTTTTACAAACACAGGTCTATAATCAATTAGGTGTGGCCCACTCAGCTCCTCAAGCCTTTACCACCACTCAAGATGACCCTAGTTGATCTTTTGGAGGCCTAGATTCCTCTTCGGTGCCAGTTCCCCTTGATTTCAAATTTCCTGCTCTTCCCCAAGTCTATCTCCCTTCTCTTTCAATACCTAAATGGATGCAAGTTAATCCATGAAGGAGTGGCGAATTCCCATTGTCCTGGCCTTGTTCTGAAATAACTTCACCCAGAGCCAATCAGTCCTGTGGGATCTTGCTATGTAGTGATTTTGTTTTCGGAACACAACACTGGGTTAAAATAGTTCATTGACGACAAAGCATGTTCAGTCAATTTGAAGATTCAAAATGCATTCTCAAAAATGCCAATCTCCCTGTCCCATTGTCCAGACCAGTCTCCCTCCCTATACCCCTTCCTCCTCCCCATTCCCTCCCTACTCCTCCCCTCCGCTTCTCACCTCCCACCTCCAACCTCCTCCCTTTTATTCCCTCCCCTCCGCTTCTCACCTCCCACCTCCAACCTCCTCCCTTTTATTCCCTCCCCTCCTCCCTTCCCCCTCCTCCCTCTCCCTCTTTTCCCTCCACCCTCCCCCTCTGCCCTCCCCTTGCCCACCCTCTCCCCCATCTCTCTCCCTCGTCTCTCCATCTCCCTTCTCTTGCTCCTCTCCCCATGACCCCTCCCCATAAATCAGTCACTATTGACCAGATCAAAGATCCCTAGCTTTACATCTCTCCCTCTGTTCAATGTATCCCATCACCATTACACCTCTTGGAACACGTTCCTACTCAGCTATCACTCTCACAGCATCTCATTCGTTCATAAGTTTGGTGATTTAATGTCGCCGCTTTTTTTGATGTAATGGTTTGCGCGGCCACAGCGCCCTTCCAAGCAGACCCCCTCAAGAACTTTGAAAGCAAAGAGAACTGCAGGTGCTAGAAACTAAAGTAAAGACAGAGAAAGCTGAGAAAGAACTAATCCAGTCATGCAGCATCAGTGGAAAAAAGATAGCATTCAATGTTTTGGGTCAAAGGTTTCTTCGTCAGCCTTGTATCTTTATGCCCCTGGAGACCACTCTTCACTAAACACCACTTGAAGCAATCCTTAAATGCAGAGCAGATTTTCAGGAGCAGTTATTGTCCAGGCACCAATAAACATTACACAAATCTGACACCTTTATGTGGCTGATAACCAGTCCTGTGAGGTGTCACAGGATGCTGTACAGCATTAACCGGTGCTATATGAGTGCAGTTTGTTTTATGATATGAGGCAGCATGAAGCTTGAAAGGTTGGAGTAGGAACCAGTCAGTGCTCTCAATGCTAGGGGAAGATGGAGCGAGGTATGTGTGGTAAACTATGTATACTGTCTGGACATGCCCCCCTGCTGACTGCTCCTGTGGCTCCTCCCACAGACCCCTGGATAAAGGTGATTGGAGGCACTGCTCCTCCCTCAGTCTCCAGGATGTCGTGGTCTCTTTTGCTGCTAATAAAAGCCTATCGTTCACCTCCCATCTCCGAGAGTTATTGATGGTGCATCAATAAGTGAGTGAATGCAGCTTCTTACCAGAGATGTGAGCTTAACGTTAAGCCCACTGAAGCTGTTTGAATTCTGATCACGCACTTGTGTGTGCTCGCAGTGCACACCAACCTGGCTCAGAATGAGTTAAATGATGGATGTGTCAGCTCATGAGAAGAACCTCATCCTTGCTTTGTGTGTGCTGTGTGGCACCTTTCGACTCAGTCCTTCTAACATTGTGGAAGATGTTCCGGTGGTGTTGGGAGAGAATAGTTTACTCCTGGCAAAGAGGTCTTGTTTGTCAGAAGTAAGGGGTTTCTGCGGGCAAGCCTATTGTGGATAGCGCTGTGCTGGGGCTGGGAAGGTTCACGACATCAGAGGGCTGTAAGCCCCTGAACCATTCAGACAGAGCTTCTGCAAAGCTCTAATGCACAGAACCTTTCCTTCGGGCACTCAATCGACAACCGTTGTTCCTCGCAAGCTCTCTGCCTCGTAGTTTCTGGTTCAGGTCTCATACTTGTCAATGTCTCCAGGACTATGAAGCTCACAAGTATGGAATGTGAGCAAATGCTTGTTGGAGACAGTGGGATTTGTGTGTGGTGGGGGTTGCAGGAAGTCTTCACTGCGGTGGAAATGTGCCGAAGTAGGGAAGTGTTATCGTTGCTGAGTGTTTGTGTGTGTGTGTGTGTATGTGTGAGTGAGAAAGAGTGAGAGAGTTCTGGAATCTGCTGCTTTCATCTGTAAAACATTGTGAAGGCGGATGCTGTACGTTGCTGTGTGATGAGGTGCAAAATAAAGTCAGAGTTTATAGTTTATGTATTGAGTTGTAAAACTCTGTGACATTGTTCATTTCTCAGGTTCAGAATGCCCTGTGTTATTAATTTTGACTCTTTGTTCCCATTGGTAAGTTGGCACTTTTCACTGACTGGAGGTGTTTCTAGTTTCCCCCCCTCACCATCCCCTGAGGACAGCCAGTGCTCATACAGATGTTGCTGGGCAGATGTTTGGTCTGTTTCCTGAGTGAATTGCAGAATGCGATTGGGGAGGTTTCACCTATATACAGGAACAGGAATAAGCGAATCAGTGTGTTTTATCATATTTTGGAGATAATCCTACAAAAAGTAGTGGATTCAGCCCAGTCTATCACGGGAAAATATCTACCTTCGAGCACATCTGCATGGAGTGTTGTCACAGGAAAGCAGCATCCATCATCAGGAAGCCCCAACCCCCCCCCCCCCCACCTAGCTCATGCTCTCTTCTCACTGTTGTCATCAGGAAGAAGGTACAGGAGCCTCAGGATGCACACCACCAGGTTCAGAAACAGTTATTACCCCCTCAATCATCTGGCTCTTGAACCAAAGGGGATAACATCACTCAACTTCACTTGCCCCACTGTTGAAATGTTCCCACAACCAATGGGTTCATTTTCAAGGACTCTTCATCTCATGTTCTTGATATTTATTGCTTATATATTTATTATTCTTTTAATTATTTCTTCATTTTTTTTTATTTGGACAGTTTGTGGTCTTTTGTACACTGGGGTCCATCCTGTTGTTGTCATCTTTCATTGATTGTATTATGGTTATTGGATTTATTGACTATGCCCGCAAGAAAGTGAATCTCAGGGTTGCATTTGGTGACAGATAGGTACTTCGATAATAAATTTACTTTGAACTTTGAACAATTTTCCTCTACTTCACTCCAACTGGTCCTGATGCAATGTTGGCAATTTCTTTCCCCCCACAGATGCTGCTTGACCTGCTGAGTTCTTTCAGCAGGTGGTGCTCCAGATTCCAGCAGTCACTGAATATCAAGTTCATTTTTCCTTAAGACTCAGAAGAAGGCTATGCCCACTAAATCTGTGCTGACTCTCAGAGGATTCCTAGTCTTCCACAAATTTTCCTTGTACCCTCATATCTTCACATTCCCACCAATTTGCCCCAGATTCTCTGACCTATCTACACACGAGGAACAACTTACAACAGCTATGTATGTAAACTACCAACCAGCACACCTTTGGAATGTAGGAAGAAACCCAAACACTGGGAGGAAAAGCATATAGTCACAGAGAAAACATGCAAACTCCACACAGACAGCACCGGAGTCAGGACTGAACCTGGGTCAATAGATCAGTAAATCAGCTGCATCTCTATCGCTGTGGTCCAGGATATCCTTATCGAGCGAGCATCTAGCAATCTCAACTTCAGAATTCTGAGTCAAGTCAAGTCAAGTCACCTTTATTGTCGTTTCGACCATAACTGCTGGCACAGTACACAGTAAAAACGAGACAGCGTTTTTTAGGACCATGGGGCTGTATGAACAATACAAAAACTACACTGAACTATTCCCCTTTACGCTTCCTCTATCGTTCCTATCCCACTAAAATCTTCCCTTTTAGAATAGAGAGTCTAGGTTTCCACTACCCTTCTTGTGGCAAAGTGATGTTAGCCCCAAGATATCCCTCTCTAATTGTATGAACCCCTTATCCAGGAAAGTCCATCACCATCCTAACTTCATCAACCATTTCTACACCCTGAAATTTTCTGCAACCTTCCAAACCTGGTGGACTGCAGCCTCTTTCAGGGGGCTGGGTCTCACCCATTGATGGTTGGAGTGCTGGCCATTTGTAGTGCTCTAAGCTGCCCGCTTGCTGTGACAACTGCTCTCAAAATAACCAGCGGGGTGGTACTGTCCTATTCATTCAGGACATCTGAAATAATTGTAGAGTCATAGAGAGACACTTCAAGACTGCACCAATAATTTAAAATTAGGCTTATCATCATGGGCATACCTTGTCAAATTTGTTGCTTTGGGATAACAGTGCAGCACAACACATAAAAAACCCTAAGTTACAATTGAAAAAGTACAAAAGAAGAATGGTGAAGTAGAATTCAAAGGCTGTTCGGAAGTCTGATGGCAGAGGGGGAGAAGCTGCTCCTAAAACATGGAGTACGTGTCTTTAGGTTCCTGTACCTCTTTCCTGATGATAGTAATGAGAAGAGGGCATATTCTGGGTGGCAAGGATCCTTAATAATTGATGCTGCCTTCTTGGAGCTTCTCTTTTTGAAGATGACCTCAATGGTGGGAATAGTTGTGCCCACGGTGAAGCTCTGCAGCCTCTTTTGATCCGGAGCATTGGAGCCTGTCCATGGTACATCCATAGAAACTTGCTAGAGTCTTTGCTGACTTACCAAATCTCCTTAAACTCATAATAAGGTTCTCATTTACAGGAGCATGGTCTAACCAAATTTCTTGCATGATAGTGCTTTCTCCACATGCTGAGGTAGAATATAACTGAGATTATTACTTGGTGGAGTATAGGGTGAGTCTGGAAAGTCAGCTGGGCAGTTAAAATACTGTATCTACTTATGTTATTTAGCAACACAGCACAGAGCAGGCCCTTCTGGCCCTTCAAGCCATGCTGCCCCAGCAACTCTCGGCAAACCTGATTAACCCCAACCTAACCATGGCACAATTTACAATGACCCATTAACCTAATTGATATGTCCTTGGACTGCGGGAGGAAACCGGAGGACCCAGAGAAAACATGTGCATTACATGGGGAGGACATGCAGTGACGCCATACACAGCAGCACCGGAACTGAATTCCAAACTCAGGGACGCCCCAGGCTGTAATAGCACCACGCTAACTGCTACGCTTGCGTGGCGCCCAGCTCTGGAGGTGCTGTGGACTTCAACTTTGTGATTAACTTATAGGGTGTGTTGAGGTGGGGGGTGGGAAAGAAGTCATAAGGTGTGAGAGGAGAGAAAGGTGTGGGTCAATGTCAATGTCAAGGTGGGGGGTGGGAAAGAAGTCATAAGGTGTGAGAGGAGGGAAAGGTGTGGGTCAATGTCAATGTCAAGGTGGTTTGGGTTCTATTTTAGAGCAGTATTAGGCCATTCAACCTACTGAGTGCACCACCATTCTATCATAGCTGAATTATTAACTCCTTCAACTGCATTCTTCTCCCTTCTCCCCATACCTTTGACACCGTTATTAATTAAGAACCAATCAACCTGTCTAAAGCCATCTGTAGCAATGAAGCCCTCTGTCTAAAGAAATTCCTCCTCATCTCTATTCTAATGGAAGGTCCTTCTATTCTGAGGCTGCGACCTCTGGTCCTAGGCTCCCCTGCTCTCAGAAGCATCCTCTCCATGTCCACTCCTTCTAGGCCTTTCAATATTTGACATATTTCAATGAGATCCCCCTCTCATTCTTCAAAACTCCAGCGAATATAGGCCCAGAGCCATCAGTTACTCATTTGTTAACCCTTTCACTCTCAAGATAATTCCCTTGAGCCTCCTCTGGATCCCCTCCAATGCCAGCACATCCTTTCTTAGATAAGAGGCCTAAAAATGACCAATTCCTTATAAAGGCTCAGCATTGTAACCTTGCATTTATATTCTAGACCATTGGAAATGAATGTTAACATTGAATTTGCCTTCCATCTTCTGTTTTTGTAGAGAACAGTAAGTAAATAAAGAGATCTTATCCATTAAGTTCCCAGCTCTGTGGTAGGACTGGTCAGCGAACACTCAGCTATGAGTCACTGGAGACACATGAGACTGCAGCTGCTAGAATCGGGTAAAACAACCAATCTGCAAGAGGAACTCAACGGTCAAGCCGCTTTTGTGGTGGCAAAAGGAGTTGCCAACGTGTTGGGTCGAAACCCTGTGTCAGTCCTGACGTGGCCTCTCTCTCCTCCCACAGATGCTGCTCGATCCACTGAGCTCTTCCAGCAGATTAGTTGTCGCTGTCATTCTGAGAGTGCCCACCACTGGGTGGTGCGGGAGGATTATACTGGGGTACGGGTAAGTACAGTCAGATCTTACCAATTTGAAGGTTTCAAAGTATATTTATTATCAAAGTATGTATGCAGTATACAACCCTGAGATGTGTCTTCCCAGAGACAGCCATGAAACCAAGAAAGCTATGAAACCCGTTTACAGAAAAATATCAAACATCCCCCCTCCCCACACCATGGCCAGGCACAAATAAAACCCACAAGTGGCAACAACAACATCTACTTCCCCACACACAAACAGCAACAAGAAAGAACGAGCAAAACACTGAATATAAAAACACAAAATTAAAAGAGCCCAATCGGACTACAGTCCAATCCACAAACTGCAGACCCAGAACTTTGGTACCATCCTCCGACAGCATCAAGGGAAAGTGAGACCATTCGAACACAGGGGCCTTCCTTCCGGAGCAGTGAGCAAGAGGGAGAGAGAGAGAGCGAGACCATTGCACACAAACTCCTTCCTCCTGCAGCAGCCAGCAAGAGACTGGTATACGTGCTAAACACTCAGTCGCCCTCCACAGTTACCTCGATGTTTCAATATTCCTCGACGCTTTAAACAACAAGAAATGGAGCCAATCACAGGCTCACGCACCATCTTGAAGCTTCTTGGCCTCAAGGCCGGTTGCCTCCCTGAATCTTCTCACAGACAGCAAAGCTCCAGAGAGCTGAATTGACCCAAAAACACTCCATCAAACTATACATCACAGGCTCCAATAGTGCCAGAACCACATTTAAAGGAAAAAGTAGGAGTAAAAGAAGTGAAAAATAGAACAGTTTCGTGGACCATCTGAAAGACATCACCAGTGTAGCATTGTTCGGTGGCGCCATCTTTTAGATTATTAGCATTTGTAGTTTTTGTTTAGAATTTCGTACTTCGGGGAAAACTATTCAATCTACTTTTACAGCCATTTGCAGCTAAAATACTTGCACGTTGCCCATTTTGAGATTGCGCACCAAACTCCTGAGTTTAATTTCTGCCCACTTTCTGCATTTCATAATGGAGCTCTTTCATAGTCTGTCTGCCTGCTGTCTATGGGTGTGAATGAGATGCATCTTGCCCGTCTGTCAGCCTGTCAACATCTGGATGTCCACGAGGTAAGTTTTCTCCAACTGTCTGTCACCACGTGGGTGTGAATGAGACAGATCTTGTCTATCTGTCAATGTGTGGGTGGAGGATGAAACAGACCTTCTTCATCTGTCAATGTCTAGATGCCAATGAAGTGTGTCTTACCCGCCGGGCTGTTACCATATATGTGTAGGTGAGTTGGATCTTGTCTGCCTGCATCCACTGAAATTTTTCACCCCCTTGGTGGAGTCCAATTTCTCCAAGATTTCCAGCCAACAATCTCGCCCAACCTAACCAATGATGAGGGCAGGTTGCTGCTCACTGATCTGGGAAGCTCTGGGAATCGCTTTGCTTAAATGAAAGCCTGAATTCATCTGAAGCTGATAGCTGTTAAAATTTGATAGAAGTGACTTTTAGATTGGTGTGATTTCATTCTGAGGCCTGTACTCTTTACTCAAGATGTGCTGCCCTTCACCATTAATAGGCTAATGGTCCAGACAATTGAGATGGATCTCTTGTGGCAGCAAGAGTTGTCCTTAACTGTGATAACCATTTGGTATATGTGTGTACCAAATGAACAGTTTTCTCTGGATGAAGCCATTTCTGTCTGTCTTCATTTTGTGTGAGAAATAAGAACAGTGGTTGTCCACTGACTTTCAGGCATTCTTTGTCGTCCCTTACCATCATGGCTGGACTAACTTTGGCTGCAGTTCCATTTACTTGACTAATCCTTTTAACACCTGTTTGCCTCTCCATTCTGGGAGGTTGGATTCGGAGTTTTGCAGTTCAATTGACCACTGTTGGGCCCCAGCACTAATGACAGCTTCTGGGCGACACTCACACACAGGTGAAGGTGGAAGCTCAGAGGCATCCTTTAGGGTTTCCCAGTTTTTCTCCAAACCCTATGCATTCGGGTGGCACAGTAGGGTAGTGGTCAACACAACACTTTACAGTACGGATGACCCAGGTCCAATCCCCGCCTCTGCTTGTAAGCAGTCTGTACACTCTCCCCATGGCCATATGGGTTTCCTCCTGGAGCTCCAGCTTCCTTTCGCAGTTCAAATGCATACTGGTTGCTAGGTTAATTGGAGATTGTAAATTGTCCCGTGATTAGACTAAGATTAAATTATCTGAGTGCTCAGTGGCATGGCTCAAAGGGATGGAAGGGCCTATTTCTCATTGTATCTCAATAAATAAACATTACTGCATGTTCCTACTTTTCCGTACAGTAAGCTACTAAAGTCAGTGAACGGAGGAGTGAAGTATTCACAGAGTACTTCTGCTATAACAAGCCTTGAAAATGTGCATTGTCACATATAGTGAAAATGGTATGGTTAGCATTTCAAGGCACATCTAGGAATAACTCTTGCTAAAAAATGGAATTTTATATTTGTTAACTAAGATGCTTTCAATAAGTATTGCAAAAGGTAGTGACTTGTAATACTTTTCTAGAAGTATTGTTTGTTTTTCGTTTTTTGGCATTACTCTCTTCAGTTTGTGCGTTGTAAGATGTTAGAAGTTTTAATTTAGAATTGTAGTTACAACTCCTTGTGTTGTGACTGTGACTAAAGCTGAGCCACAAGGAATCTATAACTGTGAAGTATAAAAATCTTTATTCATACAGCAAAACTGTAGGAGAGAGAGTCCAGGAGGATCTAAAAGAATCTCACTCTCCTGACACAATGTTTTAGACTTCTTCAACACAATGATAACAATAAACAATTAACTATAGGTTCAACTGCTATAATCACCCACTTAACATTAATATTTTGAATATCATTTATTCATTATGTGCAGTGTCTTATGATGGAGGTGATCATGCTCTCATGGCCATGATTGCTCTTGGCAAATTTTTCTACAGATGTGGTTTGCCATTGCCACTTTCTGGGCAGTGTCTTTACAAGATGGGTGACCCCAGCTATTACCATAACTCTTCAGAGATTGTCTGCCTGGCATCAGTGGTCACATAACCAGGATTTGTGATATGCACCAGCTGCTCATATTTTCAATATAGTCAGTAAATTTACAGAATTCTATATTTACAGCAGCAGCAGATCCCAACTTGCAGAACCTTTTTCAATATTCAATACTAGTGTCAGTTTCGAAGGCATCAGTACAAATTCCAGACATCCAAAATATATCCTTTGGTTAAAACTCCAGACACCTATCATAAACAAGAGAAAATTTGCAGATGCTCGAAATTTAAGTAACACACACAGAATGCTGGAGGAACTCAGCAGGCTGGGCTGCATCTATGAGAAAGAGTATAGTTGACATTTCGAGCCAAGACCTTTCATCAGGACTGGAGAAAAAAGATGAGGACTGAGAGTTAGAAGGTGGGGGGAGGAAGAAACACAAGGTGATAGGTGAAACTGGGAGGGGGGAGAGGGGTGAAGTAAAGAGTCAGAAAGTTGACTGGTGAAAGAGATACAGGGCTGGAGAAGGGGGAATCTGATAGGAGAGGACAGAAGGCCATGGAAGAAAGAAAAGGGTGAGGAGCACCAGAGGGAGGTGATGAGCAGATAAAGAGAGAAGATGAGAGAGGAAAAAGGAAATGGAGAATAGCAAAGGGGAGGGGGGAGATTACTGGATGTTCGAGAACTCAATGCTCATGCCATCAGGTTGGAGGCGACCCAGAAGGAATAGCTCTTGCTCCTGCAACCTGAATGTGTCCTCATCACGACAGTAGAGAAGGCCATGGATTGGAATGGAAATGGGTAGTGGAATTAAAATAGGCAGCCACTGGGAGATCAGCTTTCCCTCTCCCCCATTTTCTGCTTTCCACAATAATCGCTCCCAACACAACTCCCTTGTCTATTCATCCTTCCCCACTGATTTCCCTCCTGGAACTTATCCTTGCACGTGGAACAATTGCCACAGCTGCTCCTACACCTCCTCCCTCACTACCATTCAGGGCCACAGACAGTCCTTCCAGGTGAGGCAACACTTCACCTATGTGTCTGTTGGGGTCATCTTCTGTGTTCAGTGCTCCCAATGTGGCCTCCTGTATATTGGGAGACCACTTCACCGAACACGAATGCCACAAAAAGCAGGATCTCCCAATGACCACCCATTTTAATTCCACTTCCCAATCCATTCTGACATTTCAGCCCATGGGAAGGAGCTGTTCCTCAATTTCAGAGTGTGTGCCTTTAAACTTCTGTACCTCCTTCTTGATGGTAGCAATGAGAACAAGGCATGTCCTGGGTGTTGGGGGTCCTAGATGGAAGCTGCTTTTCTGAGGAGTTGCTCCTTGAAGATGCCTTGGATAACATGGAGGCTAGTGCCCATGATGCAGCTGGCTAAGTTGACCACTCTGTGGACTCCTAACTCCAGAATGAACACCTGAGGAGTAACAGTAACACAGCAAAAGAGGAAATTCTGACTGCAGAGACTGTTAGCACTTTGACTTCACAGAGGACAGTCAAGAATAAGTGGCAATAGCCTTCACACTGAAAGAAAAATACACAAGTAACTAACATTTCCCATTTAAATGTTTTTTTTTTGTTTCCTCTCTCTGCATGACCAGGCTCTGGGTTAAATTAGGTTGCTATTTATACTGCTGCATATTCTTATTCATGGTGTATTAAGTTTGAGCTGCGGAATGGGGATGGGGTACAGTCATCATTCTTTAAACATAATCTCATTACATTTCTGGCTCAGTGAATGGAACTGTCATTAATTCCTTGGAAAAAAAAGAGTAGCCTGTTTTTGCACATTGGCTCCCGCACAAGAATAACTAACAGACAATAGGAATCTGTACTATGGGTGATCTGCAAAGGGCTTTCTGCCAACTGTGACCTTCTTCAATGGATAGAATTGCCCTGCCTAATTAGTCCTGGCAAATTAAGCTCCAAAGAATGCAAGTAACTCCCAAAATGCAGAGGTGTTTAGAAACCCCCCTACTTCCAAAGCGCGAAGATCTACACTGTGCACAAGTTACAAAGTCAAGTGGTTGTTCTTCAATTGTTCTACTTCTGATCCCTTTTAATTTCTAAGTGAACATAAACCCATTCAGGATCTTCTCCAGCAGCTTCCCTATCACTGATGCCAGGCTCTCTGGTCTACGGTTTCCAGACGTACTTCTGCTGACTTATGTACACATTAGCTATCACTATCCCCCCCCCCCCCCCCACAATCTTCTGATACCTCAGCCAAAGATGCTTAAATCTCTGCCGGTGCCCCAGCAATATACTCCTTTTGATGCTGGTCATCCACAGGAATAGTCTCAGGGATCTATCCAAACTAATGTGGTGGGATATTTCTAGCAATTCCTCTTTCTACATTCAGATGTACTCCAGATTTGTGTGTGCCCTTCCCTTAACTCTCCAGCCTCTGCATTTTCCTGCTGGTGAATTGTGATGAGAAGTATTCATTTAGGATCTCATTCATATCTCTGGCTCCATGCATAGTTTACCTATGTAGTCCCTGAGGAGATCTATTCATTTCTTAGCTGCCTTCTTGTATCTAATACACTTAAAAGGTTTGAGCTTCCATCCTAATCCTACTTACCATGGCCTCTTCTTGCCCTCGTAATTTCTTTATTTTTTTCTCCTCTATCAGCTTTAGACCTTTGATAACCACTTCCTGAAACTGATATATGCTTCCTTATTTACTATGATCAAACCTCCAATATCATTTGTTAAATAAGGTTTCCCAGAATTACCATCTTTGCCTCTTACTCTCACGAGATCATGCAATCTCAGAACACTTTCCTATCTTGCTTTTAAATGTCTCCCAAGTGAATTCTCTAATATGTTCCAGTCTTTCTCTCTCTCTCTTTCTCTCTCCCCCCTCTCCCATTCTCCTACAGCTCCCCCTCTCTTTTCCCTATGTGACCATCCCTCTACTTTCCTATCCCCATGTCCCTCTCCCCTTCTCTCCATTCTCCCTGTCACCCCATCCCCTCCCACTCTTCCCCCTCTTTCCACTTGTGACTCTCCCTCTCTCCTCTCCCCATTCCCCCACCTTTTCTCTGTCCTCTCTCTCCCCTCTTTCCTTCCCCTGTTATCCTACTTTATCCTCTCTTTTTCCCTTGCTCCTCTCCATCTATCCCTTTCCCCACCCTCTCTCCCCTGTCCCCCACTCTTCCCCCCTCCTCTTCTCTCCCCATCCCCACTCTCTGCCTTTATCCTACTTTATCCTCCCTCTTTTTCCAATGCTCCCCTCCTTCCCTGCTCCTTTCTCCATCATCTCCCCCCCACCCACTTTCCACCCCCCTGCCTCTCCTTTTGGTGAACTTGAATGAGATATCATTCAGTATTATTTCACAAACACTCCATTTCCGCCCTCAGGCCCATTGAGTCAGACGCCTCGCACGCCCACTAAATCTGTGCTGAGTGCAATCCACCCACTAGATCCGCTCGGACCCCATTCTATTCACCCCACATTATCGTCCCGCAGCTCCCAACCCTCACGCCCAACTCCGACCCTTTGATT
Organism: Hypanus sabinus; assembly: GCF_030144855.1. NCBI lineage: Eukaryota > Metazoa > Chordata > Chondrichthyes > Myliobatiformes > Dasyatidae > Hypanus > Hypanus sabinus. The sequence continues at coordinate 18,170,685 of NC_082706.1, forward strand.
CAACCCTTCCCCTATATACCACAGCCAATTTACAGCAGCTAGTTGATCTGCTAACCATGCGTGTTAGGGGGTGATGGAAAGCAGAAGATAAAAGCACTTGGAGGAGAGTGTGTAAAGTCCAGCCAGACAGCACTGACCATCATGATTTCACAAACCATGCCTCGCTACTGCCTTCATATTCCAGCTTTCTCTCCTTGCTTTAAGCACTCCCCTTTTCTCCTTCTCACTGTGTGAATCAGGGTTCTCCTTTCATTTCTACTGTTGTCCTCCACTTCCTCTTCCATGACTGGGTTATACTGAAGTCAAGTACATTCCGTCAGTGATGCTTCAATGCTCCTACTGGAGTAAATACCATGCAGCAATGTGCCATTGAATAGAAAGTTAGCACAATGATTCATGATCAGATTCAAACAACCTTGGAAAAATTGCCTCTTCAAAGCTTTCTTGAGAATACATAAGGACATTTTTTGCTGTGTCTTTACAGGTGGATGGTGTGGAGGAGGTAATGTGTCCTTAATACGTTCCTTCTCATAAAGCATCGAAACAGATGGATTGAATTGTGCTTCATTTATCTGACATCAATTCCTGAGGTAGACCATGAGTTGTGGAAACTGATCACAGCTCCTAAGTTCTGCATCCTGCATGGTTCGATATGCCAATCTTCATTCCGTTTACAGTGTGTGTCAATAAGGAAGAGATGAATATCATTGCCTTATTAATGAAAAGATCAACGTGAACTTTCTGAAATAATCAGATTCCCCTTTCTCTGCCCCCTTCCCCACTCTCAGCCAACTCCTTGTTTGTCAATCCGGTCTGCTTCTACGCTCTTGACAGATCGTAAATGTGCAGACGTGACCTTGATCAAAATTCACCCAGCGTACAAAGTCTCCATCATTTTTTCCATATACACATTTCCAGTATGTACCCAGTGCTTTTGGTCTAAGATGCATCATTTCAGAATATTGGGATAACTACAACACAGTTGCAGATATCTTTGATCAGCTGGCAACTCCAACATTGTGAGGAGACCGGGTCATTAAGTATTTAGTGCCAAAGTGGATGTGATCTTAATTAATAAGAGTGTCAAAGGTTTCAGGGAGAAGTCAGGAGAATGGGTTTGAAAGGGATAATTAATCAGTGGAGTAGGTTCAATGGGCCAAATGGCCTTCTGTACTGTACAAAAGCCTTAGGCATATGTGTATATCTAAGGAGCCTTAGACTTTTGCACTGTACTGTATATGTCAACATGGAACGGAGAGTGAGTTTGAACATCAGGCAGGAGGAAAGGATTTTGGGAATGCTGAGGGTGGAACGTGCAGGAGGGGTCTGGGGCAGGTGGCAGAGAAGGGACATAGGGTGTCGTGGGCCCAAATAATTGATTTATTGATCATTACAGAATATCTTTCTGGTGCTTCCTGCTCCCTCCTCTCTCCCTTCCCCTTTTTCCAACCATAATTTCCCTTTCTCTGCCCCTTTCCTCACTCTCAGTCCAAAATAAAGACCTATATTAGAATTAGGTTTAGAATGGTTTAATGATTCCATTTAGTGTCTGAGAATGTACATAGTATACAACCTGAAATTCTTACTCTTCACAGAAATCCACGAAACAGAAGGAAAGCCCCAAAGAATGACAGAAAAACGTTAGAACCCCAAATCCCCTGTCCCGCTCCCATGCACAAGCAACAGCAAAGCATCAAACCTCTCTCTTCCCCCACTTGTTCCATGCAGAAAGCATCAGTCCCCTCCCCCACTACCTGCCGAACAAGCAATAGCAAAGACACCAAAGAGACCGTGATGTAGAGCCAAACAAAAATTATTCCCGATTCCAACAGTTCGATATTCCACAGGCTTTCTCTTTCAAGTCAAGTCAATTTATATTGTCATTTCGACCATAACTGCTGGTACATTAAAAATGAGACAACGTTTTTCAGGACCATGGTGCTACATGAACAATACAAAAACTACACTGAACTACGTAAACCAACACCAAAACTATGCTAGACTACAGACCTACCCAGGACTGCATAAAGTACACAGAACAGTGCAGACATTACAATAAATAATAAACAAGACAATAGGCACAGCAGAGGTCAGTGGGTTGGTAGTCCGATGGCTTGGGGGAAAATCTGTTACATAAATAAACAGCTGAATGGCGGCGTCCGGGATTCCGTCCGTCTCCGTACTCCCGCCGAGTATTTTGTTGCCACAGATGTAGTCCAATTTAATGTCCATTGGAGAGCAGAATGGACGGGAGAGCCGGCCGGCTAGGGCTTGCTTTTCTCCTGGCACGGAATCCTGCCCGCTCGCCTCACTTCCGCTAATGAGGGAAAGAGAGGTACTGATCACTCAGGTGCAGAGGCCTCTGACAGCTACACCCACTGTCTAGATGTTCCCCACGATGCTTCAGTCGACGACACCTGCAAAGAATTGGGTCAGCCACAGGGCTGCACAAGGTTGTACCCCAAAGGTGCAAGTCAAGACCACTCCTGGAGATATCAAAAACACTAGGCCACTTGGCGAACTCTGAGAGCAGGAACACACTGCCACAAAGAACCACTGTTCGAGTGCAGCTGTAGATCATAGACTCTGACAGGACCCCAACATCCTTGACAAGGAAAGAAGAGACATTAAAGAGACAACTTTGAACTGTTCTGCTGATGAACTCGAAGAAGTCGCTGTCTGACACCATCTTTAGCTCCTCCTCATCACTCACATGTTGTGAAATGTATTTTCTTTGTGCAGTGCAATAAATGAAATTACTGCAGTACTGTGCAAAAGTCTTAGCTATATGTATGAACAGGAATATATATGAACTGTACCACATGTTCTGTTGCAGTGTGGACAAGAGTAAGTGACAGTTGTGGTTAGAGGTTGTGTCTTTTGGTTGTTCAGTGTCTCTTTTTGCAGTCAACATCTTGAATAGCTAAACAATTGGGCAAATGTGTTTTTGTTTGGCACAGTGGAACAATAGAAGCTTCAATCCTTGTACCATGAAATCAGGACTTGGATCTGGAAATATCTAGACTGCCTGAAGAAATGGTGGAATCAGATACAATTATTACATTAAATGCAAACAACACAAAATGCTGGAGGACCTCAGCAGGTTGGGCAGCATCTGTGGAGGGGAATAAGCAAATGACATTTTGGGCCGAAGCCCTTCAGTATCTTCACCCTGAAAACGAAGTTCTTCCTCACCAAACATGATTCTGTTCATTTTTATTCTGCAACATGATACGTAAACCCTCACTTCCTACTGTTGTCATTACAATATCAATCAGAATTCCATCCAGGTTCCAACCTGAGCTGTCGCATGAATTTCATTGTCCACATCATGGTGGGAAACATCTCTGATTTGCTACATACACTGCCTTTGCAAGCATCATATTCTTTCTGCTGGGAATTTCTTCTCCATTTCTTTGTTGGCTCGAGCAGCTGGTGCAGTGGTGTAAGCACCACAGCTAAATCTGGTGAAGGTATCTTGAGCAATGGAGAATCAGACCCATACCGGATAGATTTTCCACATTTTCCAGTCTTGTTGCCCATGCAATATTTGACCTTTTCCTTTACAGTGCTTAGCTATCAGAAGCCCAGGCAACTTCTGCATGTTGTCATAGACCCAGAGAATTATAGTATCTTACAGCATCAAAACATATCCTTCAGCTCATCCAGTTGTTTTGCCCACTACACTAAATCCCATTAACTTAATTTAATCTGTATCCTTCCATGCCTTTTCTATTTAAGTATCTGTCTAAATGCCCCTTAAATATAGTAATTGTATCTGATTTCACTACCACCTCTGGCAGTGTGTTCCAGATATGTGCAAACATGGAAAAATAAATCTCCCCTCAGATCCCTTTTATAACTCCTTCTTCTCACCTTAAACCTTTGATACTCTATTCTGGGAAAATAATTTACTCAAAGCACTGGAGGAACACAGTGGGCCACACAGCAACTATAGAGGGAAACGGGTATTCAGAATTTCCAAACTAGGTGAAGAGGCTCAACCAGAATTGTTAACTGTCTATTGCGCTCCATAGATGCTGCCTCATCCTATTGAGTTCCTCCAGCATTTCCTGTGTTGCTCCGAATACCAGCATCTAAAATCTCTTGCATCTACCCTATCTTTCCTGTCTATTCTATCAATTTATACTCTGTCAAAACCTTTCATAACCTATTATACCTCCCTCTCTGGTCACCCCTTCAGCCTCCTTCATTCTAAGGGAAACAAACCAAGCATATCCAATTTTTCCCCATAACTAACCCCCCCCCCCAATCCAGGCAATATCCAAGGGAATCTCCTCTGAATTGTTTCCAGTGTGACTACATCCTTCCGATAGTGTAGTAACCAGAACCACAGAGACTGTACATATTCATCCCATGTTGGCATGGGACAATCAAGATCAAAGGTTCCTGAATTGGGGTCCATGGACCCCTTGCTTAAAGGTATTGGTCCATGGCATAAAAATGTTGGGAACCCCCTGCTCTATTTGCACCAGTTCCCTCCCATATCCCAAAGATATACTGCTAATAGGCTGCTGTAAGTTGTCCTACTGTGTAGGTACAATTACTTTTCTTGGTGTATCCCATTATCTTGATGTAATTATTTAAGAATCTGATCCAATGCATAAAGTATGTGTTTCTTGTTGTTTAGTGCCAGCGAAAGGGACAACTTGATAATGTAGCCAATGGCCTGTGCCGTCTTGTACAGTGCCAATTGAAAAATCTGTTCCTGATACTGGATCAAGAAGGGAAGATGAATATTTTGAGCAGCAGTTCCCAAATGGATTTATCTAATGTGAGCTGTCAAATCCTTAGTAATCGTGCAATGAAAAACCCCAACTCTCTGTTCATTAGCAGTGCAGGTGTGTATGTGAAGTTATACACAAAACTCATTTGCTTCAATCAAAAATATCTCCTTTCACTTGGTTGAGCTCATCCAGACACAATAAAGTCACAGCAGAACTAAAGGGGTTGTTTTGCAAAGGTGTGAAGATTGCTATTTCATGTCAAATCTTATTAACTCAGTCTCTTAAATCTCTTCCCTCTAATTTCACCATCTCCATTTTCCTCCTAGTGGAACACAACTGACCCCATTAAGTCCATCCTATGGCAGTAATGTATAAATTCTTTCTGATCTACAAAGAGTTGACCTTAATTTATAGGCCCATTGAAAGATGAGCCATCTGTTGGAATCACAGTGAGATGTAATGTAGAGGACAGCAAAAATTAAACTGCAGAGAAACTCACCAGGTTGATCAGCATCTGTGAAGGGAAAAGAATTGTCGACATACAGTAATCATTTTGGGTCATGACCCTTCATCTGAATGGGAGGTTTTGAACCAAAACATCAATTGTACATCTCCCTCAAGATGATGCTGCCTAATTGGCTGATTTTCCCCAGTGTTCTGTTTGTTGTTCCAGATTCCAGAATCTTCAGTTTCCTAGGTCAATTTTTTTTGAGTTGAGACCCTGCATCAGGCTCAAAATGTCAACAATTCCTTTCCCCCTAAAGATGATGCTTAACCTGTTGTGTTATTCCAGTGTTTTGATTCCTACTCCAGATTCTAGCATCTGCATTTCTCGTGCCTCCCTGTAGAAGAAGGCTATTGGTGCACTGCTTCTGTGTGACCAATGTGCAAGGTTTGATCCCATTGGCTAGAAAGAATGTCAATCAGTGAACAGGAATGGAGGTGACCATTTGATGAGATTGTCCTTGGAGCTGCCATTTTGTGAACTGCTTGATGAACTGATTCTTACTTTGGGTTAACTTAATTAGAGCAATTGAATGTGGAAACAAGGAGTTTCAGCCAAACCTGAGATTATTCTCAGCCAAGTAGCAATTTATTATGTAAAGTGGCAGGTTTGCAGGAGGAGCAATTGATAATCTTATTAGGCAGTATCTGGGTCACCTGGTCAATCAGAATTGAGAAGAACAAAAGGCATGAGGCTGAGGGTAGAGGTCATAGGACAGTACTGTTTGTGGCCCTAGACCAGAGCCAATAGAAGGTGACCCAGGTTGGTCAGGTGACCTTGACTCAGCAAGATTGAAGGGCACCATTTGAACTGGTAAGGGAAGAATATAAAAATGAGAGACTGCCAATGCAAATTAGCAACACATCTTCAGAGACCAACCATTGCACATGTGGAAGACCTTCAAGTTGGACACATGGAGAGTAGATCAGGAGCACATGGAACAGCTGGCCAGCGTAGACTCTTTACCATGGAAGTACCCTTTCTCTTCACTGACTGTTTGTGAAAGGTCAGTGAATTCTAGTAGGTGTGCACACAGGTCATTAAATTATGAACACGTGCTTTTTAGTAGACACAATAAAGGCACTTGTCAGTAAATACTGATCTGTTCTGTGTTTAATTATTCAATATTACTAAGGGATAAATCCTCGTGACTACTAAATTTCTGTTTGAGTGATCCCACTGATTTTACTTACACTGCCCCTTCAGGCAATGTGCTGACGGAATTATACTCCATTTCCTGCCCGGGAGCTTAAGGGAAGCAAAGCAGCTGGTATTTAGTCAAAACTGTGGGGGGAAGAAATGCCTGAAGAATTGCCTGACAGACATTTGAACAACTGGCAGTTTGAAGGATGTGGGGAAAATGGGCAGAAAGTGATGCAGAAGCCAAGTTCAGATCAGCTGTGATCTTATTGAATGGTGGAGCAGGCTCCAGGGTCCAATTGATCTGCATCTTCTCCTGTTTCTTGTGTTCCAGGCAAACTGTGCAATACGCATTTGTGACAATTCAGACACAGTTCATAAGGATTCTGGCTTGAGATCAAGCATTCTAGATTTGAGGTACACCGTAGGTCAAGTGGATTGTCTATTATTAATCTTCCTCCAACATTAAGATGAAGCATTTGAATCCAGTTCTTTTTCAGCAATGCTGGAAACACAAAGCAGGCCAAGTACTGTCAGCAGAAAGAAAAACTTCAAATTTCAGGATGGTACTGAATCAGGGAGTTTAAATCCAGCAAAGAAGTTTGATCTGATTGTAACTCTTTCCTCGTGTAAAAAGAATGAAATATCTTTAAGATCAGAAAGAGCTTTTAAAAGAATAGTTGAAAAGAGGTTTCCAGCAGTCGGCAGTCTGAAACTTGGGATTGCAAGGATTAAATGGACCCTCATAAATCTGAGAACCCACACTTTCGGAACAGCCTCTTCCCCTCTGCCACCTGATTTCTGAATGGTCCACGAACCTATGAACCTCTTTTGAACTTTAAAAAAAATTAACTTGTGGAAATTTTTAATGTTTTACATTACTGCTGCAACAAAAAAGCAAATTTCATTCCTAAGTCAGTGATAATAAATGTGATTCTTATTCTTTAAGAAGAGGCTTGATAAACAGAGGAGAGAACAATGGATCACAGGTTAATGTGGTGCTTAGCACTGGCATGAATATTTGGGATGAATGGCCCACAGCTACGCTGTAAATAATATGTAGCTTGCTGAAGAAAATCTATTATCCTGAAACATTTATGTTGTCTCTCTCTCTGTCTTTTCACTGATGTTGCCCAATTTGCTGTATCTTTCTAATGGTTTCTAATTTCACCTTTCTAGTACTTTGCACCAGCTCCGGTCTTCACATTGTAGATACCTTCTAATGGGACAGAATAGTGAAAGCATTTAGCCAGATCAGCATATTTATTTTGGACTGATATCCTCCTTACTATCTAAGGAATGTCATGCTCCTGGTGTCAACATTTTGAAGGAGCTGTCCCAAGGTCAACACATTGATGTAGTCCTGGAGAAGGCACACCAGCACCTCTACTTCATTGTGCATTTGAGTAGATCTGGTCTCTCACCAAAGGCTTCTGGACATTTCTCTAGAATGACGTACAGTGGAGAGCTTTCTGACAGGTTACATCATCACCAGGTATGAAGACTTCAATGTACAGGATCAAAAGAGGCTGCAGAGAGCTGTAGACTCTGCCAGCCCCATCACCAGTGTAATTCTTCCCATCATCAAGGACATCTTCAAGAAGGTGATGTCCATCACTAAGGACTCTCACCACCCAGGACATGCCTCCTTCTTAGTACTGTACAACTATCAGGGTGGAAGTACAGGAGTCTGAAAACATACACTCAGTGATTTAGAGACAGCTTCTTCCCCTGAAGTCCTGAAGAAGGGTCTTGGCCCAAAACATCAACTGTTTGTTCATTTCCACGACCTGCAGAGTTCCTCCAGCATTTTGTGTATGTTGCTTTGGATTTCCAGCTTCTGCAGAAATCTCTCGCGTTTATTCTTCCTCTCTGCCATCAGATTTAATGAACACTACCGCATTATGCCTTCTTTCTTTTCACTATTTATTGATTCTGTAATTTATAGCAATTTTATGTCTTTGTGCTGTACTTTTGCCACAAAACAACAAATTTCACTTCATATAAGATAGTGATAATAAATCTGATTTCAAATCCATCCTCACTCATGTGATTGAAAGAACTGTTGCTAACAGCTGGCTCTATCATTGCTTACTGTTATAGATGACAAGCATATTCTGTATTAAAATCCTACAGGAAAATGCTCTTTCATCATGACAGTGATGGAGCATGTGGAAATGTGTGCAAGTGACATTTTTGTCTTCTGGACATCATGTTGATTGAGAATTCTGATTAATGGCAAAATTGTCTTTATATCATGCCTTAAAAAGCATTAGATGTCAAAAAAAAGTGTTAGCCTGCATTCTTCAGTTCTCTTAGCACTGTGCACTTCTTAAGCATGGTTATTACACCATTGTTTTTCCTGCACAGATGCATGACCCTGAAGTTATTTTTCCCATGAGCATTTTCTTTTAGAAATGAAGGACCTGGAATCAACTGAAGTACAGAAGATTTCCTTGGATCAATGGGGATCAGGAGGGAAGTTCTGATGGCAGTTCTTAACTGAACAAAAAAAAAACAGGTTATGGAGAGAATAGAATCAAATAATCCAAATTTGTAATTAGTGCATTCATCAACTGCTGCTCCCTACTATTGTGTCATTCACTCCTTCCAATTTCAGCTATCTGGCTCCACCTACATTCCTTTTCTCCTTGGAGGAATTTAAGGTGAGGGGTTATATGGGAGGCAGGGTCTGAGGGTTGGCACAACATTGTGGGCCGAAGGGCCTGTACTGTGCTGTACTATTCTATGTTCTATTCCTCCTGCCTCCAACCTCATGGCATGAGCATCAATTTCTTGAACTTCTGGTAATGTACCCCCCCTTCACCATTCCCCATCCCCTTTACCCTCTCTCACCTTATCTCCTTGCCTGCCCATGGCCTCCCTCTGGTGCTTCTCCCTCCTTTTCTTTCATCCATGGCCTTCTCCCTTTTCATATTAGATTCTTCCTTCTCCAATTCTGTATTTCGTTCACCAAATCAACTTCCCAGCTCTTTACTTCATCCTTCCCCCTCCAGGTGCCACCTATCACCATTTCTCTCTTCCTTCCCCCCCACCTTTTAAATCTACTCATCTTTTTTTCTCCAGTCCTGCTGAAGGGTCTCAGCCTGAAACATCAACTATACTCTTTTCCATAGATGCTGCCTGGCCTGCTTAGCTCCTTAAGTATTTTGTGTGTGTTGCACCTATCACCCCGTTACCTTCCCCTGCTCCACCCACATAATCTTCCTACTGGATACCCCCTCTTCACTGTATCCATCTGACTGCACCATCCTCCTTTTTGGTTTCATGCTCCACCTTGCCTTCCTATCAGATTCCAGATCTACAGCCCTCTGTCACTTCTGTTTATCTTTCTCCAGCCTCCATCACAACTTCCACTCTTCCCTCACCCAAGTCAGCACTTCACCTGTGGATCTACTGGGGTCGTCTGTTGTGTCCTGATGCGGTCTCCTATACACTGGTGAGACCTGTTGTAAATCGGGGGGCTGCTTTGTTGAGCACCTCCACTCTATCCACCAAAAACAGAACTTTTTAATTCCCATTCCCATTCCAGTTCTGACATGTTGGTACAAGGCCTTTTCTTGTGCCATGATGAGGCAACCCTGAGGGTGGAGGAGTAACACCTGATACTCCTTCTGGGTAGCCTCTGACTTGATTGCATGAATATTGATTTCTCTTTCAGGTTAAAAAAAATACTTCCCCCTTCCCCACTCTGTCCTCTTACCCCTTCTCACCTGTCTATCACCTCCCCCTGGTCACCACCCTCCTTCCCTTTCCCCTATTGTCCATTCTCCTCTCCTATCAGATTCTCTCTTCTCCTGCCCATGACCTTTCCCATACACTGGCTTCACTTATCACCTTCTAGCTATCCTCCTTCTGACATTTCCCCCTTCTTTTCCAGTCCTCCTTAAGGGTCATTGCCCAAAACGTCGATTGTTCATTTACCTAGATGCTACCTGGCCTTCCAAGTTCCTCCAGCATTTTGTTTGCGTTGCTTTGAATTTGCAGCATCACAGAATTTCTCGTGTTTATGATTTGCTTCCCTCCCCCTCTGTCTATCACCTCCAAAATCCCTACATCCATCTCTTTACATTAACTATACCCTCTCTGTCTTTCAGTCAAACTGAAAGGTCTCAACCCGAAATATCAACTCATTATTTTCATCCACAGATGCTGCTGGCCTGCTAAGTTCCTCCAGCATCTTGTTATTCCCTATTGTCCTTTCACCGACTGCCCCTCTCATTCCCTCGCCAACACCTCCACTTTCACGAGCACCCTCTTTGCTCTCCATCTCATGACCAGACTCACTCTCACTTCAGCCTCTACCTCAGCAACACTTCTCTCCCAGGCAAAGTGGCCCTTCTACAAATTACTCCAGGTGATGAATGCTTTGTGTGAAGAATTATCCTCAAGATCTTCCCTATGTTCAAGATTCCAGTTTTTTTCCTCACTAACTTAAACCCAACTAAAACGTCCTCTTTTGCTAGCATTAGATTCCAGTTCTTCACTATCACCACTTTGATATATTTGTTCACAGTTCAAAAAAAAAGTTCAAAGTACATTTATTTTCAAAATAAGTATATATTATCCAACCCTGAGATTCATTTCTTTTAAAAGTCTGCACTTTCTTGGTTTCCTTCATCTGTTCGACACAATCTCAAATCTTCGCAGACAGGACCTGTGATGAGAACAAATCCAAGTGGCTTTCTCAGCTCTGTGTCGACTCTCTCACAGGGGTAATTACCAGTGGCATTGTCTGCAGCATAGGGATGACAAAACCTCACACTGCATCACCATTAATTATTGACAGAGCTCCTTATTACAGGTTATCATTGTCCTGGGAACATCCTGGTTTGCACACCTTCCTGCCACAGAGAAGCAGCGCAAATGTATGCCCATGATTGCCAATTCCCTCCTCTCAAGACAGAGCTTAGGATGTGACTGATTTATTCTCAAAGAGCCCAAATTTCTCAGTTGTAAATTGCACTCTCTGTCTCATTTAAAGCAACTTCAAATGCAAACTTTGGTGGTGCTATGCGGGGAGACGGAGTGAGATCAATTGTTCCAGCAAAGGTAAAGTGAGCTGAATGGTCTTTTGAATTATATGGATTGCAATGAATGTGGTCAATAAAGTAACAATATCAACCAAAGTTAGTTGATTTAATGCAGCAAGTGTCTTTCTCGGATCTTTGTACCATGTGAAGAGGCAACTTTCACATTCAGATTTATTTATTTCATGTGCATTAATGTGTTAGCAGCCAACGCACCGAAGGCTACACTGGGGGCAGCCCGCAGGTGTTACAACACATTCTGTTGCCAATGCCCGCATTGCTTGACAGAGCAACGCATTACACAACAAAACAGAACATACCAAGTGACAAAGCAGCAATGGCAGAACAAGCCCCTGTCACCACTCCCTCCCGCCCAGTCAGCCATGTGCATGCACAATCCTCTAGCCACCGCCCCCCCCCCCACCCCCGCCAATAAGCAGACGCAGCGATTTGGAAATTCAGGGCTCTGGCCACCAGGCCTTGAGTTCAGGTTTTCTGATCATTTGTATCGAGCTAGGACTCGCTATGGCGATGGATAGGGACCCAAACTCCAGGCCTTGAGGTTCGGACTCACTGAACCTTAGGCCTTAATTTATATATTTAGAGGGCACAGACCAGTAGCACAGCAAAAAATCAGGGTTCAATTGTGGCCTTGGGTTCAGTCTGTGTGGCATTTTCACATTGTTCCTGGCTCCACTTTTCTTGCACATCCTAAAGACAAGCAGGTTGGAAGGATTACTTGCCACTGTCTGTAGATGAATGGCAGAATCTGGGGATAGTTGATGGATGCATGAAGTAAATAAAATGGGATTGGTGTAGTCTTAGGGTAAAGATGGTGAGCATGGATGATGAGTTGGGCTGAAGGGTCTGGTTCTCTATGACTCAAATTCAGAGGACAGACTGGTGAGGTAATCACTATCCTTTCTGCAACTGTAATGAACTTCAAAAAGAGCAGAAGCTTTCTTTAGTTTTCATTCAACCTGGATCTACACTCAGTCCATGCCAAGCTAGTTACCTTCGAACAACATTCAGAGCATTCCTACTGGTGCAGCAACTGTGAAAGGGACTGAGATTTGTACCCGGGCTTGCAGAGGAAATTACACCTCCACGCTTGTTTGGGGTCAGCTACAACGCCCAGTGATAGATACGTCAGTCGGTGAGAAAGGTTCTGGGATAAGAAGAGACACGTCGGTCCCTTATGGAAATTGTATCCCAAGGGAAAGAAGCAAATTGGTTATCCTGAGCAATAACCATTGACTGATGATGGGGAGATCACTGAGACCCAATGTTTGTCACATGTCATGCACTAACTGTCTGGGAGCATTGGGTATGTTGAGATGCAATCTATGTAAAAATTCTGGGGGCGGGGGACTATGAATAAGTTATTTAAAGCAATATATTGGCAGAAGAACACAAACACTGGAAACTACCTTTTCCAAAAGCTCCCTTCTGAAAAGCACCACAGGGCTATTAAAGCAGAAACTTCATGCCATCCTAAAAGTTTCTCCCTCAGGGAGTTAATCTGATGAACCATTCTAGTTCACTATGTCACTGCACTGTAGACACATTAACCACTTTTTATAATATATCAATATATCAATAAGATATCAATAAATTAGAGAGAGTGCAGAGACGATTTACTAGGATGTTACCTGGGTTTCAGCACTTAAGTTACAGAGAAAGGTTGAACAAGTTAGGTCTCTATTCATTGGAGCGTAGAAGGTTGAGGAGGGATTTGATCGAGGTATTTAAAATTTTGAGAGGGATAGATAGAGTTGACGTGAATAGGCTGTTTCCATTGAGAGTAGGGGAGATTCAAACGAGAGGACATGATTTGAGAGTTAGGGGGCAGAAGTTTAAGGGAAACACGAGGGGGTATTTCTTTACTCAGAGACTGATAGCTGTGTGGAATGAGCTTCCTGTAGAAGTAGTAGAGGCCAGTTCAGTTGTGTCATTTAAGGTAAAATTGGATAGGTATATGGACAGGAAAGGAGTGGAGGGTTATGGGCTGAGTGCAGGTAGATGGGACTAGGTGAGATTAAGAGTTCGGCACGGACTAGGAGGGCCGAGATGGCCTGTTTCCGTGCTGTGATTGTTATATGGTTATATGGTTATATAATGCTGTTTACATTGAAGACATATGCTGATATTTTGTATTTATACACACGTAAGGGGTTTCTTATGTTACTGCATATGTTAATCAAAATGGTTTCTTTGTTAAGTAAAAGTAGGTATGCTCCTTTGTTATGGTAACTGGTGAGAGAGTACTTTCTCTTGCAGCTTGTTTGGATTATAATTACTGATAACGAGAATTGTATTCATTTGTTAACAAATTAGGATAGAGATTATTCTTTCTTGTGGATCTGTGAGTTGTTGTTGGGGGACTTTTGGGAGTTGGAGAGGAGACCGCAAGGAAGGCGGACGGTGCTGGATGAACTCTGGTCACCAAGGTTGGTCCTAGGCGCGCGGGTCGTGGAGGTCGGAGAAGATTGAATAGTGGACTGAAGACTTCGATGGTTGAGCTCCAACGATTGTGCAAGAATTGACTGAACCCTGATAAGTTCTGACGCCTTTTCTTTCCTTTCTTTTCTTTCATATATATTGTATCGCTATTAATCACTTAGTTCTAGTAAGATTTATAAAGAGTATTCTGTAAACGTACATGGTGTGCGGTTTGACATTGTGTGTGCGAGTTTGTACCGCTGTGCATTTCACAGCATCCACGTTACGGGAGGCGCGGTTTGGCGGGCGGATGAATTTTCCCCTAGACATACACCAGCCGGTCACATGAGCGTTACACACATTTTAAGCACGCGAGAACAATTCTATTGGACCGGGCAAATGAGATCGACAACAAGATCCGGCAGTAAGAAAGGATGTTCTGCACCACTTCATGGAGAGCAAAGGGGCATGGCAAGGCACAGAAGAAGCCAAGAACCTCCACTGCAGCCAAGGCAGAACCCAGTGGTGACACCTACCTGTATCACTGGTACCGGTCTTCCGTGGCCCATTACAATGGCTTTTCCATTTTAAAAGCTCCTGCACAGGTCCTTTTGTGCAGCTCAAATCATCTCTTCACAAGCACATAACAAAACTGCACAAATTTAACTGTCATCTATAGATACCACAAACAATCATTCAATCATTCCATATCCATCCTTTAACCTCAAACTTTATTTTTTATTTAATTCCTCATTTTTTGGAATTGTTGAATGTTGCTTTTTTTTTGTTCCTCTGACCAATTCACCACTGCAAATTCCTAATACATATAAAAGCATATAGTGAATCAAGCTGATCCTTGAACGTTGATCCTTCAAATCAAATTTCAGCTTCTTTCTATGAATTAACATGCCATAGAGCATTACAATGAGACATTACATTGAAAACACATATGATACGTTTTAACCTACAATTTGAGAAGGAGAAGGGAAAATCGGATGTGTCAGTATTACAGTTGAACAAAGGGAACTATGGAGCTATGAGGGAGGAGCTGGCCAAAGTTCAATAGAACAATACCCTAGCAGGGAAGACAGTGGAACAAAAATGGCAGGTATTTCTGGGAATAATGCGGAAGGTGAAGGATCGGTTCATTCCAAAGAGGGAGAAAGATCCTGAGGGGAGTAAGGGGCGGCCATGGCTGACGAGGGAAGTAAAGGGCAGTATAAAAATAGAAGAGAAGAAGTATAACATAGCAAAGATGAGTGGGAAACTGGAAGACTGGGAAGCTTTTAAAGAGCAACAGAAGATAACAAAAAAGGCAATACGCCAACAAAAAATGAGGTATGAAGGTAAACTAGCCAAGAATATAAAGGAGGATAGTAAAAGCTTCTTTAGGTATGTGAATAGCAAAAAAAATAGTTAAGACCAAAATTGGGCCATTGAAGACAGAAATGGGTGAATTTATTATGGGGAACAAGGAAATGGCAGATGAGTTGAACAGGTACTTTGGATCTGTCTTCACTAGGGAAGACACAAACAATCTTCCAGATGTAATGGTGGCCAAAGGAACTAGGATAAAGGATGAACTGAAGGAAATTTATATTGGGCAAGAACCGGTGTTGGATAGACTGTTGAGTCTAAAGGCTGATAATCCCCGGGACCTGATGGTCTACATCCCAGGGTACTTAAAGAGGTGGCTCTAGAAATCGTGGACGCATTGGTAATTATTTTCCAATGTTCTACAGATTCAGGAACAGTTCCTGCTGATTGGAGGGTGGCTAATGTTGTCCCACTTTTCAAGAAAGGAGGGAGAAAGAAAACGGAATTATAGACCGGTTAGCCTGACATCAGTGGTTGGAAAAATGCTGGAGTTAATTATAAAAGAGGAAATTATGACACATTTGGATAGCAGTAGAAGGATCAGTCTGAGTCAGCATGGATTTATGAAGGGAAAATCATGCTTGACTGATCTTCTGGAGTGTTTTGAGGATGTAACTATGAAAATGGATAAGGGAGAGCCAGTGGATGTAGTGTACCTGGACTTCAAGAAAGCTTTTGATAAAGTCCCACATAGGAGATTAGTGGGCAAAATTAGGGCACATGGTATTGGGGGCAGAGTACTGACATGGATTGAAAATTGGCTGGCTGACAGGAAACAAAGAGTAGTGATTAACAGGTCCCTTTTGGAATAGCAGGCTGTGACCAGTGGGGTACTGCAAGGTTTGGTGCTGGGACCGCAGCTGTTTACAATATACATTAATGACTTAGATGAAGGGATTAAAAGTAACATTAGCAAGTTTGCTGATGACACAAAGTTGGGTGGCAGTGTGAAATGTCAGGAGGAAGTTATGAGAATGCAGGTTGACTTGGACAGGTTGGGTGAGTGGGCAAATGTATGGCAGATGCAGTTTAATGTGGATAAATGTGAGGTTATCCACTTTGGTGGCAAGAACATGAAGGCAGATTACTATCTA